>NW_005202428.1:2327726-2476926 GCF_000372725.1 Emiliania huxleyi CCMP1516 | reverse complement strand
CCTTTTCCTCCAGATGGAGACGGATTTCAGGAACGGCCGAGCAATATTTCTTCATTACTATTAATTGAGGCTTTTGGCAGGGGTGAGCCTTCCCCCCCCCCCCCCCCCCTCCCCCGCGCCCATTCCATGCCCTCTCCCGCCACACACTCCGTCAGAGCCCCCTCCCCTCTTGCACAACAGGAATTTCGACAATTAACCAGCACCAGCTCCTCTTGTAGCTCGATCGGTCACACCGCCATCGCCGTCGGGGAGAGGGGGGACGGCACTGCTTCTGCAGCGTGCACCTCAATCCTGTACCGTGTTTGTGTTATGACCCCCCCCAATGAACACACCAGTGAGGGTGGGCGAGACGATCGAGGGGTCCCGTACCATGCGGAACCGACCCTATCCAGTGCTCAAGTGCTCAAGCAATGGTGCGAAGGGACTCAACTCAAAACAATGGGCTCGCCCATACCGGAGTGGTTCGACTCCACGCAAACCCGGAGTGGTGAAGGGCTGGCCGTGCGGTGGTCTCAGGCCCAGTGAGGTAGTGCATCCGACGGCCCGGATCCTGCTGAACAAGCTCTTCTTGTAGCTCGATCGGTCACACCGCCATCGCCGTCGGGGAGAGGGGGGACGACACTGCCTCGGCAGCGTGCACCTCGATCCTGTACCGTGTTTGTTATGACCCCCCCCAATGAACACACCAGTGAGGGAGGGCGAGACGATCGGAGGGGTCCCGTACCATGCGGAATCGACCCTATCAAGTGCTCAAAAGCTCAAGTGAGACACGTACAGTGAAAAAGATAACACCGGAACGTGCGTCCTCCAATCCACAACTTCGTGGTTGCCGACACTCGCTCGTTCAGGCATGCGTCAAGCCCTCTCGGCGATTCTCCCTGACACGAACACAGCCACACTCTCGGGCGCTGTCGACATTATCGCCGTGCGCTCTGCCGACGGCACCCTCGCAACCACCGCGTGGCATGTCCGCTTTGGGTTGCTCAAGGTCGTTCAGAGCCGAGAGCGTCCCGTCACGATCCGCGTCAATGGAGTTGAGGCCGATGAGAAAAGCTGTCGCATGGTGTTGAGCGCTGCAGGAGAGGGTCGATTCGTCGCCGGCAGTGCGCAAAAGGCGCCAGGGGTGGCGGGCGGCAGCGACGAGCAGGCTCTGGCTGCGCACCCTCCGCCTGACTGGCTGAGGTGCCTCAGGCTCCAGGGCGGGCGGAACGAGGTGTGCTTCTCCGTCCGATCGCGCCTGCACGGCGAAACTGAGGTCACGACGAACCTCTTCCTGTCACGGGCTCTTAGATGCGCCGGGAGACATTGGTCATTGCATGGCAGGTAGCGGAGGTGGAGGTGGAGAGAGGAGTACGGAGATGGAGAGGCGTAGTGCTAGTAGCAGACCAAAGGCCACCACTCACTCGCCTCGTCCCTCTCCTCCAGCTGGCTAGTAGCAGACCGAAGGCCACCACTCACTCACCTCGTCCCTCTCCTCCAGCTGGCTAGTAGCAGACCGAAGGCCATCTCTCACTCGCCTCGTCCCTCTCCTTCAGCTGGGAGCCAAGCTCGAGACTGGTCATCAGCGACATCGACGGCACCGTAACGCGCTCCGACGTGCGTGGCAACATCCTGCCCGCGATCGGTGAACGAGGCCGGTCTCAACCGAATCCTTCGTACACGGGTCGGCACGCCCCCCCCCTCCCCCTCAGGGTGGGACGACTACGCGCACGAGGGTGTTGCGCAGTTGTACACCGCCATCGCAGCTCGCGGATTTTGCGTGGTCTACTTGTCGAGTCGCAACATTGGCCTCGCAGACCGCACCAAGCAGTACATCTCCGGCTTGCGGCAGCATCGCGCTGGCGGCGAGACGGTCGACTCACTGCCCGAGGGGCCTGTGATCACCTCTCCGAGCCGGATGGCCGATGCGCTCATCCGGGAGGTGCGAACCCTTGGCGTGGAGAGCTACCCTCCCCACTCTTCACCTCTGCCCACTCCCGGCCTCTCCCGCGCCCAGTTCGACCACACGGCGCATCTCTTCAAGATTGACATCCTCGAGCAGGCGCGAGCAGGTCCCTCCCGCGCATCCCGCCCAATCCAAGCTCGTCTCGCTCCGCGCAGGTGGCTGGCATGTTTTACGCCGGCTCCCTTCACGCTGCGTTTGGAAACCGGCCAACAGACCTCGGCGCCTACGAGGCGGCCGGCATCCCGCGTGAACGGATCTTCATTGTGGACAAGGAGACGCGACTGGCGGTTGCGCAGCAGCCACAGCAGTCCCAGGCCGCTGCGGAACACACGGGGGACGCGCGTCACAGCTACCGGACCCTGCTGGCGTCTGTGGAGGACATGTTCCCGACTGTGTCCTAAAAGAAAAAGACGTTTCTCTTTGTGTACCTGTGTTAGTGTGCCAGTGTGCGTGTGTGTGTGTGCCAGACTGCCAGTCCCGTGCCCACGTGCCCAGTGACACAAACAGAGCAGGCATCTCAGGGGCGGTGTACGAGTTTGGCTTCTTTCTCGCCTCATCACAGTCGTCTTGCTATCTGGATAGCCCCAGCCTATACTCCGCGTGAACTCTCGAGGGATCTCGAGTTGCTCACGCTCCCTCCCCCCCGAGATGTGTTCGCCACAGGAGCAGCTGTGAAAAGCGGCTCTGCGGCGGGCAATAGCAGCAGTATTCCAACTTTTTGCGGGGTATGGTATGGTGCCATCCCGGCCCAAAGGGTGGGGGGGTATGGTGACAGGTATGGTCCCCGCTCGGCCCCTCTTCCCTCTACTGCCGCCGCCGAGCCCGCATCGCCATGCGGGTGAGCGCTGCCCAGCTTAGGGTACCCCTAGGGTTCTGAGGGCCGGATTTTTTTAAGACCTTTTAAGAAATGAGGAGGTTTGGGGGCTCAAATTGTCATTTAAGAGATTGCAGGCACGGGGGGTCCCTCTTTTAAGACCGTTTAAGAAAATCGGCCTCACCGGCACGCGTCGCTGCGTTCGGCGCCGTTTTCTCCAATACTGCCGTTATTAGGCACAAACCCGCCTCTGAAGACACATCTGTAAGTCTGGTGCACTGGCAGGAGCCATACTCGCATAGGGGACGCGTGCCAGCTGACTGTAGCCAGCTTCCCGGCCTCCGGCGTCTGTGGGGAGCCTCCCGGACCATCGACCTCGGGAGCTCTCCCGCAGCGTTTAAGCGTTTAAGACCGTTTAAGGAATCGGAGGCCCAGCAGCTCTTAAAACCGGCCTAGGCCGGTTTTAAGCCGTTTAAGCCGCAGGCGCCCCAGGGCCCACCCTTTTAAGCCTAGGGGTACCCTAAGCTGCCCAGCGACCGACTCTGTGCCGCGGCGCACTTCAAGCTGCTCTCTTCAAGCTGCTCTCCGGCGACACGCGCAAGGTGCTCGACGAGCCCTACTAGGCTCTAGGGCAGTAGGGCTGCCCCGGGGGCATCACCGTGGACGAGCCCGAGGAGCACTCCCTCGTCGCCGAGTTCGGGATGTACTACAAGTCCCCCGAGATTGCGCCGCTGGCGCAGGCCGGCCAACCCGCTCGAGGCGACCACCGGAGCGGGGGCCCTAGGCGGGGGCACCCGCCGGAGGGGCACCCGCCGGCACGGCGATGCCGATGGAGGACCTCGCCGGTGCGGTGGCCTGCGGGGCGGGCGGCGCGGCGGCCACCGGAGCCGCCCGCCGGCGGGGACGGCCGGCGACCGGCGCGGGTGTCCGCGCCGCCGCTCGCCAGGCGATTGCCAACTTCGCTGCCGCGTATAGAGCACCGGCCGGTGCTGGCGTGGAAGACGGCGGCCATCCGCGCGTATCTAGTGTGCGTGTCGGTGTCTGCAGCCTCCTGGAGCTAGCAGGAAGGCGGCGGGGGGGGGGGGGGGCAAAGGGGGTGGGGAGGGGGGTTTTAAACCTCTCCCGTTGGTACTCGAGTAGGGAGGGGGGGAAGTAATCTGAAACTGCAACGATGCATGCGTGCCAGCACGAACGGCTGCGATTCAGCGGTCGCGCCGCTGAGCGTTCAGGTCGAGCTCGGCGAGCTGAGCAAGATCATCCAGCGGCGCGACAGCTGAATCGCAAGCGTTGAGGAACGCGAGACAGATCGCGTGAATCTCCCTACCGGTACTCGGCAAGAATCCGATCCGGTCGTGTGGCGTGCCGCATCTTGCGTTTCTAAATCAATTCTTATGGCGACGCACGGGCACGTCGAGGACGCGCACGAGCACGATCACGCTGGAAGGCCGTGCACCGCCGGTCACAGCCACGACAGCCATGAATTGCACGGTGCGGGCGAGCACGCGCACGGCGGCAGCGACACCGCAACGAGCGGCATCGCTGGCCAGATGAAGGCCAAGCTGTATGAATCGGAGCTCGCGCCGAGCTACGTCTCCGTCGAGGCACACGGGGATGGCTGCGGCCAGAAGGTTCAGTGCGTCGTTGTTGCCGGCGCGTTTGATGGCGTGGCTCTGCTCGAGCGCCATCGGGCGGTGCAGGACCTGCTGGCGGAAGAGATAAAAGAGATCCACGCTTTTCAGGCGAGCACGCCCGCATCCACCGCCTCCTCCCTCACCGCCGCCGCCCTCTCCGCCTGTGCGTGCAACGCCACCCTTCGCCGCCGCCGCCGCCCACGCCGCCTCCACCATCACCGCCGCCCGGCCCGGCTCTCGCCAGGTGAAGGCGTGGACCCCGGCGCAGTACGCGAAGAAAAAGGCAGCCGGCGAGGTGCGATGAGGGCACGGCGTGATGCTTGTTGCGTTTTTGACTGCGTAATATGTGGGGTCGAGGGTCAGGGTGCAGGCGGGTGTGGGGTGGTGGCGCGCGGTCCGCGGATCCGTGTGGCGTCTCCTTGATTTTTCCGTGGCACTCGGCAGCATGTATTTCGTCGCGCGGCCACGCGCGCAAGACACAGCCCGTAACGAGAGAGAACGGCGCGCCCCAGCGAAGCGGCGCGCGCCGGCGCAGACGCAACCGTGCGGCGCTTATGCGCGTCTAAATATGGGCCTAGTAGATTCAGAATGCGCCACACCAAATCTCACTGCTGGGTGTGCAACGTTAATGTACACAGCGAGGTGGCGGGGGGGCGGGGATCACTGCTTAATGTAGCCCTTTTTGATGAGGCGGTCCCGCGACCAGAGGCCCTCCTTCCAGCGGTCCGTGTCGGACCTGTTCCACTGGAGTGGGCAACGCGCGGACGGAGGGGTGAGTGCGGCGCAGCGTGGGGCGGGCTGAGCAGGTGCGTGCGGCGGGGCGGCGGCGGGGTGCGGAAGCTGCGCGCGCGCCAGCGCCAGCGGGGGCGCCGCACACCTCGCCGGTGAAGAGCCAGTGGTTCAGGTGCATCCCCACGCCGGCTACCGTCAGGCAGCCGCTGATGATAGCGAGGGGCGTGAGCGCTGCGAGCGGCATTCGCTGCCCGTACGTGTGCCAGGCTCGACTAGCGGTGGAAGCAAGAGCACAAAGACCAAAAGAAATCGCGCTGGGCAGAAGCGCCGAGGGCGGCGAAGCGCGCTCCCCCCTCGCTTTTGCAAAATCCTGCAAAGGTGGGGACGTGTCTGTCCTCGACCCAGCCCTAGCTTGGGATGTCCGTTGTATTTATTTATTACGGCGAAGCGCGGCCGAGGTCGATAGGCCGAGACGATTCCAGACGAAAGCAAGGAAGAGAGGAGGAGGAGTGCGCACTGGCACTGAAACACAGGTACACGGACAGGAGTCGCTTCAAAGCGACTCGTGCCCCCCCCCCCCCAATACTCACGACAATCGCTGAAAAAGAAAAGCCACGCCGCACTCGCCATCACGCCGCCCGCTACTCCCCGGCGGGCGTTCGTCACGCTACTGTCAGACACGAGCTACCTCCCTGGTGTGATTGCGCTGCACAGCTCTCTGACTGCGAGCGAGAGCGCTTACCCGCTCGTCGTGATCGTGACTGCGGCGGTGCCGCCGGCAGTGCGAGGCCGCCTCGAAGCGCTGGCCCGCTGCGAGGTGCGCGAGGTGGCGCCGCCCGACTTGCCAGCTGGCGCAGCCCACTATGCCTGTGCTCACTTTGCGCACTGCTGGACCAAGCTCCGGATGTGGGAGTGGGAGGACGAGTTTTCGCGGCTGTGCTATCTCGACGCGGACATGCTGCTGCTCAAAAACTGCGACGAGCTGCTTGGCGACCGGCTCTGCGGCGGCGCAGCGCTGCACGCCGTTCCCGAGTGCAGCTGCGTCTCAGGGCGCAGCGGCGGCTGCCCCTACTTGTCGCCGCCAGCGGGAGCGCCACCTGCCCACTACTTCAACGCAGGGCTGCTGGTCCTCTCGCCGTGCCGCGCGACGGCGGAGGCGATGCGGGCCGCCCTCGCCGCCTCGGACCTGGCCTCGTTCGCCTTTGCCGAGCAGGATTTCCTCAACCGCTACTTTGCGCACGACCGAGGGGCGGCCGGCGCGGGGCCGCCGTGCTCGTGGAGGGCGCTGCCATGGTGCTTCAACGCGACCAAGGGGCTGTACGCGAGGCACCGCGGCCTCTGCCGGCTGGGGGAGGTCCGCATTCTTCACTTCACGATGGCCAAGCCGTGGGACCTGCGCCACCCCTGCCACGCCGGCTTCGAGCGGCTTAACGCGCTCTGGCACGCGGCCTTTGCGGACCCGGCGAGCCTGCCGCGCGCCACGCTGCGGGCGGTGCTGCAGGAGAAGAGGGAGAGGGAGAGCCAGGGCGGAGGCGTGTGACCACGCACCTCCCTGCCGCTCCCGCCGGAGGCTCCCCAGTCATGGGCACGCTCCCCAGTCAGGCAAATGTGCATGTCCACGACACGTCACGGGGCATGTCCCGTTAGGCGAGTCCCTCCTCCTGCAGTAGTTACAAGCTAGCAGGGGTCGTCGCGCTTCAAAGGCGAAAGGGACCGGGGCATTTTGGTCGTTTCGAAACAGTACTGGCATCTGAGTCAGATATGGAAAGGTGTTTCTTCATTCTTGCGAGGCGCGCCTGCGCAGGTTGCACTCCACACGCACGGACCGAATCACGGACACGCATGTATCTTGTATGCCCCCATGCGCGCGCCGCCGCGCCCGCGGCCCGCGCGCGCTCTCTCTCATGTGACATGTCATTGCCACACAGAGAGATTTTTAGGAGATTTTTTGAAAACCAAACAACAACAACGGGTGTTGGCAACGCCTCGAGTGGCGCGGGCACGCCCGCCTCCGTTGGCCACTCCCCTACGCCTTTGGCAACACACCGAATAGAAGGCCCGCCGCCTAAACATGGGCTGCAAGGCGCGCGGGCAGCCCGGCCAACCCTTCTCCCACAAGACCGGCCATGGCTACGTCAACGCATCGCGGTTTCTACCACGACGCGATCTTTGTCAAGCGCAACAACTTCAACCTGCTGCTCCACGAGACGTTTGGCGGCGGCTTCTCGCCACCGCCGTTCTCAAGCTGCGCCGCCTCGCGCGCAAAGTCGCGCGCGGCAGCGTCGACCGCACGGCCTACTCGCCCAAGTACTCGCTCTCTTTTATGTCCCACCATGCAGAGTGCATCTCTCTCTCTGTTGTGCGAGGGCCGAGGCGTGAACCGCGCCATTCGGTTACTGGACCGTGTTCAACGACGTTGAACATTGTTCAACGTCGTTGAACACTACTTAGGAATGGCCGTAGCTCCTCTCCACGAGCGATTGAGAAGACGTACCACGTGTCGATTCTGTATAGAATTGCAAGGCGCACACGCTGGTGCAGGCGGCGAGTCGTCGATCCGACTCGTTCCGACGTGAAGTCGCCGTGAAGGATTGGCAAACAGGGCATTTTGCCCAAGATTTGCCCTCCCGCGCGATCTTCTCGCGTCGGCAAGCGCGCGGGCCAGGATGGGCGAGCCGGTCCCGCCACGCTGGGCGGGCCAGCGGCTGGCACGCGCCGGCCACTCCGGCGGCGCGGCGGCCTCATCGCGCTCGTCGTCTGCGAGGCCACCGCTCGGCGTCGCCGCGTCCGACGGCGATGGCGCTTGGCTGTGAGGTGGGATGGCGGCATGGTGCGCGCGGACGTGGGGGTGGTGCGGGATGCGCGTGCCAGCAAGCATAGTTTCACCTCCCCAACCCCGCAGGCGCGCCGACGTGCTGCCCGAGCGCGTTTGGAGGCAGCAGCAGCTCCTCGCGAGGCGCCTTCGGAGGGGTGCCACACCCCTTTCCCAGCCGCGCGCGAGTTGAGCTCCGATTTGCGCTCTTTTTCGCACACGCCCGACGCTAGTAGGTGAGGATCGACCATCCTCCGCAAGCAGGGCTTCGTCGGGCGCGTCTTCGTCGAGCGGTGGTGCATCTCCCATGCTCCCACCCGCGCCCTCCTCGCAGCCCGCCCGCGGCCGACACCGACGCCCTCACGGGCTCACCCTAGTCGTAGGTGCGGGTTTTTTGCGTGCCCTCCGTCAATACGGGGCGCTGGGCGATGGCTGGGCTTGTCGCCGGGCGAGCTGGCCCCTCAGTCGGCCGCGGAGCGGAGATGCGAAATCGAGGCGGCGCGGCCCCTGCGCGCAGCCTATCCGAACGGGCGTGTGGGAGCGGAGGCCTGCGCAACCCCGCCACCGCCGCCCCCGAGACGTTCGCAGGGCCGCTCGCTTTTTTGAAAACTTTCGTGAGCACATCGTACTGATCTTTCACGGAGGAGGCTTTGTTTATTTATTCATTATTGATATATGATATTGTGCGTTGTCTGCATAATCCATAAACGGAAAGGAAAGAAAGTAAAGAATAACTCAATAAGATTAAGAAACAACCGCCGCCGCGCGCCCGCGCCGGAGAGCGAGAGGGGGGAGAAGATGAAGCAAACGGGCACAGACTGACCCGCAGACGTCAGACGTGCCACCGACCGATTTCACGAGTCACCCAAGCCGAGAAGTGTTGACGGCCGTCTCAACAAACAAAACACAAAATCCGTCTCCGGTTTGTCGGCTCGGGCGCCAGCCTCTCCCCATCTGCATATCGCTCGTCCCAGTCTCTCGCCCACCGTCGCAGCGACCTTCATGCCACCTCGTAAACAAAACGGACGCGCCGAACGAGAGATGGGGTAAGGACAGGGTCCCCACGAGCACAGGATCTTGGAAGGACGATTAGGGACACAGGGGAACGGGAGCGGGGAGCGGGGAGCGACACGGACGGAAGGGGGTGGGTTGGGGGCAGCGATATTGCGTGATAATTGCGCGATGTTACGCGATACTGCGCGATATTCCTATTCAATATGTATGTATGTACAATGTGCGACGGTTCGAGATGTGTTCGAGATTTGGGGAGGGCGCTCGACTTTTCGGCGGTCGTGGAGTCACGCTGTTGTGCGATTGACAGTCAGGGCCGTGGAGGTCGTGGAGGTCGTGGAGTGGCGAGTCACGCTCGTGCGGACAGCATCGATGCCGTCGCCGGACGCGGCGGCGAGGCACACGGGCGCCGGCGTGGCGCGTCGGACCACGAGCGGATGCGCGACGAGCGCGCGCTCGGGAAGCGGCCGCGAGCGACGCGGAGCTTCCGCCGGAGGACGACGCGGTCGAGATGGCGAGCGCCGTCCACGTGCTGGACAGCATGGCGGAGGTGGGCCCGAACTACACCCTGCTGCGCAGCAAGGAGACGAAGGCGAAGCGGCGGAAGCGACAGCGCGAGGATGCCAGGGCGGCGCTCGACGGCCACACTGTCCTGCCCACCGGATCGCGCCTCGAGATCTTCTGCGACAGCGAGCGCTGGTACCCTGCGACCGTCATGGCGCGGGAGGAGGACCGGGACGGACGGATCGTGCACGAGTAACCTCTTGCTGCCCGATGCTTTGCTCATGCTTCGGTGTGAATCACGCCCGCTGTGAAAACATTTTGCGGGGGATTTTTTCGCCAGTCAATAGAGCATGAAAATACCTTTCAGACGGTACCTTTCTGTCCTCCAGAGTCGAAGAACTCGACCGGTGGCTGGCCGCCAAAGTGGCTGGACGGCGCCGCGGCGCACACTGGTGAGCCGCGGAGCACACTGAGGGAGCTGTCCTCGGCGCAGCCGATCGGCTCCCGCGGCCTGGGTGATGGCAGTGGCACTCTCTGAGGCTCCCTGATTTTTTCTGGTATTTGTTGAGCACTCTCTGGTCACCTTCGCCGGGCGAGCCTGGCTCTCGCTGCACAGCGGCGCGACCCGCGGTGAGGCTGCCGATCGTCGAACTGGGCTTAGCTCTCAGTCAAGATATTGTGCATATGGTCGGTCTCTACAATATCTTGACTGAGCACGACCGATGAATCAGCAGCAGGGAGACAGGAAGGCTCGCTGTGTGAGTCGGCCACGCAGAGGGTCGGAACCTGGGCAGCAAGAGGGTAATCGATGCGCTCGCGATTACTACTCTGTCTCTCTAAAATGTACCACCTTCTCTGTGAGTACACAGGTGTGTCGTCCTGGTTACTCCTGGCCCCTCAGGCGCCCATCAGCCACGAGGCGGTGACCCGCGCTGTGAAGTGGTTAGCCGGCTGGTTGAGCGCCTCCAAGTCGCAGGCATGGAACCTACATGCATGGCGAATGGGGCGCTCACGCGGCGAGTCGAGAGGCGCGCCACATTTGGACCGCCTTCGGCCGAAGAGCGTACCAAGAGCAGTCGCGGAAGCCGACGGAGAACGAGATGTAGCGGCACCGTTCGCAGTCGAGACACCGCCTTGCGCACTCTGCGGCGCTGCTTCGGAAGCTCCACGCTGAGCCGCATCGACCCCTTGTCGCCCCCTGTGCAGTCGCCAGAAGCGCGATATAGGCGATATTAGGCGATACTCGGCGATTCATTCACGATATACAGAAGATTTCCCGTAGAGCAGGGGCACACGACAAGGGTCCCAGGGATTCCTCTCTCGTATAGGACAGGGGTTGCACCCGGCCCACGGGGGCAGGCGCGGGCCTCCCACTGGTTGCGCTAAATAAATAAATAGAGCAGACATCTCCCGAGAGATGGGCGACAACCCGACGGGCAGACCCCGCCCCGCTCGGAGGGCGCACCACACAGCACACAGAGACTTGAGCACTTGAGCACTGGATAGGGTCGATTCCGCATGGTGTACGGGACCCCTCGATCGTCTCGCCCTCCCTCGCTGGTGTGCTCATCGGGGGGGTCATAACAACAGCACACAGACACATATGACATATCTAGCCGCTGCACAGCTCCTCAGGCTTTCTGGGGTGGTGTGTGTTTGTGTGTGTGTTTTGTGTGTGTGTGTGTGTGTGTGTGTTTTGTGTGTGTGTGTGTGTGTGTGTGTGTGTGTGTGTTGTGTGTGTGATGTGTGGTGCTCGCTCGCTCGCTCGCTCGCTCGGATGCGCGCGCGGGCGATGTGCGAGCCGCCCTGCCCGCGGCGCTGCTAGAGTTGCGCCGCGGGGAGGGCTCGGCGGCCGCTTCTAGAGCTCGTCGTCGCTCCCCTCGTAGAGGGAGGCCTCGTTGGACTCGAGGCGGGGGCCGCCGTCGTACGGGGAGCGGGCAGCGAGTCCGCGCGCGACGCTCGCCCAGTCCTTCTTGGCGGCCTTGCCCTTGCCGCCGAAAGAAAGAAAGAAAAGCGACAACCCAGGGAAGAGGATCGGAGGGAGCTATGTATGTATGTATGTAGGAAGGTGAAGAACAGTCAGGCTCGGACTGGACACCAACGCGGTATGGGTGGACGCAAGACAGATGATGACGACACGCACGAGCGACACACAGACACAAACAAGCTCACGAGACACACAGCCAGCGGGCTGCCACACATCCTGAGTGGGCGTACACATCACTCAGGCCACGTCCCCCCTGTCGCCCCCCCCAGCACTCCAAGGTGCCAAGAGACAAACAACAGCACAACAACACAGACAGGCGACAGGGCGAACGTGTGAGACTAGAGCAGGCTTGCTCCGCCTCTAGCAATCTCGTCGCCGGCCACAAGGCACGGACGAGACCGTGTGTGGGGTCTTGTGAGGTGTCTATGGACGCCCTCCTCACAGGCTATTGGCCAGCCGCTAGCCCTATCTCGCACTCATGGGTGACGACAGTTCATTGGATGAGTGGATGCGAGCAGAGAGGCGCGTGTGCTGAATCTAGATCGCACGCCGTGGCATATGACTTGGGTAGGCGTGCGACCGCAGCGCGCCCACCGAAGGCTCGACCGGGCGCGCGTGTCAGCCAGAAGTTTGCCAGTAGAGCGATCCTGGTCTTTCCGAAGACGAGCCCCGCGCCACGGGTGCCAGCCGTGCCTCCGCGGGAGCCGCCTCTCGAGCCGCGTCCCGCCGGCACTGTCCCTGAGTGCGTCCCGCCTCAGCGGCACGCACTCGGCGAGGACAGTCCGGCCGACGGGAACGTATCGCGCGCCGGCGACGAATGCGGCGGGGTGGGTGTGGGTATGAAGCGCCGCTTCGACGAAGCGAGGTAGGCAGGCACCCCTCACGAGTCCGTTCAGACATGCCACACGCCCCTCGCAAGCGAGGTTAGTAGGCGCCCCTGGCGAGACCCGCAAGAGATGCCACACCCCTCTCGTACCTATACTCCACCAATGAGAAGGTGAAGAGATCTTGTCGGCCAGGCGGGCAGGGCAGGCGGGCCGGCGGGGGCGGGGTCAGGGAAGACTATTCCAAGACTCGCGAGAGATGCCACACGCCCCTCGCGCGAGGCAGTTCGCAGAGCACCTTCTCCTAGTGAGTTCTTCTTTCCCGAGGCCTCCTCGATCGTGTGCTGCCTGCTGTGAGTGGGCAGAGATATGGTGGCGACGGAGCTCACGCCGGAGGATGTGAACGGGCTCAAGGTGAGCTGCGCCCGCGCTCGCCCCCGCCGCGCCGCGCGCCGCCGCGCGCCCTCCCCCGCGCGTGCCGGCTCTCGCGAGGATGTCAAAACACACCTTTGTGGCGACACTTCGGTGGGCCTCCAAAGATCAAGCTCAACAGGACTGAGCGCGAGCAGCCGCCCCGACGCCCGCGCCCGGTCGGCCGCCGGCCACCTCCCGGCCACCCGCCTCCGCCGCGCGCCGATAGGTCGCTGAGCTCAAAGAGGCGCTCGGAGCCCGCGGGCTGCCAACAAACGGCCTCAAGAAGGAGCTGGCGGCGCGGCTACACGAGGCGCTGACAGCTGGGGCGGAGGCCCCAGCGGCCGAGGCCGAGGCGCCCGTCAAGCCGCCCGCCGAGGAGGCCGCGCCTGTCGCCGAGCCCACGCCAGAACCGGTCGCCGAGCCCGAGCCGATGGCGGCGGAACCGGAGGCGGCGGCGGAGCCAGAGGCGGCGGCGGCGGAGCCAGAGGCGGCGGTGGCGGAGCCAGAGGCGGCGGTGGCGGAGCCGGAGGCGGCGGCGGCGGAGCCGGAGGCTGCTGCGGAGCCAGAGCCCGAGGCGTCGCCTGAGCCCGCGGCCAAGAAGCCGAGACTGGAGCCAGAGGCCGCGGCGGAGCCGGAGGCTGCTGCGGAGCCGGAGGCTGCTGCGGAGCCGGAGGCGGCGGCGGAGGCAGGGGCGGGGGCGGAAGTTGGAGGGGAGGCGGCGGCGCCGGAGTCGGAGCCTGCTTCGGAGGAGCCGGCGGCGCCGCCGGCGGGGGGCGACGGGGCGGAGAATGGCGCCACCGGCGAGGCTGGGGCTGCGGCAGAGGCTGGCTCGGAGGGCGGCGCTGCAGCTGCGGCCCCGGCGGAGGCCTCGGCGGAGGGCGGCGGCAACTCGGAGCTTGAGGCGATGCGCGCCGAGGTGCAGCAGCTCCGCGCGCAGCACGCAGAGCTCTCCTCCCTCTGCCAGCAGTGGCAGCAAGCCGTCAGCGCGCTCCAGCAGCGGCCGCCGCACGCCGCCCCCGCCGGCTACGGCCACCCGGGGGGGGGCTACCCGCCCCCGTACGGCGGAGGAGGGCACGGGGGGGGAGGGGGGTACGGCTACGGCCACCCGAACCCAGGCCCGGGCGGCGCGCCCGGCGGCGGCGGCGCGTGGAGCGAGCACTACTCGCCGGACGGCCACTTGTACTACTACAATGCGTCCACCGGCGCCTCCTCGTGGGAGAAGCCGGCAGAGATGGGGCGGATGGGCGGCGGCATGGGCATGCCCGGCGGCGGCATGGGGATGGCCCCGCGCGTGGGTGGTAAGACCAAGGGCCCTCCCGGCGCCAACCTTTTCGTCGCCGCAAAGGGGCAGGGCCCGCCATTCTCCGACGACCTGCTGCGCCAGACCTTCCAGCCGTTCGGCGAGCTGTTGCGCGCGGAGATGACCATCGACAAGGACACGGGCATGCCAAAGGGGTACGGCTTTGTCTCGTTCTCGGACCCCGCCTCGGCCGACATGGCGATGGCGCAGCTCAACCAGCAGGTGCTCTTTGACAAGCAGATCCGCATCGAAAAGACCAACACGTGATGCCGCGACCCGACGCTGCGCGCCAACCCCAACCCGAGCGGCGGGACGGGTGGGGGGGGTGGGGGGGGGTGGGCGCGGCAGGGTGGGCGGACCTTCGCGCGCCTGACCGCCTGCGGGTAGCTTGCGTCAAGGGGATTCGGCCAGCGGAGTAGTCTCGCAGTCGTTGCGCACCGGCGATGAATGAGTGCGTCACACCGACGCGCAGGGTAGGCATGTGCCTGTCGTTGCCCGGCCCACGCTGGCGCCTGGCCGCCAGTCCGGATAGCGGTTGTCAGTCTCCGTCTCCCCGCGAAAGAGATCTTGTGAGATCTCTCTGCACATATACATTTTTTTTACGACAACGGTCAACGCCGACACAACGCGCGGGACGCGGTCAACGCTCTCATCGCTCAACGCACAACGGGAGCTGGCGTCGTCCCGCCCATCGAGCCAACCCAACCCCCCATGTGGCGCATGGCGCGGCGACGCCGCAGCTCCGCACACCCTTGGCGCGTCATGGGGCGCCGGGGTTATCCGCGGCATAGACCATATAGCGCGTATAGTCCGCGTAGAGCGGGATTCCGGGTGGAGATGTATATTGAAAGGCAAATCTGAATGAGAACAATAATAACCACACGAAGTTTTGGTATCGTCAAGTTCAAGTTCGTGAAAAGTCGATGCGATAGAGAGCCGCACAGACCAGAGAGCAGAGTCCACAGAGAACATGAGAACTAATACGAGGTCTCTCCCAGCTCCCACTCCTCGGCCCCCCGCCCGGCGCCGGCGGTTGCGGCTGTGGTGGGGCAACCCGGCCACTGCACTGCGCCACTAACTAGCTGAGCTCTACTCCTCGCCCACGTACCACGGCTGGTGCGGGTCCTGCGACCTTCGCCTCCCCGTGACCACCTCTACGTTGCCCAGCTTCGCCCGTGACCACCATTTGCGTCGGACCACGTGCCCCTCCTCCGGCTCCATGAACGGCGCGAGCGATCGGCCTGACACCTGCGGCGGTGGCGCGTGCGAGTGTCTCGGTGCAAGCGCAGCTCGCGTCCCGCCTATCATAGGGATTGTGCACCGTTCGGCCAGCGTGCGTCGTTCGGTGGGATGCAGGCCGATGCGGCATCACGGCCGCCGCCAGTGGCGGCTCACGCTCGCCGAATATTGCGCAATACTCCTCGTCTGTCGCGTAGAAGATTAGCCGATACGCCTCTTCCTCTGAGATGCATGCGCCCGCTGCTATGCGAGACTGGATGCCGCTTCCCGGAGAGGCGTGGGGAATGGGAGGATGTACGGGTGGCTGAAGCGGCTGCGGATCCTCTCCTTGCGCCGCGTTAGCCTTCCGCTCGAGTTCAAGCGCCCAGAACGGTCTGCTCTTGGCGGTGAGCCGCCTTCCACCGCTCGCTGAGACCGAGGGCTCCACCTGGCGCTTGGACGGCGCGTTCGCCAGGTCCTCAGGCGATATGGGCACCACCTTCCGCGGTGGCGCAGCCGCAAAGCATCCTCGGCCCCCATCCCACTCTTCTACGTCGCTCCCTATGTCGTCGTACCGCGGCGCTGCCGCGCTGCCTTCGCCCTCCCACTCGCGTTGCGCCGACGCTGTCAGCTCCGAATCAGGCTCGCTGTCCTCGTCCAAGACCGCCTCGAGACTCGCCTAGACACGTGAGCCTTCTGTGTCGTGCTTGTGTGGTTGTGGGGGGTTGACCTTTGAGAGCCATTGCGCCTTGAGCCACGCGAGAGCGCAGCGATAAACTTCTCGCCTCTCCTCCTCGAAGGTCAGCCGAGAAGAGCTCCTCTCCACGCACACGTGCACCCCCTCCCAGACATCTGCGCCGTGGTCGTGTCTCCTATGCAGCTGCAGCTCTTCTGCGCTAGGCTCGGCGCTCGCAGCGCACATCAAGCCCTGCGTGGCAGCACGAGCGCCTCAGGGGCCAGAATGATGCTGGCTTGATGGAGCGTTCCACGCTTAATCCGGGCGATGAGCTCGGGCGCGAACTCGGCGCTGTGGATAGGGACGCACGATCGCGTAGCAGTTTTCCGATTACATTGCCACGAGAGAGACAGGGCGCAACACGAGCTTCGCTGCGGACTCCTTCGGCGTGCGCGCTGTGCACCGAGCCCTCGAGACCGAGCCTGAACCCCAACCCCCCCCCACCCACCCAGTCCGTGGGGACCCCTCCTTGGCCTTTCCGAGGGTTTCCTCTCGCACCCTACCTGGTTTCCTTTCCGTGTTTCCTGCTCGTTTCCCTACAACACCCTCTAGTTTCCTCGGGAAACCCCGGGGAAACTCCGTGGAATTCGTCATTTTGGGGGGGCTCTGAGCCGTGTCTGAGGCTGTTTTGGGGCCAAAATCGGCAAAATACCGGGTATTTTGCGGGTATACCTGGAAAACCCCGGTATACCTGGAAAATACCTGGGTATCGTGCCGATTTCCTCAATTTTCAGATTTTGCCCCAGACCAGCTCTCAGACTCAGGGAAACTCGCGAGTTTCCCGAGGGAAACTCGAGAGAAACAGAATGGAGCACCAAACACCCTCTGGTTTCCCTGGAAACTTCCGGAAACGCAAAGTGCTGTGGGGACCCTCTGGTTTCCCTCTGGGTTGCCGGAAACCCTCGGAAAGGCCAAACCCTTCCCCCGTTTGTTTGTTTTTTTCCCCCCGGGGTGGCCGGCCCCCCCCTTCGGTTTGTTTGCTTCCGGGTGTGGGGGCGGTTTTCCCCCCCCCCCCCCCCCCCCCCGGGTCGTTGCCATGAGAGCCCCCTCAACGCAAACGAGGGCGAGGGCGCGAGGGCGAGGGGCGAGGGCGCGAGGGCGAGGGGCGAGGGCGGCGGGGCGAGGGGCGAGGGCCGCGGGGCGAGGGCCGAGGGCCGCGGGGCGAGGGCCGAGGGCCGCAGGGCGAGGGCCGAGGGCCGCGGGGCGAGGGCCGAGGGCCGCGGGGCGAGGGCCGAGGGCGAGGGGCGAGGGCCGCGGGCCGAGGGCCGAGGGCCGCGGGCCGCGAGCGGGTGCATCGTGTGAGTCGCCGGCGACGCTAGTCATGGACGAGGACCTGACGAAGACGAGGCGGCGGAGACATTGACGAGCTCGTGTGTTCCGACCTCGCAGAGTAAAAGAAAGAAAGAAAACGGACAACCCAAGGTAGGGGATGGGAGGACGACACGCCGCCACCACACAGGGATTTTAAGGAGAGGGGTGTGATGCGCTAGCCGTCGCCCACCCTTGGGCGTCCGCCTCTTCCTATCTCTCTTCGCAGTCTCTCCGCCGATTCTCGCTGCAACCTTCATGGATCATGCCACCTCGCGGTCGTCCCACTCTCTTCGTTCTCTCCCTTGTCGCTTCTTCCTCTGTCGCGTCGCTCTCCTCTGCCTCGTTCTGCGACGCCGCCGCTGCCTGCCGCTCCCTTGCTCTCGCTTCTTCTCTCGCCTTTCGGCGCAGCTCTGCCCTGCTCGCGGCATATTTTGGCCCCTCCCTCGAGTTTATCGAGCTCTCCTCGCGCAAGCGGCAAGGACGACTCTTCTGTGTTCTGACGCCCACTGCGATCATTTGCCGCCAGGTCGTATCGTTGCTCAGGTCCACTCTCTCTTCGAACACTTACTTGTACTTCCACAGATGATGTTGGCGCTGGGGTCCCCTTCGGGTGTATCGTGACAGCTGCCGACGGGATTACCACAGGTGTGTCGCCCTCCTCGCAGAGTAAAGAAAGAAAGAAAACAGACAAGAAGGGAGGGATGGGAGGACGGCGCAGTCCCGCGCCGGCCAAAATTCTTTTTGCCATACGCGGTGGTGTCGTCGACGGCAGCCTTGAACGAGGGATGTCGCACCAGCATGAAGCCTCCGGCTCCGATGACGACATGGAGTCGGAGGACCGAGCGATGGACGCTCTCGCTGCAGCGATCAGCGAGTCGGAGGGAGCTCAGTTCGTGGAGCCGGAGGTGACGCGAGAGCAGCAGGTCATCGCTGAAGTCGCACGGCGCCGAGACGCGGCAGAGACGAAGCGCAAAAGCGACGCCATCTTTGACCGCTTTGATGCGGACGGTGACGGCTATCTCAACTTTGACGAGCTGCGCGCGCTCGGGCTGGCCACTGGCGGTGAGCTGCCTCACCCAGCGTTCGTCGCGATTTGCGAGGAGCTTGGCGCTGCGCCACATCGCGGCGTGACAAAGAGCCTGCTGCTCACAATGTACACAGACGCCGGCCTCGGAGATGCGCACCGCGATTATAACCTCATCTTTTCGTAACCTTTTGGCGAAGGCGGTTGAGCCTGCGTTGGTGCTAGGTCGGTAAAGGTCTCGCGGTCGGGGTCCCCGCGTTTTGCCTGTTGGTGGCCGGTTGCGCACACACGGTGACCGCGCTCACCGGAGTGCGCGCCGGAGACCGGTGTGCGGGAAACGTTTACTTTTGGCCTCGATGCAGATACCGCCCAACCCTCGACCCGCCTGCGGCTGCGCCTGTTCCTCTCTCCCCGCCCGACGCGCACGAGCGGCCGGTGGCCCGGGTTTGGTGCCGGCGCCCTCACTCATCGCCGTCCTCCTCGTCCGATCCGGCGCCACCCGGCGCCCCGCCCATGCCGGCGAGCGCACCCATCAGACTCGGGTCCGCCATCGCCTTTTGCATCTCCTCCATGAAGGCCGGGTCCGACCTGGCGGGGGCACCACGGCAGCTGGGGGCGGCGGCGGCGCGGCGGCGCGCCCTCATCCTCTGCCAATCTCGACCAATCTCGTCCAAGCTCGGCGATTCTCGGATAGTCTGGGTCGGGCGCACATCATCTTTTCGGCTTGCTCCTTGAGCTGATCAAACATGGGGTCCTTGGTGAGTTGCTCGGCGTAGGCCTTCATCGACTCGAGGAAGGCCGGGTCCTCCATCATCTGCTTGAACCGCTCCTGCCGCCGCGAAGGGGCCGAGGTGTGAGGGTGGCTCAGCCTCCCTCGCCACCACAGCGACTGGCTGGCATAGCGCCTGGGTGGCTGGGTCCTGCAGCTCCTTGAGAGCCTTCTGCAGGGTGGCCGGGTCCTGCAGCGACTTGGTGATCTCCGACAGGCCGCCCAGCCCTCCTGCACAGCGTGCGTGCGTCAGTTTAGGCCACCCACAGAGGCCTCTTCCAATGCGACCGGCGCGGGCAGGCGGCTCACCGGCGCCGCCGCCGCCGCCCAGGAAAGGGTTGGCAAGACTCGGCCCGTCGTCGTCCACCGCCACCTCCTCGCCGCCGCCCTCCAGCTCCTCGTCCAGCTCGTCCCCATCCTCGTCCTCGTCCTCGTCCTCGTCTGCAGCGCCGCCTCTCAACCGCTCGACGAGCGACGCACGCGTGCTGGGCGCGCGCCCCGCGAGGCTTTGGCGCGAGGAGAATGCCGGCGGCGCGAGCAGCGCCGCCTCGCAGATCGCTGCGAGGCAGGCGCACAGCAGCAGCAAGAGCCTCGTCATATCTCAGATGGTGGCGTTCTCTCTCGACGCGGGGCAGTGCGAGTTCGGAGAAAAACTCTCCGCAACTGGCGTCCCAATCGTTGCGCGGCCTTCGGGCGGGGCTGCGCCTCGTTGCCCCCTTCCCCCCACCCCCCAGCGATTCATGGGCAGCCCCCCAGCGATTGATGGAAGCCCCCAAGCATCCATGGAGATCCCCCAGGGACCCCCCCCAGCGAGTCCCCCTAGGGAGTCCCCCCAGAGAGACCACCCAGGGAGACCCCTCAGGGAGACCCCTCGCGGCAAACGGAGTCCCTCCGACGGCTAGATAAGAGGATCCGCGTTTCGCCATCACAGCCGATTTCCTTTGAGCTTTGTGCCCGCGTTTGTGTTCCGTTCTCCCACCCCCGTTCCCCCGTCAATTCTTTCTTTCTTCCCTCGTAGCAGTAAATAAATAGATCAGTCACCTCCAGGAGAGATGGGCGACGCACGAACACAGAGGCACAGAGTCACAGTGCGCACCTGCGCACCCCGCCCCGCTCGCAGGGCGTGCATCACACAGGGCGTGCATCACACACACAGGTGGACTGTGTGACTCCTCGTTTCTGGGGACTCTTGACAGAGGTGTGCTAGTCCCACGTAGCAGTGTTCCTAGCTGTGTTCACCCCCGTGTTGTTTTGTCTTTTTGGTCGTATGTGGTTCTTTCTTACGAACATACCGAGGGTAAAAGAAAGAAAGAAAGAACACAGACAACCCAAGGGAGGGATGGGAGGACGGCACGCCGCCACCACACAGGGATTACATACCGAGGGTGAACTGCTGACGGGGTGTCTCAGAAGCTTTTTCGCTTTCGGCTTTCGCGCCCATTTCGGTGGCGACGGGCGCGTCCTGCGTTGCCTTTTGAGGTGCGATGCGACGCGGCTACTCGTACGGCCGCCCTGCCGTCGAGACCTCATACGAGAAGCAGGTGCTCGCGCTCAGCCGCGCCTGCGCCGAGTTCGGCCTCGCGGCGGAAGAGGTGCTCGCCATGCCGCCTGCTCGGTACAACTCGTGCCACGGCAATTCCTATGCCGTGTGGAACAAGGCTCAGCTTTCCGAGGCCCGCGCGCAAAAGAGGCAGCAGGAGGAGCGTCGACAGGAGGAGGCACACGGCGGTGCCGCTGGCCTGGCTGCGCACCGCGCAATGCCGCCGCCACGGCCGCCTGACTGAGGTGGCGCCCCGCTCGGCGCTCGCTTGCCGCTTGCGCGCCCGTCTGTGGGTGGATCCTCCGAAGGCGGCTGCACGGCGCCGCCCCACGCGGCATCAGGTGGTGCGACCACGACAGCTTGATCAGCCGTCGCCGCGGGGGGTGGTTCCGGGTCGTAATGCAGCGCCACGACCGCCCGAGAGAGAGCTGGAGGGTACTCCTCCGCCTTGCGGCTGTGGGACACGCCGTCGACGTCGTTGCCCCGAAGCCGGACGTGCTCTCCTCGTCGGTGAGTGCAGCCCTTGTCCGAGAGCTGCCGCAGCAGCTGCGCTCGCCGTGCCGCGGCTGGGTTGAGCAGAAAGGTCATGTACTTCTGGTAGCCCGGGTTAGAGTCGTCCTCGGCCGCCGCGCAGCGCGGCAGGGTCACAAAGACCGACTCGGTCTCCCGGATGTACGTCTGCATGTCCTCTCCGTCCCAGTAAGAGTAGTGATCTGCCGTGCTGTAGCCGTTTCCTGATCGGAACCACGGCTTGCTCGAGTCCTTACAGTCGGGCGAGCTCTCGATCGAGACGGAGCCGCCGCGGCGATGGATCTGCAACGCTAGCGCAAGCGAGTTGTCCCTCGCCTGGCTATCGGCTTCACAGCGCTGTAGCTTCTCCGGGCTCAGCGAGGGCTTCCCCCTCGGGGCGTCGGGTCCACGATACTGGCCGATGGGGGGGCCGCCGTCCTGCGACAGGCACAGCGCCGGCGACCACGTGCTACAGTTGAGCGAGATGTGCACGCCGGTGAGCTGCCCGGATGAGATCCGCCCGCCGATGGCGTCGGCCACAGCCCGCTGCTGCACGTCCATACCGCTGCCCCGCCGCAGGTCCACCGCAAGGTACGCGAGCTCGCCAGAGGGAATGAAGTCGTCCATGCTCCCCTCGCGTAGGCGCCCGGCGCCGAGGACAACCAGCCCGAACGGGCGATCCCCCCGATCAAATTGGGTGATGGTGGAGTGCACCTCCCGGTTTGGCGCGCGCGCAGTCGCCTGAGCGGCGCCACCCACGCACCGCCGTCGCGAGTCGGAGGCCGACGCCGCCCCGTCGACGGACGGCCCCGCGTCGCATGACAAGGTCCCTCGCTCCCGCCCCTCTCCCGGAAGACGCGCGCCGGCCCGGGTGACTCGCTTGCGAGGTAGATCCCGTTCCAGCCAGAGGCCGCGTGACCACCACAGGGACTGTCTGGCGCGGGAGGGGAGATCTAAGCCGAACTCGCCGGGCACGCCGGCGAGGTGACGGTAGATCACCTCTTGAGGATCACCTCCGCCAGACGATCTCTCCCGACGGGGACTGGTCTTAGGCCATTCCAACGGCCAGGCCGCTCGCTTAAGGCTGATTGGCTAGACGAGCGGTCTACCTCCAACGGGGCGGTCTGGCAACGCGTGGATCCGGCCCGCCTCGGCGGGTTACGGTTTAGCGCGACGACCGGGGGAGCTCTGATCGCCGTACTCACCGGGACGCTGGTGAGGTGACGGTGGGAGGGCACCCCCCCAGACAGCCGCACAGCCCCTCCCGACGGGGACGCCATCACCCTCGCCCAGGGATCTACAATGCTGTCTTAAGGTCCGACAGGTTCGGCACCGGGCACCGCCTCGGTATACAAAATGCGCCTGCGGGCGGACGGACCCTCACAGATCACAGATCACAGTACCGTGTTTGTTATGACCCCACCCGATGAACACACCAGTGAGGGTGGGCGAGACGATCGAGGGGTCCCGTACCATGCGGAACCGACCCTATCCAGTGCTCAAGTGCTCAAGTACCCTTCACCGCGGTTTTTTCGAAAGGCTCGGACGAAGGGCTTCCGAGCATGGCGCCGCGCGCAGCGAAGCAGTTGCTGCGCCTCCACGCGCCCGTGGCCCTCGCCGAAGCGGCGTCGCCGGCTGCGGCGGGCGCGCTGCTCGAGGCGCTCGCCAAGCACGTGCTGTATATCCACGGCCAGATCCCAGGGCCGTACGACGCCCTCGCGGCAGAGGCGCTCGGCCCATCCGGGCCGGCACCGGGCCGCTGCCGCAAGGCCTCGCGCCGGCGGACAATGCTTCGCCGAACGCGTAAGCTGGTCGCCTCCTTTAACCTCCTCTTTGGCGCCCTGCCTCGCGCCCTCGCCGCCGTCCAGCCTCCCGGCAGCGCACACGGCGGCAGCCCGCCGCTGGTGGCTGCGCTCGTCCTCGGCGGCTCGCTGGCGTCGCCGCGAGCCGTCTTCCTGGTCCGAGGCCACGCGGGCCCGACCGCCGCCGCGCCTTCCGCTGCAGAGCTGCGCGGCTTGCAGCGCCGTCTCGTGAGAGAGCTCGTCCGGGTGAGGCCCACCCGCCACGCCTCCCCGTCCCTCAATCTCTCCGCCCTGTCCGCGCTCTCACCGCCCGCCGCCCCTCACTCGGCGCCAGGTGTGCGGCGATCTCGCCAGCCTCCGACTCGGCCTCTGCCGGCTGCATCTGCTGCTGCAGGCGCCTCGTGCCGCACCGCTGCCGAGCCCGTTCCGCCCACGGCCTGCGTTGCGGCTCAAGCTGCGCCGCGCTCACGCCTGCTTTATCGAGCTCGGCGCGCCGCCTGCGGAGGCCGGCTCAGCCTCCCTCGACGAGGCTTTGGGCTGGTGCGACGCGCCAGTGGACGGCATCGACCCCGCCTCCCCGCCCACCTCCGCCGCCGCCGCCGCCGCAGTGCGGAGCGAGCAGATTTGGTTCCACGCCATGGGCGCTTCGCTGCGCGGCTTCTCGATCTGAACCTTTCGTGATGCGTCGGAGCACAGGAAATCGCGCGTGTGCGGTGCCGCGTCGCGCGTGAGCGGAACGTCCGGGGCAGCAGCACTCCGTGCGCGGACAGGATATACACACGAATACAGAAATACACCACCAGCACGCAAAAAATACACCTCAGCAGCACGACACGCGCGCGCCAGCCGCCACATCGCACATGACGCGCGCGTCGTGCTTCCGCGCTTGCGACGGCGGTGTGTGTGTGATGTATGTGAGCTCTGTCTTGGTCGTAATATTATTTGTCCACGTAAACGAACCCGCCCCCTCACTCAGCTCGGTGTGTTGACGCGGTGAGTGTGCGATTGTGACACATGGCTCGCCACCAGCTCCCTCGTTCCAATGGCTGCCATGGCGAGGGTGAAGCCCACGAGAGCCGCAGCGCAGAGCCACCAACCCCACACACCTGCCGTGTCTTGCATTCGGGTCGCCTCAGCCAGCGCTCGCTCGCTCCGTGCCAGCTCGCTCCGCAGCATCGCGACCTCTGCCAGCGCAGCCTCAAGAGCGCCATTGCGGTCAAGGCGTGCCGGGCACCGGCCGGTGGCGCGTGCGACGCCGGCGCAGAGCTGGACGGCCAGCGACGCGCCGCCGCACATGGCCGCGGCGCCGCAGGCTGCGCCAAGCAACGTGAAGCACACCCAGACCAGACCCGCCTTTGGCTGAGCGCCGCCGCGCCACCCGGGCCTGCTCGGCCTAGGCGCCGCATCGCTCGGCGCGTCGTCATGCAGAGATACGAGCTCGGCGGCGCTCTGCAACCACAGCGGCTCCTCCTCGCCTGGCGAAGCGGCGCGAAGCCGGCTGACGATCCTCGTGAAGGAGCCACGGCGCTCAATCTTGGAAGCGGCTTTGGGCGGAGAGACTGCAGCTTCCGCCTCGCGGAGCCAGTCGGGCTCTGCCTCGCCGGCGTCATCGATGAGCGGCGGGGAGCCACGCGGCGGTCGGTGGGGCCCGGACGGGGGCATCTCGGAGGCGGGTGGCAGAAGCGCTGCGTGTCCCTGCCTGCAAAGTGAGCAGGTTTGATCGAAGATGAAGAATGAATAATGGCGTTCCCAACTGCACTCCAAGTAAGATGACTCCGAGGAGGACGAACCAGTGGAAATTCAGTTGTCAGATGTCACGATGCATCCGAAGGGGACCCCAGCGCCGGCATCATCCGTAGAGGCACGAGTGTTCGAAGAGAGAGTGGACCTGAGCAACAACATGACCTGGAGGCAAATGATCGGAGTGGGAGTCAGAAATGTGGTCCTTGCGCGAGGGGAGCTCGATAGACTCGAGGGGCCAGGATATGCAGCAAGGAGGGCGGAGCTGCGCCGAAAGGCGAAAGAAGCCGAGAGAACAAGGGAACGGCAGGCGGCGGCGGCGCAGGACGAGGCAGAAGAGAATGACGCGACAGAGGAGGAAGTGACAAGGGAGAGAACGACGAGAGTGGGACGGCCGCGAGGTGGCATGAAGGTTGCAGCGAGAATCGGCGAGAGACTGCGAAAAGAGATAGGAAGAGGCAGACTCCCTAGGGTGGGCGACGGCTAGCGCATCACACTCCTCTCCTTAAAATCCCTGTGTGGTGGCGGCGTGCCGTCCTCCCATCCCTCCCTTGGGTTGTCTGTTTTCTTTCTTTCTTTTGCACTCCAAGTGCTCTCCTGTCTACGTTTGCCCCCCTGCTGCGAAAGCGCACGGCGCACCCCCCAGTGTCACCGTCGGGGCTTTCTTGCTCGTAGCCCGATCCCGTCGATCATCCGGCCCGCTGGGTGCGCTTCTTAGGACTTAGCTCCCCGGCCCTGGGGTGTGAGGCTAATGACTGCACTCCAAGTGCTACCACCGCTACGGGACGCCACCGGCAGCCGAGAAAGCGAGAATCTCGTCGAGCGCTGCTTTGGCTTCGGCGAGGTGGCGCAACGGCGTCTCTCGGTCCACCTGCACGCACAGGCTGGCCACGTTGAGCGGAGAGGAGGAGGAGTCGTGCGCCGGCACAGCTCGAGGCGAGGCGAGGCGGAGAGGCAGGGCTAGCCAGAGTTTACGAGATGTCTGAGGTTGGCCGAGAGAGCTCTCTCTGTCTCCCTCCCTCTCCCTCTCTCCCACACCTGCACGCCCTTGCCACGCGCGCCGGGGGAGTTCTGCTCCGACACAAAGTTGTTGTTGTACACGCCCATGTCGAGGAGCTGCAGTGCCTGCACAAAGTCTTGCCGAGGCACGACGAGCTCCTCGGCGGCTTCGCCTACAGCCGAGGGTGCAGCCGAGGGTGGAGGTCAGGGTGCCGCCGAGCCGGCCGACGAGCCTCCCTCGGCGGCGGCGGCGCCTTGCTCGGCGATATACCTCGTGACGAGCTTGGGCACGCTCGCCAGCGGCGCAGTCTTGACCACCGTGCGGACGGCGTCCCAGCTCCCGTCGGCAATCTGCGCCTGGCACGGATCGAGCTGGCGCCGCGCCTCCGCGAGCAATGCGCGCGTCTCCGTGGCCGGGTCGGCAGCGGAAGCGGGCAGCCGCACCATCGCCGCCGCCGCTGCGGTCGCCGTGCGGACTGCGCAAGCGCGGCTGACCGCACCGCCTCGTAGCCTCGCAGCAGCGGCAATGGTGTGGTCGCGCATGGCCGTCAGCGCAGAGGCGACCGGCTCAGACGAGGCAGCGGAGATGCGCTCGGCCAGCGAGCGCTCATATTCCGCTAGCTTGTCGTCGAGCGTCATGCCGTCGCGAAAGACGGAGCCAGACACGTGCGAGCCTGCCGAAAACGGCTCGAGCAGCAGCTCCGTGTGTGAATCGAGGAGCGACGCCGCGTCCGCCTCGCTCGCGCCGACCAGCGCGCCGAGCAGCCGAGCGAGGCGCACGTTGCGTGGCTCAACCGTCGCCGCACCCTCCTCGCTCGGGAAGAGACCCATGCTGAGCACGGGCGTGCGCGAGCAGCCGGCCGCGGCATGCGGCGCTGCTAATGACAGTGCCCGTGCGCCGATGGCGAGGGAGGAGAGGAGGGCGACGCTTACGCGCGGTTTCATGCTCGGTTTGGGACCTGAGCGATGGCGGAGCGCAGGGCGATCAGCGTGTTCTCGCAGCAGAACTCGGCTCGCCTCAAGACCTCGAAAGAACTTCGCCCGCAGGCTTCCCGGGGGCGGTGTGCCTGATTTTCTCAATTCACCAGAGCGCGCCGTGTCGTTAGAGGGCAGAGGCCAAGACGCAGCGGATGCAGTCGCCCAGCAGCAGCCGCCAGGGGCTGCTCGGCCTGACAGGTCCGGTGTGGCGCCGCTGCTCTAGCGCCGCTACCAGCGAGCCCGACCACCTCTGCCCCAGGCGCCTGGATCACCGCGCACCTCATCGACGGCAGCGTGCACCTCGGCTTTGTGCACGCTGTGGACCCCGAGACGGGCAACGTCGTGCTCCTCCGGCCCGAACCGGTGCAAAGCGCCACCGGCCACTGCTTATGGCTGGCGTCCGCCTGTCCTCGGCCACACCACAGTGCCAGATGTCCATCCGCGCGCTCCCAGACAGCGCCTCGACTTGCAGCTCGACTCATGGCACTCTCGCTCCCTCGCAGGCCGGCCCGCCCGGCGCCGTGCTGCCAATGGTACTGCTGCATGACGCCATCGCGGAGGTCTCCACACACGGCGAGACTGGTCCTCAACATTTCCGCTGCGCCGGCCGCCACGTGCCACGTGGTCCGCATCCTCCCGCGTAGGCACTCCTCGCTCGCCGCCGGACTGCGGCCGCCCGCCCGCCCTGGCGCCCGCGTCGAGGCAGAGCGACTCGACCGCCACGCCCGCGGAGATCGAGGGGCGAAGAGACGCCATCTGCGAGGCGTCCCGGAGAGGGGCACATCTCAACAGACACACGCACGCACACGCAGACTGCACACACGCACACGCACACTCATATTCACACGAGCTCGGTTCGCCGTGCCAATGGCGTGTGGTCCCTTGAACGTCACCACGTCTCTTCTCCCGTAGATCGACGCAGATCCGCCGCACGCCTCCCAGTAGCACAAATCCAACTCGGCCCAATCTCCCCCACATCTCGCCCACATCTCGCCGCATCTCCCCATATCTCCGCCAAGCACGCCGCCTCCGCCCTCCCTCCCACACCACCATCACCACACACTCCGTCAGGCGCTCCGGCGGCAGCGCATCCCCTTCCAGCTGGAGGGGTGCGGAGGGGAAGACTTGCTGGTGCGCCGCAGCGCTTTTAGACCCCGACTATTTTTCATCACGGCGAGACCCCCAACCCCAAATGCTCAGGTGCTCGGTTGCCTGCGCTGCGTCCCGCCCTACAATGCGAGGGCGGTCTCGTGCGAGAACGAGATCGTGCTCAGCCGGTTTACGGAGCTGCTGGCCGGTGTGTGACGTGCGGGCGGGAGATGATGTGGCATGGGTGCGCGTTTGCGGAGAGTCTCTCTCGCGGGACTCTGGAGACTATCTATGACTAAGAAACGTGTGTGGTGTGTCAAAGTTTGAAGGTCCATATGTGTCTAGAAGCCAGAGCAGCCAGGGCAGCCAACGGACGCGCGCGAGGAGAGAACGGCGGAACCAGCTCGCGGCGCAACGGTTCATGGATCGAATACCATTCTCTGGGCCGGCGCGGGGGCCCCGGCCCACACCGTGCGCCCCGCGCCGCAGTGCGGAAAACCGGGGCTCCGGCGCTCAGAGACAGAGTCGCTCAGAGCACCAACTTCCCGAATGATTACGGTTGATTAGAGGGCAGATTTGGAGAGATCTCAAGGAGTACACACAGATAGACCCTCCAATCATGAGAAACCTCCAACCTGATCGGTCGTACTGACCGCCGACAGATCACTGCAGACAGCAGACAGGCCAACGTCTGCACGCGGCCGGCCGGGCGAGAGGCTTGACACGATCCGACCCTGCGACCCTGACGCTGCTGCTCTAGCTATCAGCCATGCACTGCTGACTGCTGCCACATGTGCGACCTGTGCTGGCCCACTTGGCGGCCTTCCCGGTCAGTGGTGAGGCGCAGTTCAGAGCTGTCGATGGCGCGATGCCGCACTGGTCCCACATTGGTGACACGATACCACCAAGTTTGCCGGTCCAAGAGAGAGGCACCGGCGCTGTCCTGAGAAGGTGCGTGGTCCCTTTTGACTGCCCATGCGCGCGAGGCTGTGTAGGCATAGCCTCGAGAGTGCCAGCAGCCAATCCGAGGTGACGCGCATTGCGTCAGAAGCGTGCACACGATGGAAGGACACCTTCCTACTGGCCGTACGATCAGGTCGTCACTGAATGCTTGATACTAAGGCCGCGAGCTATGCAGGTGATCAATTGTGCATCATGGCACGGTCAGCAGCGCCGACAGGCTGTCGCAAGGCGTGATAGCATGGCCCCGCAAGGACGCCCGAATTCCCATGAAAACAAGTAAAAAATCGCCAAAAAAGAAAAAAAGCGCGGAAAAATCGGCGCCTGCGGCGGGCTGGGGGACCCCATCTCCCCCCCGCATGGACACCCTCTGGGGCCCCCGCGCCGGCCCAGAGATACGATTCGAACTGCGGCTCGGGCACAGGGGGGGCGAAACTAGGCAAGCCCGCGCCGGCCAAGCCAACGACGACAGCGACGTTGGCGCAAGAAGCGACGACGAGGAGACAGCGGCGACCGCGCAGCAGAGCCAGGACCGAGCGAGCAACCACCCGAAACGGGCCGCCCAAACGAAGGCAGCCAGGCAGACGACGAATTCACAGTGATGGACGTAGACGAGGAACAGCCAGAGCACGAGACGTCCCAGCCGCCGAGGAAGCGGGGGCGATTTGAGAATGAACGTAGCGACTCGATGAATCAGGGAGAGGGAGCGAGCCAACAGCACTCAGAGGACGGGGGGCCGGTGACGTACGGGGAGGAGCGCGCACGCACTGCAGGGGACGAAAGGCACGAAGGCGCCCCCCCACCGGGGTGGGTGCGAGGAGGCGAGATGCGGGGGGCACAGCTTGGACGGCAGGCGCGCAAGAGACAGAAAGCCAGGGAACAAAGAGGAGGCAAGTAGGGGGGGTGGCTCGTAACTGAGGTTCGCCTTCAGGGACAGCCGCCTCCCTGAGTGGTGATTGTTGTTCATAACGATATCCCTACAACCACGATCGATGCGAGGACGCAAGTCCACACCAAACTCGGCCATTCCAAAGGCCAGACCGCTCGCTTAAGGCTGATTGGCTAGACGAGCGGTCTACCCCCACGGGGCTGTTGGCACAGGGGGAGCAGAGGGGGAGGTGGCAATCACGCTCCCGGGACGCCGGAGAGATCGGGTTGGTCTCCCCCGCCCTCAGCCCTGACCCGACGGGGACGCCACCACCCTCGCCCAGGGATCTACAACGCTGTCTTAAGGTCCGACAGGTTCGGCACCGGGCACCGCCTCGGTATACAAAATGCGCCTGTCAGCGGACCCTTACAGATCACAGATCACAGAATCCTGCACTTCCCGCGCGCAGAACGTCCGACACGTGTCTCGTTCGGCCGGCGAAGCCCCCGCTCACGCTTGCCCTCGGGGACCATCCCTGCTGTATTGATACCGCACTGCCGGTCTGCCGCCGCGCGCGTGCTGCGCACCATCGTGCGTTATGTCCATCGCCCGCAACGCCGCACTGCTCTCAGCGAACTTTGTCGCCGCCATCATGTGCATCTCGCTGAACCGCGAGACCTTCAAGTCCTTCCCGTTCCCTGCAGCGCTCACGACGCTGCACTACGCTGTCGCGGCGAGCAATCGAGTTCGTGCATGTGGCGGGCGGATTTGAGAAGCGGCCAGTCCCGCTGACGCAGCGCCATAATTTCTACCTCCTCGTGTGCTGCTGGAGCGCGTGCAACGCTCTCTCCAACGTCTCGCTCGACCGAAACTCCGTCGGCTTCTACCAGCTCGTTAAGATCCTTGTGACACCATCGCTGGTCGCATTTGACTTTGTGGTGTACGGGCGGCGCACGACGCTGCTGCAAGGCGTCGCGCTGGTACTCGCCTGCCTCGGTGTGGGCGTGGCAAGCGTCGACGACGTGCAGGTCAACGCCTATGGTGCGCTCATCGCGTGCTCGGCAGTCATCACCGCGGCGGCACAAAAGGTGCTCAACATGCACGTGCAACAGGTCGGTGGGCTCAGTGCGCTGCAGGTGCTGAGCAACGCGCTCCCCGCCATGACGCTCCTCTCCCTCGCCTACGTGCCGCTGCTGGACCGGGACCTGCCGCACCTCGCCACCTGCGATTGGGTGAGATTCAGCCGGCAAACCGAGATGAAAATCGGGATTTCGAGATGCGGCCGACATACAGTCGAGATACAAACGAGCTCGGTCGACGTACAGCGGTACAGCTTGCACGCGCCTCACCGCTCCTCCCTCGCCACTCTCCACCACCCGTCGCACTTGCCTCTTCCTAGGCAAGCGTAAGGACCTTCGGCTTCATCCTGGCGAGTGCGCTCGCTGCGCTAGCGGCGACCACATCACGATGGCTACCTCGCTGACAGGTGACAGCCACCGAGATCACCTTCTCCTACGAGATTAGGCGACCACGTCGGCGACGGCCATCTTCGGGCTGATTAGCGCGCTGGCACACGTGCTGCTTGGGCAGGTCAGGCCGTACGGCTGTTTCTCGGCTATCTCTCGGCTGTCTTCTGGCCAGCCCATCTCCTTGCTATCGTAGGTCAAAACCTGCTCCGTCATCGTCGTGGGCGCGCTCTTCTACGACGCTCCTCCGACGCCGCAGGACTCTGCAGTCAGCACTGTAGCAACACTGGCTCGCATTGGGAAAGCAGGCTGCCCCATTGCCCATACCTCCTTCGGATCGTCTCTGTGCTCGCAGGGCATGGCGGGGGCAGCTCTCGCACTATTGGCCATCACCGGCTTCTCGCTGCTGCGGCTGCCCGCCATTGGTGCGGCAGCGGCCAACGACGACGTGCGCAGCGCCACCGCATCTGTGGTGTGCGTCAGCTAGCGAGCAGGGCCGGGACGGGCATCTTTGAAGTGTCCGGAGCACGTCCCGTAGGTGGCGCTGCGCCTGCTAGCCAGCGAGGAGGGAGAGGGCGAGGACAGTGAGGCGAGACTACTCTCCAACGCGAGTGCCTTCGAGGCGCCGACGGGAGTGCAGGAGGGAAGCACCAAATGAGCGACACAAGAGAGAGATGCGCACCGCGGCTGCTTGGGCGATGAGGTGCAGATGTAAAGTCGTGTACACGAGCCAACAGCCAAGGGAGCTGCGACGGGCCGACTCTCCCTCAGTCACACCGGCCCTCAGCAGAGATCCCAGCTTCTGTATACAACAAAGAACAATAGATCTCGCGGGGACAAAAAATACATCGGCTGGCAGCTGTGGGCGGTAACAGTGGTCCCAGGGCTCGCACACACAACTCTCAAAACACACACAATCAAAAAGAGCGCTAGATGCAAAGCATCAGCCGCGGCTGCCTGAGAGGAGGCTCACAAAAGGGCCCGTCGTTGCCCCTTCCACCACCTGCTCGTTCTTTTTGGTTTCGCTGCTGCCGCGGTGGAAGAGGGTGCGCATCTTGGTGAGAAGGTCCTATAGAGCCAAGAGATGGCCGATACATCGCGGAGGTACAAGTACAGATAGGGCCAACGTCATGGCGAGCAAAACCTGACGCAAGTCCGAGCCGAGCCCCTCCTGGCCCTCTGCCCCCGCCCCCGCCCCGCACTGCAACAATCGCACGAGGCCAAGTAGGCTGGGCATAAGCGAGAACGCAACCTTGCGCGCCGACGCAATATCTGTGCCAACGCCAAGAAGCTCGGCCCTCATCTGAATGACGTACCTACAACCGATCGCCGAGCCTGGCCAATCGTATGGCCCAGCAGCCTTCGCCCCCCTAGATGGCATACGTTAGCTCGCTGCCAGACCCGTCTGTCTGCGGTTGTATCCACCAGCCAGAAGGCAACACCTCGCCCCTCTGGTATTGCGGCGAGGGCGGCACTTCCTCCACGACAATCGAGCGCGAAGCGATCACGTATGACCCGTCGCTCTCACACCTGACCGTGAACAATCTCAGGTGACTTTTGGCCAATCTCGGAGCGGCCAGGCAAGGCGGGCCCGTCGGCCGCGCGCACCGCCAGGAGCTGATCAGTGCGTAGTCGTGCGGCCGGCCCAAATCGCCACTAAGCGGCTCAAAGACCTAGGGGGTGAGCTCATGGTGTATGAGCTCATCCAGAAGTACAGTAGACGAGAATAAAGCTCAGTGACACCTCGTGGACGATCGCGTTGTCCGGCCCAATCTGACGAACGAGCCGTCCCTCTTTGAGGAGGACGTCCCACGCGGCGCGCCTCTCCGGCGACTTAAGCAACTCAAAGACGAGCGGCGGCGGGGTGTCGACGGACAAACACCCGCGGATTGAGAGGAGCGGCAAGCCCCACGTGCAAAGATTCGCGGAGAGGGCAATGTCGGCCGGGCTTACGTCAGAGCCGGCGTTCAAAGCGGCGAGTGGCGCCGGGAGCGGGCTGCCCCTTGGCATGGCCGCGAGCTCGTGCCACTCGTCGACATGGCTGATGCGGAGCACGCCTATGGAGAAATCGCAAGAGTCAGATGTGGCGAAGATGAATTATAGCAACTTGATGTGGAGCTCGCCCCAGAGGTTGCAGATGCACATCTCTTCCTTGAGGTCCTCGGACCATGTCATGGCGCCCGCCTGCAGGGCAAACCGCGACTCCCACAACCTCGGACGTGTCTCAGCAAAAGAGCAACCGCTCTCTGGCCACAGTGCAAATAGGACGGAAGTATCGCAGAAGTGTGCACCTGCAGCGACCCCATCTGCCTGCGCAGCGCGCGCACGGCCTCTCGCGACGCGGCCGCCTCGTGCCGAGGCCGCGACTCGGGGTCGTCACCAGTCATGTCTGCGCGGCTCGGCCGAAGGGCGAGGGGCTGGCCGTCGCCGCCCAAGACCTGCACGACTAGGAAGCCGTTGTTGATGTGCCGCGCGCTCTCCTGCCCGCCGGCCACGTCATAGGCGCGGACTGAGATCTCCACCTGCGAAAGGGGCAGCCGGAGCGCAAGCAATGGTGGATAAGACGGACTGTGACGGGCTGACGCTGCGCCAGCCGTGGCCACTCCCTCTTTGATGTCCATGAGTGCTATCTGTTTGGACATGTTGCCTCCATCGAGGTGCCGAAAACGCGCGTGACGTGCCCGTGCAGCGAGATGCGGTCGCCCGTCTTGGAGGGCGAGATAAAGTGGAGCGCGTCGATCGCCTCGATGTGCACCTGCACAGCGCCCGCCGGTCGCCCTCCCGCGAGAGACGCTTTCGCCTGCCGGCTGCTGAGAATACTCGCAAATTCGGCCATCCAGGCCATGATTTGTCCACCTGATAGGTCAAATCACGGACACGCTGATGCGTTATCGTGGCGCCATTGTCTAGAGCTGGGTATTCCTAATGTGCAAAACGGTGGAGCGCGGTGGCGCGGTGGCGGCGGAAGTCTCGGAAGTGTCCCGCACCGAATGTGTTTCCGTGGTGGTTCGCATGGTGCGGGAGGACCAGCTGAGTCGTGTCCATCGACTGCAGCGTTTCCTGCGCCCGCGCGCCGACCCACGACCGGCGCGAAGTCCGCGCGGCGGAGGTGGACCCGAACTGAGAGCTGCGCACGGCGGAGCTGCGGAGCGTCACGGGCGAGACGGGCGGGCTCGGCAGCAGCCGGCTGGCCATTGTCTTCTCGACCTGCGGTGAGGTGAACGAGCTTGTGGTGCGTGCGTTGGAGCTTCAGTGAAGGCTCTACAGAGAGTATCTCTCACCTGCCGCCGCTTGATGCGTACTTTGCGGCGCTCGGCGGCGAGGGCAAACTCGTGCTGCTCCTCAAAGGTGACCGGCACGACCGGTTCGACGCGCGCCTACGAATAGGCTTGGCTGAAGTCTAGCTGGAGGGATCCCCTTGAACTGGCGCCGGGCTCGACGCTCTCCTTGCCGCCCGACTCGTCAATCGCCACGAAGATGAAGAAGGCGAGGCAGACGGTGGCCGTGGCGCCCGTGCCGAGCGCCTGTATGCACCTCATAAGGTGAGGGTGTGCTATTCGCTTGGGGTGACGTGAGAAGTGGCTCGGAAGTGGCGCCTCGGAGGTGACGAGAACACCGACCTCCATCGAGGTGTTGAAGGCGTTATTGACCTGGCCGCGGAGCGACAGGGCCTGCCCGACTGCCACCTTGCCATACTCCTCTGCGGGGAACGAGACCTCGTCCATCGAGATTGTGACGCTCATCTTGCGGCCTGCGGTAAGGAGGGTCAACGGATAGAGTGAGCCTCGCTGGCTTTGCTGTGCCAGCCTCATCCCGCGTAGGCTTCGTCCGGCGCACAGTGCAGTTCGGCGGCGAGGCAGGCGGTGATGTCCATCCACTGAAGCGGAGGGGAGAGGTTTTTGAGAGCGCGCCGGGAAAGATGTTATTATGGTGCCAACGAGGCGCTGACGAGAGTGCTTGGGCAGGGGCGGTTGCGTGTGGTGTGGCTCGCCTTCAGCAGGGTGGAGAGGGAGAGCATTCCGTCCGCATTCAAATGCGAGTGGTCGATGATCTTGGTCACGGTCACCACTGGTAAGCCTTGACCCGCCGCGACAGGACTTGTCATGACTCGCACGAAAGGCGCGCGTGCGCTCGCAACTTTTGCGACGCGGGCGGTTCTGGCAAAATCGCCCGACGCGCCGACGACGAATTGAACGAAAAAAAACAAAGATGGCCAGCGTCTCTTTGCCCATCTCTCCTGGAGATGCCTGCTCTATTTAATTATTTATGTCGCTCTCTCACCTACATACACACATGCATACTGCTGGACGCAAAAAAATATCTAGATGCATGTACGCGGAGCCCGCAGGGAGCGAGATCACGGAAAGGGGGGTAGGGAGAAGAGGCCTGCCAATAAACAAGGCGGCTGGGACTAGTGTGTGCGTCTCTCTGTTGCCAACCATCGACAACGAAATGCCCATCGCGTCTCTCTCTCTCCATCGTACTCGTAAGCATCGCACTAAATTACGTTCACTGGGCGATGCAGTCCACCTCGGAGAAGGCACCGTGCTGCGCGTCGCGTACGTGCCGCGTAGTTGTGCTCTGGACGGTGCAGCTGCTGGCGATTCCCGTGTGCGCCTTTGTGCCATTCGGCAACGAGGCCCTCACTGCGCTGATTGCGGTCTGCATCGTTGTCGGTCGGCTCCTGCCTCTCTGTGTAAAAAGGGCCATTAAGCCAGCTGACGTCCAGAAGGAAGCACCGCGGGTGGCCAATGACACCCCAACTGCAACGGAATCCACCAAGTCCACCAAGCCGGTCAAGACACGCCTCCTGTGGCTGGACATCCTCAAGCTGGGGCTCACAGTGCTCGTGATAGTGCACCACTGCACCGCCAGCTTCCTCGGTACGGGCGGCTTTGCTTACATGCTTGGCGACTACCTCCATCCCTTCCAGGCCTTTGGTGTTGCCTTCATGGCGCTCAACGCATCCTACTTCATGAGCCTCTTCTTCTTCATCTCGGCATACTTTACGCCCTCATCGCACCAGCGCAAGGGTGAGTTTGCCTTCATGCAGGACAAGTTCACCCGTCTCGGCATCCCATTCGTCTGCTACGTGCTGGTCATTGGCCCGGCCATCAACGTCCTCTTGGCCCTCCTGCGCGGGCAGTCGCCCGGCTACGCGCCCGACCCGGGGCCGACGTGGTTCCTCGCCTGGCTCTGCATATTCAACGCCGGCTACTCTTTCCGCATGCGGGCCGCTGAGGCGGCGTCTCTCACCCCCTCGGCCCCGCCCTCGCTCGCCGCGCTGTGTCTGCTCGGCGCGTGCTGCGGCGCGCTCAACGCGGCTATGATGCCGTTCGTGTCCAACCTGGCAACGTTGCCCTTCACATTTGGCACCTTTCCCTTCTACATCATCTTCTTCGAAGGTGAGAACACCTGAGATTCGACCGGAACTGACCGCGAGGAACCTGCTACTGCTCTTCTACCACACGCAACCCTTGCCCTCTAGCCTCCTCCCAACACGCTTATTTCTCTCGCAGGCGGCATCCGCGCCCGTCGCAACGGATGGCTCGACGTCCACTTGCCAGAGCTGAGCGCCGCAGAGCGCACAGCCGCACGGATTGTCTCCGCCATCGTCGGCGCCGGTGGCTTCGCCTTCACCGCAACGCTCTACATCAGTGGTGGCGGCCTCAAATTTATGCCAGCCGTGCCCGGTGAGGATCCTGCAGCGGGGCCCCTCCCGAAGGAGGACAACTTTGACGGCCGTGACGTGGACACCATATCTCTCGGCTTCGTGCTCTGCATGCTCGGCGTCGGCACGTGCGTCGGCGTGTTTTGCATGGCCTTCACGGTCGCGCTCCTCGACTGGTCCCGCCTTCACGCCAACTGGCAGACGGCCTCGTCCCGCCGGCTATGCGAGGTGGCCTACTCGGCTTACCTCGTCCAGGGCCTGGTGCTACCGCTGATCGTGTACGGCTATGCGGAGGCTCTCGCTGCCCTCGGCCATCCAACCTACTTTCGGCCGGGCAGCTGGGCGTCGGCGACGCGGCTTCCCGAAGCGGCGCTCGTGCTGGGCTGGCTGGCGACGTCGACGTTGTCCGTGATTGGCTGCTGGGCCCTCGGGGCGCTGCTGCGGTGCATACCAGGGCTCAGCAACGTGTTATAGCGGCTCCGGCTCAGGTCGTGGGGCATAGCTCGGGTGTAAACAGGGTCTGGGGCGGAGGCCCCAGCGGCCCGCCGCAGGCGCCGCCGGAGGCTGGCCCGCCGCAGGCGCCGATTTTTTTGGCGTTTTTTGCTCAAAATTGAGATATTTCTCATCAAATTCTCATCAAAATCGAGCTCGCTACGAGCTCTGTAATGCACAGCATCTCCTCGTTGAGCCTAGCGGCGCCCGTATCGCCCACGCCCACATTCTTCTTCTTCTTCTTGCCCTTCTTGCCCTTGGCCCTTGCTGCACTTAGCCGCTCAACCTCCGCCAGCAGCAGCTCCTTGGCATGCCGCGCCGCCTCCATCTGCTTTGCTTCCCACGCTGCCACTTCCTAGCAGCGCCGCCACTAAGCGGCGCAACCAAGTTCTCGCATTGTTTGCATGAGCACGTGTCCTGCTTGGCGCGGCGCACAATCCGCGTGCGGCGAGTGAGGTGCGTGTCTGAGAGCAGAAGACTGACAGCAGGAGCTGCAGGAGCTGCAGGAGCTGCGCAGGTCAGATGGGCGGTGACGCCGTCGAGCGACGGCGCAAAGGCCAATCGCTGCTGCTGCGCCAACGAGAGCGGCGACACGAGGCTGCTGGCAGCTGGCAGAGCGAATCGCGATTCCGGCGGCCGCCGTCAGCCAGCCGACACCGACGGCCTGGCTGAGGTCAAACTCCTCCACACGTCGGACCACGCGTCGGCCACGGCGACGAGACGTCTGTATGCAGACAGCCCGACACCCGGGCGATAGAACATGCCAGCTGGGCTCTACCAGGCCTCTCGTGGCCCGTGGCGCGTGCCGAGTGGAATAGGGCGGTCCTGCGGCGGGCATAAACATTCACAGCTAATGAAAACTAGAGGAAGTGTTAGGGAGGGCGACGGCTAGCGCATCACACCCCTCTCCTTAAAATCCCTGTGTGGTGGCGGCGTGCCGTCCTCCCATCCCTCCCTTGCGTTGTCTCTTTCTTTCTTTCTTTTTAAAATGAACTCGGGGGGCACGGGACGCGGCACAAACGGGGCACTTTCTTTCTTTCGAAAACAGGATATACTAGCGGTCCATCGCCGCAACCCATCCCCGTCTCCGGCAGCGCCGCCTGCGCCCGCGCCGGCCTGCTCTGGGACGGCTCGCCACCGCTCGTCGTCCAGCATGTGCCACCACCGCCGATCCGAGTAGCCGTCGTACTCGACCTCGTGCACGATCCGTCCGTCCCCGTCCTCCTCCCGCGCCATGACGGTCGCAGGGTACCACCGCTCGCTGTCGCAGAATATCTCGAGGCGCAATCCGGTGGACAGGACAGTGTGGCCGTCGAGCGCCGCCCTGGCATCCTCGCGCTGTCGCTTCCGCCGCTTCGCCTTCGTCTCCTTGCTGCGCAGCAGGGTGTAGTTCGGGCCCACCTCCGCCACGCTGTCCAGCACGTGGACGGCGCTCGCCATCTCGACCACGTCGTCCTCCGGCGGAAGCTCCGCGTCGCCCGCGGCCGCTTCCCGAGCGCGCTCGTCGCGCATCCGCTCGTGATGGGCCTGCCGACGCGCCACGCTGCGCCCGTGTGCCTCGCCGCCGCGTCCGGCGACGGCATCGATGCTGTCCGCACGAGCGTGACTCGCCACTCCACGACCTCCACGACCTCCACGACCGCCGAAAAGCACGACCGCCGAAAAGTTCGCCCACTCGCGCTGCCCCAAACCTAAATCGTCTCTCTTTGTACATACATAAAAACTCGCGGCTTCATCAACGTTTGAGGTGGCTTCGTCCTCAGCACCATCAAGACAGCTCTATTCACACCCTGTTTGGTTTGAAGCCACTCGGGGATGCTTGTTTACACCCAACCGACGAGTGGCTGGGCCCTCTGACCTGAGCTGGAGCCAGCACACCAAAGGAAGCCCCGCCGCATCGCCCGCTGGGCCGCGTATATAAAACCTGATCGTGAATTACACTCAAGACACACGCGCGCAAGAGGCAGCGCAAAACGCAAATTCGGTCCATCACCACGCACAAAGCCATATACGTGTACGCGCCACGCTATCTCGGAGACTCTCTCTCAGAGACACACGCAGCTACACACTTGTCTCCATTCTGCACACGAGCCCGAGGGGAAGCCATGCGCTGGCGGCGCTGCGCCCCGCAGCTCTTCCCTCACAGTGGCTGAATGCGGAGCACAGTCGTGTTGATCTGCATGGCGTGGTTGCCGCGCAGCAGCTTGAAGTGCGGCTCGTCGGCCGACTCGCGCGTGCCTGCGCACGGCCAGACGCGTGAAGACGCTGGTTGCAGACAGCTCGGATCGGCCCATGGGCGGACTCGCCCGCGCAGACAGCCTGCCCCGTCTCGGCCTCGCCGGACGAGAGGGAGGAGAAGGGGCCGCACAGATTGAGGAAGGACCTGGGGGCGCGGCGGCGGGAGCAGCTGCGGCGGGAGCAGCTGCGGCGGGAGCGGTGGCGAGGGAAGCGGTGGCGATGGCAGCGGAGAGGGAGGGAGCGGCAGAGAGAGGGGGCGGGCCGCAGAGAGAGAGTGTTGCGGCGAAGGTGGCCGACGAGAGAAGGGGCCTGACCGTGCGGCGGCGGCGAGGATGCGTCCGTCTGGCATGCGCGCGAGGACGGCGGCGTCGCTCAGCTTCGCGTCCGTCGAGCGGAGCATCAGCGCCTAATCTCGGGCGATCTCGGGTTGGTCTCGGGCAACCTCCCACAGGCCGCCGCGTCTGTCGAGCGGAGCTTTGGCGCCCTGTCGTGCGGCGGCAGGTCGACGGCGAGGAAGGCGCCGGTCCGCTCGGAGACGAGCATAAAGAAGTCAGACGCCTGCCTGGCGACCTCCTGCGCCTGCCTCTCGGCCGCCTCCCGCCGGGCAAACTTGCGCTCGCGACGCGAGCGAGAGTACATCATGACCTCCTCCGACCGAGACCTGCGCACCGTGATCTCCTCGAGCCGCCGCGCCCCGCCCGCGCCCCGAGATTCGCCGAGGCTGCGCGGCCCGGCGTCCCCTCCAAACGGACTCGCCCCAAACGACTCCACCGGCTGCACGCAGTCCGCGTGCTTGCGCCCGAACGAGCCCGAGCGCCCGGACGGGCAGGCGGCGTCCACATAGCACCACGGCGTCTGCCACTCGTCGTGCTGCTTCTCCCACGCGGCGCAGTGCGCGCCATACCCGTGCTCGTTGCTGTAGCCCGAGCAGTTGCACCCCGGCGGAGGCTGCCACTTTGGCTCCACGTACGGCGGCGGAGGCGGGAACGGCGGCGAGGGCGGCGGCGAGGGCGGCGGCGCGAGTGCGCACGTCTCATGCCTGCGGCCAAAGGAGCCCCGTTTGGAGCGTCCGCCGGCACATGCGTCGTCGACATAGCACCACGGGTCTTCGAAGGAGCTCTCCCACTCGTGGCAGTACCGCCCGAATCCGTAGTCTGACGAAAAGCCGGAGCACTCACATCCCGATCGCGTCCGCCGCTTGGTGGCGGTGGAGCGGAGCTCGTGGGCGGCGGAGAGGCGCTGCAGCTCGTGTGCGGACGACTGCGACACTGGAAGCAACCGGAAGCGCGCCGCCTGCTGCGCGGTGGGCGACCTGCTGCCTGCCCGCACCAGCCCGTCCTCGCCGACAGCCAGGTAGAGCCCGTTGGCAGCCTGCACCGCCACCGCGAGCTCTCGCACGGGAGGGATCTCGACGCGGTGCTCCGCTCGGGTGCGGTACAAGGTGTACGCTGCGATCGCGAGCAGCGCGACCACGGCCAGGCACGGCGACAGACGCGACGACATCAAAATCCGAGGCTGACTTGCGCGGCGCGGCGTGACGTGGAAGGCAGGGCAGGGATTTTTTTGCACGGCGAAGGGTCTCTCTCGAGGTTCTCGAGGGGGATATGTATGTTGGGTAGCGAGGAATGGTGTGACGCGATCCACGCAGGCGTGATTTCTGACGGCCGCGTTGGGTCTGAAGTCCGACTCCGGTCGAGAGCTCTTGCGCAGGCGGCGGCGGTTGAGCTCAAGTATCTAGCTCGTCGAGCTCTTGTGCCGGAGCGCCGACCGCTCTTGAAGCCGCGAACCAGCTCATTCAAACTCGGCCGTCCCGCCGCAAATCGTCGGCCTCAGCTCGGGAGCCAACAGCCGGCGCGCATGGGGGGCAAGGAGCGAGAGCGCGAACCGCCACCGGCCACCGACCACGCAGGATGCGACGCAGGCGACCACGCAGGATGCGACGCAGGCGACCACGCAGGAAGGCTGCTGGCGTCGTGGGGGAGTCATCCGGCAAGCGCAGCCGACAGCACAGCATCACCAGCTCACCGCTGGGCTCGCAAGCGGCGCAAAGCGAAGGGCCGCCGCCATGTCGCAAGGGGAGCGGGCGACGAAATGAGTGGCCAACCAGCAGCGACGCCGCCGTGAGCAGCGTGAGAGCAAGGAATCACAGCCTCGCCTTTGACGCTGCGGTGGCAAAGGTCGCGTCGGAGGCAGCTCTCGGCGTGGCGGAGGTTGAGGATTTCCGTGACTGGCTGCTCGACCCACAGCAACCTGGACAGCCGATCGACGGTGAACGCATCACCGAGTGGCGCGCCTCCGAAGCGTACGAGCGCGCCCGGCTCGAGTGCATGGACGGTTGCATGTGCGAGGGTGCGTTCACGTGCACCTACGATGGCGTAGGCATCGCCCCAGACGTGCCTGGAGTCACCTGTGACTACTTCGACGAGGCGCTTTTGGAGCCGCGCGCCAACGACGGGCAGCCGTCAGGTGGGGATCGGGTGCCGGAGGGCTGGGATGGCGTTGAGGCCGATCGGCATGAGGAGCGGGCTAAACTCGAGCGTGAGCGGATTGAGCGAGAGAAGCAAGACGACCTCGCACACGCTTCAGAGAAAATTTGGGTTATTTTGAGACTGGTGCTTGGGGCCTCTCCACCCGTGGCAGCATTGCCAACTTTCGCAACCGCCGTGTAAACCCCTTCTTTTGCGCGTATGAAGCTTACACGGGCGATGCTGCTGAGGCCGATGCATACCTGCGCGACCCGGGTTCAGAGGCGTCACAGGCATGGCTCGAGGCGCAGCTTGCTCCAGGCGGTGGAGGTCCGACACCTCCTGGCTCGCCCGCCTACGGGGATGACTGTTACTTCTCCTACCCGGACTCGCCAGTGAGGCGGCCACGCGAGGAGGCGCCTGACGACAGCGACGCATATGAGCTCGACCAGGAGCTGCAGGGGCGCATCTCCTTATTTTACGGCCGGCCTTGGGACGAGGTGCCGAGAGGCGCGACGGTGCCAGTGACTTGCGAGTGGACCATCGCATCATTCAGCCGACAGCAGCAAATGCAACGCCCGCTCTCGCCCGCACCGGTAGCCACGGACTTTGACATTGAGGACGAGTTCCTGCAGGAGCGTGCGCGGTGGTTCCGCGACCACGCACCACGGCAGTGGAGGCGAGCTGGAGGGCTCGATGCGAAAGCAGAACGAGGCATTCCAGCGTTTGAAGGACCGCCTCTTTAGCCTTCACCGCGACCGCGCGAACCGTCGGGCACACCGCGTGCCTCGCAACGCCGGGCGTCGGGCGCCGGATCAAGCACCGACTCCCTGTGAGACTGTGGGCGGTGCCTGGGACTCGAGCCTAACTCCAAGGAATGGAATATCGGAAGAGCTTTACATTACACTAGTAAAAAGAAAACATGGACACTTCCTTTGGCGCCGCCCGCCGTGCCCGCGATTGTGACCCGCTCGCATTCGTCCGGCTCCCTGCCACATCCGGCTCGCCTTCGCCACGCCCGGCTCGCCTTCGGCAAGAACGATGTCACTGCCAGAGGCACGCTCCAGCAGCGCCCCACACACGTTGCGCACCACGCTGAACCGCGGCTTCTCCTCCAGGTGAACAAAGCACGCAGCCTCGCAGCAGCCGTTCTCGTGTTTGCGGTAATCACCTTTCTTAACTTTGGCGTCGCCACCTACTGGTGGCCCGGGCTCAGCGGCCTCTTGGCCATAGCCGGCGCCTCGATAATCCTGTGTTGCTCTGGCACACCAGACGCGCCATCGCATGGAGCACACGTTGGCGCCGCCTGGCTTTGCGCCTTTGCTTCCGCCATGCAGCTCACTGCCGTGGTCATCTACGTCTGGCTCTGGGCCGTGGTATCCAGTGACAGTGTCGACTGCGACGAATACGCCTCGGGCAACCACGACAGCAGCAGCGAGGATTGCGAGCACCTGACTGGATTGTTCGCGTGGCTCATCTGGCCAATCATCCTCTTTGACTCCGTGGCCTGTGTCCTCTTTGGCCTGCTGACGGTCTTTTCGCTGCAGGCAGCTCGTGCCATCGCCTCCGCGCCCCTGTCGCCTTTCCAACCCACCGCGATGAGGGTAGTAGCGCCCGCGGCCGTCGCTGTGTACGCGGTCCCGCAACCCGAGCCGCAGCCTGTCCCCAAGAGCGTGGCGGTTTGATGGAGCTTGCTTGAGAGGAGGCTGATACACCAGGCATCAACGTGGGATCCCTTGATCTCTATCGCGCTCACCCACACCTCTCGGCCACTCTCCAACCGGCCTCTAGCCTAGGCACCAACTTGACGCGCGGCGACTCTCGTCTCTCGAGAGACCGCAAGCAGGCAAAAAAGCGGTACGCGGCGCTGTCCGGAGAGGTCTTTTCGCGAGAACGAGCGCGTTTCACTCCCCGCGCCGAGAGATCATCGTGGAGCTGTGTGTATTACATTGAAACGGGTGCACACGCACGCACGCTCACACACGGTTACGCTCACACCCGCAACTCGAGACGCGCCGGTCACACACGGATTTTCCGATCACACGGCTCGCTCGCCATCGCGTCGTGCATTTATGCACGACGCGTGTTACGATTGCGATCATTGCGAGCCATTCCATCTCGACCGCCAGCGAGAACATGTGGCAGGCGGCGCCACTGTGAACGCTGCACAATGCAATGTTGTGTGACTTGCACACTCACCTATCCCCACACGAGGACCGGGCTGCGATTTGCGCAACCTTCCCCATCCTCCTGCACTGTGCCACAAGCCGTAGAACTTTGCACGTGGACGCGCCGCCTGTCGTCTTGAGTGAGAGGCAGACAAACGTCGCCTCGCAACGACACGCCCTGTCACCTCATGATCATGTAACGGGTCAATGAGCCGTGGGGATAGACCTGGTCTTCCGTGCTCAACTGCGGCTCGAAGGCGGGGCACTTGCACAGTGGACACGAGGCAGGGGTGCCGTCTGCCGTACGGACCAGCCATTCGTTTATACAGGTTGTGTGGAACTCGTGCTGGCACGGCATCGTCGTTAACTCTTCGCCCTCGACCGCCGGGCAGAGGCAAATTGAGCACTCGTGGACCTCATTGGCGGCCTTCCGGGTTGGCAGCGTGGCTATTGCGGAGCAAAGCGCCGACCTGCGCATCTCGCTCTGCTCCGGCAGCATGCGTTGTCGGACGAATAGCCCACAGCAAATGAAGAGGAGGAGACGCGCCACGCCGCCAATGATGAGGATGATGAGCGGCGAGCCGGTCTGGGTGTGCTCGTAGCCGTAGGGAAAGACCTGTGGTGCGCTCGCGTTGTACGTGTGCGCAGTCGCATTCATCGAAGCCGATTGGGCGGAATGCGCGTGCCCCGACTGATCAGGCAGGGTCGCCCAGACAAAACGCGAGGCGAACATCTCAGCGAGTTGCGTTTACTTTGAGCTTAGCCTTCGATGTTATGAAAACAAACGCAAGGCGGACATGGCATATCGCTCTCGGGCTCACAGACATCCCTCACACCCGCCGCACACCCGCCGCCCCCGCGCGCGCCCCACCCCGCGGCCGGGAGAAAGGGGAGTGACAGTTTGGGATTACGAGCCCGAGTATGTTGAGTCCTGGCTCAACAACGCAGAGAACAAGAGGGGGTGGTCCGGCTCACAAGTCCGGCTCACGCGCCTCGAGCTCGCCATCTACCGCACTGAACACTTCCGCCCCCTCGCTCCCAACCCACCCACCTCGCCGACCGCAGAACCGCGCGATCTCGGGCGATCTCGGGCCGCGCCGCGCGATCTCGGGCGATCTCGCGCTATCTCGGAGCTCCACGCCACGCCGCCCCCCCCCCCCCACCCCCCACCCCACCTCACCCACCGCCGCGCCGCGCTATCTACTTCAATTCCCAGTCCTATCTACCGGCAACCACCCTTGAGCACTTGAGCACTGGATAGGGTCGGTTCCGCATGGTACGGGACCCCTCGATCGTCTCGCCCACCCTCACTGGTGTGTTCATTGGGGGGGGTCATAACAAACACGGTACAGGATCGAGGTGCACGCTGCCGAGGCAGTGTCGTCCCCCCTCTCCCCGACGGCGATGGCGGTGTGACCGATCGAGCTACAAGAGGAGCTTGTTCAGCAGGATCAGGGGTGGGTCGAGCAGTTCTCACTTCCACAATGGGTGAGCTTCAGACCTCGGGCCTGCCTCCCCCTTCACCCTTCGGCTCGTGTGGATTCGAACCACCGCCGGGATGGAAGCTTCCTGCTTCCATCTTGAGAGACAGCGCCGCGCATCACCTTGTTAATTGTCAAAATTCCTGTTGTGCAAGAGGGGAGGGGGCTCTGACGGAGTGCGTGGCGGGAGAGGGCAGGGAGTGGGCGCGGGGGAGGGGGGGGGGGTGGGGGGGCTCAGCCGTGCAAAAAGCATCAATTAATGATAGTAAGGAAGACATGTTGCCTGGCCGTTCAAGAAGTCCGTCTCGATTTTCGTTTTTTCCCCACAGACCACTCGGGCAACTTTCACGACAGGCAACGTTTTACTTGACCACTCGGGCAGATTCGATTGCATTTTACCACTCGGGCAAACTCGATGAAACGGGCGGACGGAAACGCGTTTGCGACGGCTCGCCGGAGAGCATGCCACCCTTGTGCCGTAAAGTAAACACGGGTGCCCGAGGGTTAGTTCCGTGTACCGGGTTTCCCCTTAACTGCAGAACGCCCCCTCTACTCGGAGCTAACGGACACACAACACTGTACTCCACGTACGTACACGGATACGCCTCATGTGCGCCCGCCCGACTCCGGTCCCAGAGTCCCTTCCTTCGCCTGTCGGGGCGAGCCCTCGGCTCGTCCCGGTCCCTTGCTCGCCTTCCGGGCGTTACCAGACTGCCTCTGCAGTCGTTTCTGATGGTGATGCCTCTTCCTCGGCTGTGGCCTCGACTCCGCTTCGCCTCGACTGGTACCGCAGCCTCCGAGAGCGTCGACGGCCCGGCCGGGGTCTCCCCGGGCGAGGATGGCGGCATTGGGTCGTGTCGCCTCCGCCCCTCCCAGGGAGGACGGGCCCGCTCTCCCTGGTCGACGAGTCGCGCCCGCACTCGCGGCCTCTCTATCGTCCTCGGCTCGCCCCCCCCCCCACCGCCGGCTCCTCTGCAAGCTCGGGGAGGCGTGGCCCTCCCTGTCGAAGATCACGGTGGTCCGGCTGCCACTGCGACGGGCCTCCCCTCGGAGAGCTCGTACGTCCCGATTCCACTCGCAGAGGCCGCGTAAGCTCACCTCTCGCCTCCTCCGACAACTGACCCCAAGCCCCCCCTGGGGCCCGCCGCACGCCGGCCTCGGCCTTCCGGCTCGTCGGCGGGCCCGTTATCGTATTGCGGCCATTTTTTTTGAGCTAGCCTTCGATGTTATGAAAACAAACGCAAGGCGGACACAAGCACATCGCTCTCTCGGTCCCACAGACATCCCGCACACCCGCCGCTCCCGCGCACTACTCCCGATTTTTTTTCTCCTTCGAGCCACTTCCCTGACCATGCTCGCTCTCTCCCAGCTCTGCGTGGCGCTCAGTGTCAGCACCGCGCCGCTGCGCCACGCCGCGCCGCGCGCCGCTTCGCCCGCGATGGAGATGGAGCGCACGTACATCATGATTAAGCCGGACGGGGTGCAGCGTGGCCTGGTCGGCAACATCGTGCAGCGGTTCGAGCAGCGCGGCTACCAGCTGCAGGCGCTCAAGCTCTTCCAGGCGGACGAGGCGCTGCTGCGCCAGCACTACTGCGACCTCGTCGAGAAGAAGTTCTTCCCGGTGCGGACATGCCGTACGCTCCCTGAGACTCTTTCTGCGCCTCGTCGTGGACCTCCGAGATCACTCGAGATCACCCGAGATCACCCGAGACCACCTGCGAACACTGCGATCACCCGCGCCTCGCCCGCAGGACCTGCTCTCATACATGCTTTCCGGGCCCGTCTGCTGCATGGTTTGGCAGGGCGAGAATGCGGTCAAGATGGGCCGGCAGATGCTCGGGGCGACAAACCCGCAGGAGTCGCTGCCCGGCACCATCCGCGGAGACTTCTCCATCGTCGTCGGCCGCAACATCTGCCACGGCTCCGACTCGGCCGAGAACGCCGAAAAGGAGATTGCGCTCTGGTTCAAGGACGGCGAGGTGCGTGTCGAGATCCGCCGAGATCCGCCGAGATCCCTAGGCTGGCTGCAGCAGCTCGAGTCCTTTGATTCCCGCGCGCCCACCGAGTTGAGACCTCCCGCGCCCGGTACCCTCTCCCACTCCCCTGACCTCCCCGGGCCATCGACTTGCTTCAGGTCGTCTCGTGGGAGGACCACTCCAAGGCGTGGGTCTACGAGTGAGAGCGAGCCGCCCAAGCGGCGGACCCCGCTCTGCCTCTGGAACCCTAGAATGCAATTATCCTCTGATACTCATGGGTTGAACAAAATGAACACGCCAAAACGGTGCATCGGAGAAGACAGGACAGAGTCTCTACCTCTCGTCTCTACCCTGTCCCCTTGAATTCCCCCGGCGCCGCCCGGGGGGGCCCGCGGGGACCCTCGCGGTGGTTTGCGGGGGTAGATAGAGAACGTAGAGTAGTCAGTAGACTAAGTACGTTACTAAGTTCTGAGCCTCGAGGCTGAGCGGGTCTAAGTGTGCACGTGCACACTGGGGTGCTTACGCGGTCTAAGATCGGCGGCAGCCTCTTATGCGGGCTAAGGCTGCCGTGGCACGGCCTGGGGCCAAGAGGCTCCCACCGAGCACCGTGATCAACACGATATACGCAATACGGCGCGCGCAGCCCCCAAATTTTCTTCGACTGCGGCGGGCGCCTTCTAATCCGGGTCGATCCTTCTCATGCTCAGCAATCGCCGCCTCAGCATCCTCCTCTTCCGATTCTCGTTGCTCTTCTTGAGCGCAATCTTCAAGCCAAACAGTTCTCACAAATAGCCTCAAGCTCAAACAAACGCATAGAAGCCTGTGTATGCTGGTCCTCTTTGAACGATCCGCGCGTGAGGTAGTAGGGCCTTGTTGGCAGCAGCCAGCTTGTTGCGCTGCTTCGTTGCGATGAGCTGATTGGGATCGCAGAAGTGCATGCCAAGCACCGCCACGATCTTGAAGCAGACCACACATCGCAACCGCATCGTCCGCACTGCCATCGGCATGCCGCGCCCGCCGCTTCGCCGCAGCCGCCTTAAGACACGCATAGCGGCAGCACATGGTACGGTGCGCGTACTTGAGCAGGAGTTGCGCGCCGCAAGTAGCGCACTGGCCCTGGGACAAGGCGATATGGCGTCGTGCGCGCGGCATACGTTGGTCGGGACGCGTCCAGGACCAGGTATTTTTCGGGTAAACCTGGACTTTTGCAGGTATACCCGGGTTTTACCCGGAGTTGGCCTTGTGTCGTCTAAGTTCATGGCCCCCGACCATACAGCGTCTAAGTCCGAGCCTGGCTCCGTGCGGGGGCTAAGTTGAGCGCTCGCTCGCTGCAGAGGCTAAGTGTAGAGCGACCCTCTAGCCCTACTACCCAACCATTGGCCCCGGGACGCGGGAGCCGGGAGACTGCCGGGAGCCACCTCCGCAACACGCCGCAGACGCAGCCACGGACCACGGTGCGGCACTCCTCTTACACTCAGCTTACACTTGGCGAGCACTTGGAGTGCAGACCAGTCCGAGTAACCGCACATCCAGGGCCGTTCCTTAGGCTTACTTAGCTCGGGGAATTCAAGTGTGCCGTCCGTGTAAGTCGCACAGCCGGGTTCCGGCTCCTACCCAGATAGGGGGCACTTGGAGTGCAGTCGGCAACCTCACTGCTCACATCCAGGGCCGGGGAGCTAAGAAGCGCACCCAGCGAGCCGGAGATGATCGGCATCGGGTTACGGGCTAGAGAGGCCCTGACCCCTAGCTAGGGGGGGTGCGCATTCGCAGGGAAAGGGCCGTAAAGTAAACACGGGTCTCCGAGGGTTGGCCCCGCGTACCGGGTTTCCCCTTAACTGCAGGACGCCCCCTCTACTCGGAGCTATCGACATGTTTTTTTTCTTTCTTTTTCTACTCGGAGCCAGTGATTGATACGAGAATACGCACAGATAGGGGGTCTGTTCACCCTGACTCGCACCAAAAACGCCCTACCTATCTACCTACCCAGGGCCAGCTCCCAGGCCGCGCAGCGAAGCGAAAAAGAGAAAAATCCTACCTGTTGTAGGCCCTCTGGGGCGGTCAAAACCGGACCTGCCTACCTATTGCATAGGGTCTAACCGGGCGGGTAGACCCCCTATCTGGGTAGGAGCCGGAACCCAGGTGCCAGTGTGCCTACTGTACCTTCACACAAAAACACACCCCGGACGAGAAGGGAGAAACGACAGAAGAAGCCAGAGCGGAATGCGATGACGGCCTCCTCTGTGAGCTCTAGCTAGTGAGCTCATACGCACGCCTACCTTCACAAGCAGCCCCATGTTGCTGTTTCGTGTCGCGTCCGCGGCTGCTGCGCCCTCCTCCTCGACCACCACGATTCCGCATCTGCCGGTCCGGTACGAGCCGCTCATCTCGCTGGAGCACGTCAACATCAACGCCGGCGGCACGTGGACGGAGCAGCTCTCGCGCTTCTGGTTCAGCGTGATGGGCGGCGCCGACGACCCGCGAGGCGCGGTCGTCTGCTCGCAGGTGCAGGCCGCCGGCGGGCCGATGCAGGGCCTCCACTGGGCGAACTTTGGCCTCCAGCAGTTCCACTTGCCCGTCGGAGAGCCGGAGGACTCCGTGCAGGTTCTGAGACACATGCTCGCGTGCTCTATTTCACACTTCGCGCTCTCATCTAGCTCCAGGCTGCCTCCGCAAGTCCACACACCGCACGCCACACCACGCCACGTCCGCAGGTCGTGCGAGGCGAGGTGGGGCTGGCGTACACCACTGAGGAGCTGGCAGCGCTGCAGCGGCGGCTGGAGGACGCCAGCGCTACGCACGCGGTTGGCGCCGACGGCAGCCTCCGCATCACCTGCCCGGTTGGCAACCGTCTGCGTGCGGTCGAGTGGGCGGGCGCAGAGACCTGGTTTGGTCCGAAGCTGCTTCTCGACCCGCGCGAGGAGAGGCCGCTGCCCGGCGGTCCGTCGCGAGGGCTGGGCATCCAGTACGTGCGCTTCGACGTCCCAGAAGGCGCCGCCGCCGGCATCTGCCGCTTCTATTTGCGGCTCTTTGGCGCCACCGCCGAGGTGGCCCGAGAGCACGCGAGATCGCCACCGCGCGCACTCGGGCCTTCGCTGCCCCCACCGTCACCTCCTCCGCCCCCGCCGCCTCCGCCTCTCAGGTTGGCCGAGAGGGGAGGCGGCCCGTCTGCGTGGTGCGGCTCGGGCACCACCAGTCGCTGCAGTTCGCGGAGGCGCTGCCAGGCGAGCCGCCCGTCCGCCGGTACGACGGCCACCACGTCGCGCTCTACACAAACGACTTCGCCGCCGTGTACGAGCGCAGCCGCGAGGCGGGCCTGGTGTGGAACAACCCTCGCTTCCCGCACCTGCGGTACGACTCGCTGGCACACGCGCTGCGGCACAGCGAGTTTCGGCTCAAGGACCTCACCGACCCGGCGCGTACTCAATCCCCGTCCCACACGCCCACCGCACCTCCCCTCACTCGTTCTGCGACATTGACAAGGACACGGGCGAGCTCCTCTACACGCTCGAGCACGAGGTGCGTTCCGTGATGCACCCCGGCTTCTCCTGCCGCCACTGGATCGCCGCTGAGGGGGAGGCGGCGAAGGAGATGGTCGGGGACTACCCGACCGCGCCTGCTTCGCCCGCCTTCCCAGACCGAGAGGAGCTGTGACTATGGTTTCGTGGTGTACACATCTGTACAAGGGTGTGTGCGCGCTCGGGCAACGTCTTTCGTTGCTCTCGCGCTCGAGAGCGAGAGAGAGTGCGCCTGTGCCGGAGAAGACTGCATCGCATTGTCCCCGTTTCCTTTTGCAACGGTCAACGGACTGTGAACGGTGCATCGATCACACCTCCATTCGTACGAAGTACGATGATTCTCTACGGGGTGTGCTGGAGCCTGGACTCCACCGCAGCCTGGACCCCGTGAGCGAGTTGACCACAGGGGTTGTGCGCCGGGCCCTCCCTGCTCAGCTCCAGCCAGTAGACAAGTCTTGTCATCAACAGAGTAGAAGGATCTGGCCTCGGGGCCGATGTGACCAAGCGCTGGTAGAGCGTGGTTTAACCTCACACCCATGGTCTCACAGTGTGCCGGCAGTCGCCGAGCAGTGTCGCTCACACAAGCCGCAGCACAAGTGACTGAGGGCCAGTGAGGGCGAGCCCATCGCTGTCACAGCTGTGGCAGCCGCACAGTGGGCTGTGCCAACTGTGCAGAGCGTGTGAGCAGCAGAGGAGCTTCACTCCAGGCTTCAGGCGCAAAGAGCTGCATGCCACCGAAGGCGCTGTCGAGGTTCGCCGAGCGCGGCGCAGGTTGAGGGACACCGCCACCGACGAGCGCGTTGGACCTTTCACTCCGGGCAAAAAATGCGGCACAGCGGACGGTGCGGGGCGTGCCGCAAACTTAGCGGCGAGGCGCGGGACCGTCTGTGGCGAAGTGGTCGCGCGTCGCCCTCGACTTCCGTCAACTCACCGCAGTCCACACCCTTTAGATTCGATTACGACTCTCCAAGTGCTCGTTCACACCGTCGGTGGCATGATGGCATAGTCATCGGCCGGGGCTGGCGTGCTGACTTTGCAGGCGCGGTAGACACCGATGACAAAGACGGTGTACATCCCACCGAAATTGGAGGCTGCGAACGCCAGTGAGCGCCACGGCGCCAGGGCGACGATGTAGCATGCGGCGTAGACGACGCGGAGGAGGAGGTACGCAACCATGAAGTAGGGCGCTTTGCTTCCCTTCACCGCCTCCACGGGCGCCGCCTCGCCGACGAGGACTGTGGCCCAGTAGATTGCCAGCACAATCGGGAAGTTCTCCTTCTGGTTCTCGGCGACCGCCTTCCAGCGGTGAGCCGCGTCCCAAGGGTCCACATTCTTGGGCTTCTCGCCAAAGCCGTGTCCGAGGATGCCGTCCTCTGGCGGGTGGCTGCTCGGGATGATGCCCAGAGACACGGACGTCGAGTGCAGCAGGCAAAGGCCTGCGGTGACTAGGAAGCACACGAGACAGACGGACGGACGGAGCCCCCTTTTATGGTTGACCCTGGGCATGGCCTCTCTGGGGGTGAGCTGGGTTGGCCTCCTCCGGGTCTGCAACTCGCACGGCGGGTCCGCGTCCGGGCAAGCATCCGAGGCCCGCGGTTGTCCTCTCGCAGGGCGCGACCAACATGGAGATCCGCTATGCTCAGATCTGGGCTTTTGTCGACTATTGCTCGCTCTCTGAGCACCTGCAACGTCAGGCACTGTGCTTGGAGAATGCGTCGCAGTGCTGCTGCGCCTGTGGATTGAGCCGCGGCGCGAGCTCCATCGGTGAGCTGCGGTGGCGCGCCGGCCGCTTCATGCATAGCTCTCCGGCGAGCGGCCGCGAACGCGTTCTCCGTCCGCCGTTTCATCGAGTTTGCCCGAGTGGTAAAATGCAATCGTCGAATCTGCCCGAGTGGTAAAGTGCAACTTTGGCATTTGGTAAAAGCTGCCCCCTGCCCGAGTGGTCTGTGAAAAAAAAAACAAAGCGCGGGTGGCCCCACGAGCTAAAGGTCAACATCCCCTCCGGCTACGACAATGTGAACCTGATCTGTTCCTCACGGGGTTGACCCTTGCCCTCCTTGAGCCACAATGCGGATTTGGCGAGGGCGTGCGCCTTGGGCAGCGGCGCGTTCGCGCCGATGACCACGCTCGAGCCAGGCTCGATCTTGGGGCGCTTCGAGGTCGGGGCCGCCGCATCCCGCTTGTCGAGCGGGTGGTTGGCCCACCCCGAAAGCAGCGGCAGGATGCACGTGTCGCACACGGACTCAGAGGTGGACGCCTCGTCGAGCTTCTCCTCTCGGGTCCGGTGGGCGGAAACTTTCGCGCGCATGCGCAACTCCTCGGCAGGCTGGCAATCGAGGAAGGCCACCGGGCCGAATCCATCCTCGCCGGGGTCGGGTCGAGATCGGCGGCTCGCCAGCGTCGTCTCGAGGATGCGCAGGAAGGCCTCGAACTGCCGGCTGCACTGGTAGAGGTGGTTGCACTTCCGCTCATACGTGTTGTACCCGCTCGTGAGCTCGAGGTGCTCGATATAGAACTCGAACCAAGTCTTGATGGTGAAGCCGGCGCCGTCCGGGACGGTCTCCGGGTAGCCGATGCCCACGAAAAGGAGGTTGAGGAAGGCCCCAAAGCGTCGCATCTTGCTCGGGATGATGTAGAGGTCCTTGACGTGGATCCTCGGGAGACGCTGGGCATGGAGAGCGGCCCCCATCCAGTCCAGCACGCCGTTGGCTCCGTTCATGTAATCAACGCCCACGAACTTGCCCGCCAGGAAGGCCTTGCAGAGACTGTCGCTCTGGCCGTCGTGGCCGGTGAACCGGTACTTGTCGAGCGCCTCCTTTGGCTGGCCCGAGCTGTCGGTGACGAGGCACCACGTGAGGTAGTTGGCGAGCTCTACCTTGCAGTGCGCAATCTTGGCAAGAACCGGATTGCGGGAAGCCTCGTGACCCCCCGGGCCCAACAGCACACGCAGGACGAGGTCGCAGCCCGACTCGAAGGCCGCCGCCAGGATCTGGCGCCGCCCTTCGTCCGACTGTGCGTCCGCGCCCTCGAGGCTGGCGGCCAGAGCCTGGAAGTTGGGCATCATCAGAGCCTTCTCCAAAAGCTTGGGCGGCGGCGGTTGGTCGCCCGAGGACGCCGGCCCGCCTGCCACGCTAGGCGCGGGGCGCCCCGCGTCGTAGAGGAGGTCCTCCGCGACCAGCGCGGTCACCGCATCCTCCGCGGAGGCCCCCGGTTGGACGAGGTGCTGCCGATCATGAACGGCCGTCGCGAGGATGGCCAGCTGGTCCGCCAGCGAGAGCTTAAGCTGAGGCGCGGTCAGAATCTTGGCGGCCAGGCGGCTCACCAAGGTATTTGCAGTCGAGACCGAGGGCGACGGCTGGATGACTAGCTGGTAGAGCGCGCCCAGCGAGGTGGCGAGCATGATCCGCCGCTCCTCGATGCGCCGCCTCTCATCTACCCCGCCGGCCTGCATGCGGAGCAAGTCCGTGAAGTCCTCGAGCCTCGTGTGTGGGTCCGCGGAGGTAGACTGAAAGATGACGGGGAGCGAAGCGCCCTTGAGCAAGCGAGGGATTTGGAGCGCGAGCATCGTAGGGTTGGCGGCCGCCGCCCCCACGCTTTGCACGATAGCTCCTTGGAGAAGGCCGGCCGTGAGTCTCGCGGGGGCTGCCAGGGGCAGGCGGGCCGCCCTTGTAGCTATCGGTCCCAAATGGAAAGAGAGCAGCGAGTACAGCAGCAAAGGCAACTCCCCGCCCGCCTCGAGCGCGCGAAGCGGGAGTTGCGTAAGGAAGAGCAGGTCCTGTGGTCCTGGCACGACCGGCACCACGGCCGCGGCTTGGCCCCCTCGACCGCGGCCCCGGCCTCTCCCCGCGGCCGGCGCTGGGACGGCGGGCGCGTCAAAGTCTTCACCGAGAAAGATGTCCGAGTGCGAGACCACCCAGACCCCTGGGTTGGCCATTGCCAGACCGGCGAGCCGCTGGTGCAGCACGCCGATCTTCTCCATGGAAGTGGCAAAGAGGTTCGCCGCGTCCAGAGCGGTCAGAAGCCGCGACCAGAATGCCCCATTGAAAAGCACATTGAGAACGTGGTTCCTATCGAGGAGGGTGCCTGTCTGCTGGTCCACGCTGAACCGGCACCGCGGCAGGAAGGCGCCCTTGGCGTCACTCTGCCCCAGGGTGTAGTTGGTCACTGCTCCTGCATTGTCGTACACCGTGGTCCAACTCAGACAAGGCGTGTGGTCCTTTACGTGCTGAGCCCCTGGAGCGAGAACGAGCGCTGCATCACTGGTGATCTGAACTTCGTCAACGACGACGACGATGGGCGCTTGCGCAGCTGGCGGGGCCTGCTGCTGCGCCATCTTCGCTGCGTCCTCTCCTCTCCTCCCACCTCACAGAAAACTGCGGCCGCCAGCGACAGAGCGTCTCGCTGGCGGACGGCGAGAGGAACACAAATGGACGTCCGGACGTCCATCCACTGGGATGAGATAACTGGAGATCTAAGGTCGAATCTCCCGATTCCACAGCCGCCCACAGGAGCGCCGCCTCAACACGGGGTCTCGGCTCTATCGAGCCATGCTAGCTCCAGCCGCAGCCCCACCCGGCCGCCCGAGGGTGTTCCCGCAGGCAGAGAAGACCAATCCTGGGGGAAGTAACCGTCTACTCCAGATCGAGACGGACTTCATGAACGGCCGAGCATTATTTCTTTATTACTATTATTAATTAATGCTTTTTGCACGGCTGAGCCCCCCCCCCCCCCTCCCCCGCGCCCATTCCCTCCCTGCCCTCTCCCGCCACACACTCCGTCAGAGCCCCATCCCCTCTTGCACAACAGGAATTTTGACAATTAACCAGGCAAGCACTGAGCAATGAAAACCGACACCACCACAGTAAAAACCGCTCCGTCTCCGAACGTCAGTCCGGCCCGGCGTCCAAGGCGGCCGCGGCATGCGGACGCCAAAGCTCGGCAATCGACACGTTTTCGCGGCACGCGACGCTGAGGCCGCGGAGGATGAGGGCGACGCGGTGCACCATGAGCAGGTCGGGCGGGTAATGCGTCATCTTGTCGGTCTTGTGCAGATCGCGGTGCCACTTGGGCTCGAGCATTTCGACCGAGACGCGCCCAAACATCAGCCGCGCCATTTTGCCGAGGAACTCGTCGCCTCCATGCTCCGTGCGCACGCCCACGCGGCGAAACGCCGCCGCCACCTCTGCGTGCGGCGCGTCGTCGGCCACCTTGACCATGAGCTCCGCAATAGCTCGTCTTGGCCCCTCCTCCAGACGCTTGCACTGACCGTAGTCGATCAGCCCGACCTTCCCATCGCCCATCGCGATGAGATTCCCCGGGTGAGGGTCCGCATTGAAGAGCCCGTGCACAAAGATCTCGAAGCCGTGGACCTCGACGAGCGAGTGCAAGCACGTGCGCAGCTCCTCCTGACACCCGCCCGCGCCGGCGCCGCCAGCAGCGCCGCCCGTGGCAAGCACCTTGCCAACTACCCACAGCGCCGCGTCGATGCCCACCACGCGCGCGCCGACACGCCCCAGCCACGCGCGCCACGGCTCTCGTTCGTCGTCGTCGGCCTCCGTTGCCGGCTGCGTCGTCTGCGCCTCAAGGCGCTGGATCCAGTCGCGCATCGACTCAGATTCGTCGACGCGCATCCCCAGCTCGGCCATCTGCCGCCGCATCTCGCCCTCGAGCTTCGGCCCAGGCAGGTACTCTAAAGTGAGCACCCTGCCCGTGCTGAGCGTGCTGTGCGCCCGCGGCACGACGACGCGGTCGGCAAAGGTAGGCATAATGGCGTCGAAGATGGCGGTCAGGTTGGCGAGCTCCGCGCGGTAGTCGAGCTCGAGGGCCAGCTGCTTCTCGAACTCCTCAAAGGCGGGCAGCGCCTCCGGGTTGGCTAGGGAAATGAGCGTGCGGAGGCACTGCGCGTCGGCCAAAAATATGCGAGCGGCGGACGGGTACTGCACCTTCACGACGACTGTCTCGCCTGTTGTCCGCAGCTTGGCGACGTGAGCCTGGCCAATGCTAGCTGCACCGCACGCAGACTCGCTGAACTCTTCGAAGAGCTCGTCGAGGGGACCTAGCTCCTCCTCCACCACCTGCTTGATGGCCGCGAAATCCTCGCTCGGCACGTCATTCTGCAGCACCTTGAACTGCGTACGGTACGCCTGAGGCACGAAGGGGCTTGAAGCGGCCGCTTGCCCAAATTTGATGTACAGCCCTCGAAGCTCCAGGATCAGGTCCAATGAGACCTTCGAATAGTGGTCGTGCAGCGCAGCAAAGGCCCGCGCTTTCGTGTCAGCGTCGCTCTTCTTGTGCTTTGCAGAGCAGGCGGCGTAGCTCAGCACCGCCGGCCCAGTGACGCGCCAAAACGAGACTTGCCGGCCGAATCCGGGATCGCCGTAGGCGTACGCCGCCAAGGCTGTCCCGCCGATGCCGACCGTCGCCGCGCCGCCTCGCGCGAGCGTGCGTAGCATGTCTGAGGACTGGCGGCTCGGCTGCGCCTCCTCTGAAAAGCCGACTTCTCGCTACTCGAGGACGAGCCGGCTGGAGCGTCGGAATGACCAGGTCGAAGACGCGCGATCCGGGTGGCGCGACACCCAGGCCACAGTTCCGCGAACTTTCCCTCGACTTTTCTGGCTCTTAGTTAGGACTCTTAGCATGAGCTCCAGCGTCCACCCATACCGCGTTGGTGTCCAGTCCGAGCCTCACTGTTCTTCGCCTTCCTACATACATACATACATGAGCTGCGCCCTGTGTCCAAACCCTTTTGCGCAGCAACACCTTAAACTTTTAGGCCCTCCAAATTCGGGTCGGAGCGTATCGAGTAGCGGAGTGGGCCCCGAGTTTGAAAAAGGCGACGGACGCTTGCGTCCTAGCCTCCAACAACGCCTCCCCGGCGCAGAGGGGGCCCCGGAGGGATGCTCAACCGCTCCACGCCACGCCGTTTGCGGGGGTCCTATTCCCAGCTCCGCTAGTTCCCGCGCTTTATGACCGCGCAAGATAAAAAGGGTGGCTAAGGGCTCTGCCCGCAAGGCGCCCGCGTCGCCGACGCGGTACCATTGACTAATCCCGGAATACACACCCACACGAGTCACGACCAGATGCTACGATTGCGAGGAGTGCTGCTCACAATCCTTCGACTTCTAGGATTGTGAGCGAGGCTGCTCTCTCAATCCTAGCGGTCTACAAAAGAAGGTTCACCGCCAGATAGGGGGTCTGTTGACCATGACTCGCACCAAAACGCCCTACCTACCTACCTATTGCGGGCGCCAATCGCCAGGCTCCGTGCCCCACCTACATACCTATTCCCAGGCCGCGCAGCGAAGCGAAAAAATGCCCGTTAGCCCTCTGTGAATAGGCTCCCAGCACCCGCCGCGCGCCGGCTTGTACCGCGGTGCGCGCCGCTCGCGAGCCCGCCCCAGAGCATGGCCCCGTTCGCGGCTAAACGCGCCGTCTCCCGCGCGAAACGGTTTTTTTCACCCCCCCCCCCCCCCCACACACACACACCACCACCTACCTACCTATTGCGGGGCCCTCTGGGGCGGTCAAAACCGGACCTACCTACCTTTGCATAGGGTCTAACCGTGGTCAACAGACCCCCAATCTGGCTAGGAGCCGGAACCCTGTCCCGGCTAACTAAAAATTCTTTCGTCATTCCCAACGCAAACCCTGCTGCTGAGCCTGAGATGAGACCGCCAGTGGAGTTGGGAGTCCACCGTGCACCGCGCTGCGAGCCTGTCGTGTCCCTTGTCAGGAGCAGGAGAGCCCCACCTGTGCCCCTGATCGTCCTTCCAAAATCCTGCTCGTGCAGGTGTGGACCCTGTCCTCCTCCCCCATACGTGCCTCCCTCCTCCGTGTTTGTGCTTTTGTAGCCTGGCTGGCGTGTGTGCCCCGTCCGTGCCGCGTCCTGTGCCCCCCGAGTTCGTTTTACAAACAATCTGAGCTCTCACGCCGCGCCAAGGCCCGCCAGCAAAAATGCCGAAAGAAGCAACGCGAATGTAATGAAACTAAGCTCGTTACGATTTGGCGCTTTTGGGACGCACGACCGAAAGGTCGCGAGAATGGAGGTTCTGGGCAGCGCCGCCCTCTTCTGCGCCTTCCCCTTTGCTCTGGGCACGGCCGCGACGGGCGTCACCATGTGTCGCAGTGCTCTGCTCGGCGACCAGACTCGCAGGCATGCTGCGCGGCATGCAGAGGCGCGGGTGGCGGAGCCGTTGGGTCAGAGCCACAACCTGAGTGCAGCGCTCCCGGTTGGGGTGCCTGTGACTATTGGCCAGGTGATCTCTGCTCACAGCCGGATGCGGCCCATCGCCGGCAAGAGACCGTGACCTGCTTCTTCGATTGAGCACACTTCTCGTTGATCCGGTCCGTGGTTTGCCGAATTGCGCACTCTCGGACTGGTCTCGTGCAAACACTGCAAACTCAGTTACTGCTCGCGGGGCTTGAGCGATCCGCCGCTGACCCTGGGTGTATGAGACGCACAAAGAGGTCTCAAAAACGCAAAACGCATGTATGCCTTCCCAAGCCAGGACACTGTGTCACTCTCCGAGTCGCATATACGTAGTGCGCGTAAATGCGTAATACCATCGGCACACGATCACCCTCCGAAGAAATCTCCGCGGTCCCGCGTCTGCGCCACGCTGTCGCTGACCCAGCAGCTCAGCTTGCGTGCATGGCGCGCGGTGTGTGTATCTAGAGTATGTGAGTGCGAGAGGGTCAGTTGCATCAGTACGCACCATAAAACGCAGTATTAGCCAGTACGCCGACCTGCTACGCACCGACCCCGCCGCGCCGCGGCCGGCGCCTAACACGCAGAGACCGACGGCGCCAGCGCCGCTGCAGCGCGCTGCGCGGCTAGGCGGTAGGCGCGGCAGCGCCGGCAGCGCAAGTGGCAGCGCCGAGCGCGACCGCACGTCCGCACCGCGGCGGCGCGGCGCGCGGGGGCGGGCGCCGGGGAAGGCCCGGGGCCCGCGGGCCGTGTACACGGGCCGTGTCTCCCGACACCCGAGCGCGAGCCGCGACGACCGACGGGCTCTCGCGGCTAACCTCGGAATGTAACACCAGAATGGCTGTGCTGGCTCCTTCACAGCCATCTTCCTAAGGATGGCTGAGCTAGCTGCAGTGCAGCCACATCCTCCAGTCTAATGGCTGCAATACACACACGGCAGCCATCCTTGGTAGACATGGCTGGAGACGCACTACCGCAGCCATACCGCCCGCCTCGAGGTGAGCCCTCTTGGCTTAGCTGGCTACATCGCAGCCATCTGGGGTAAGATGGCTGGGGGACAGCCATTTCAGCCATCTACTATGGCTGGGGCACAGTCAGTGCAGCCATCCTCCGGAGCATGGCTGGTGATAATTCGATGGCAGCCGTCCGCCGCCCCCGCCACACGCACAAATAGCTGCGCGCTTGTCGCCCCCGGCCTCGCGGGACGGCTGCCATCGGCTGCCATCGAATTACCACCAGCCATGGCTCTGGAGGATGGCTGCAATCTCTATGACGCAGCCATAGTAGATGGCTGAAATGGCTGAAATGGCTGTCCCCCAGCCATCTTTCCCAAGATGGCTGCAATGTAGCCAGGGGTCAGCCAAGAGGGGCAGGGCTCACCTCGACGCACTAATCCCGACCCCCGTTTTTTTCGCTGAGGTTTTCAAACTTGTTCTATCATAGTTAGCTGCTAAGTGAGAGCAAGTGGCACATCGCGTTCTCACCACGGTCGCCGCTCATGGCGCGGCGCGCCTGCGCAACGCGGCCCCGAGAGGGGCCGCCTGGCCACCGCTGCCACTGCGCCGCACGGATTTCACCCCACTTTCGCGACTGTGGCCGTCCAACAGTCTGCCGGCGCGGCGGGCGCATTCGAATGCGCCCGCTGCGCCGGCAGACTGTCAGTGCTATCCCGGGCGGCGCGCCAGCGAGCCCGGACGCTGGCCAGCCGCGAGGACAGCGCCATCGTCATCGGCGTCTCCTGCAGCAACTTCAACAGCACAAGGTAGCCGGGTCGGAGGCCTCCCGCCGAGCTGCCGAGCCACCCCGCACCCGCGCCACCCTGCCTCAGGGAGTCAGTTGAGAGGGTGCGCAAAACCTTACCAAAACTGGCACGGGTCACGCGCCGCTCGGGAGCCGCGGCGCAGCCTCCAGAGACTGCAACGACAGCGAGCATACGCGCACGCGACTAAGCAGCTAACTCGAGGGGTTTCCTCAATCAACCGAACGCACTAGGCTGGCGAAAAAACCGGGGCGCGGGATTAGTGCGGGCGGGCGGTGTGGCTGCGGTAGTGCGTCTCCAGCCATGTCTACTAAGGATGGCTGCCGTGTGTGTGTTGCAGCCATCGGGCTGAAGGATGTGGCTGCACTGCAGCTAGCTCAGCCATCCTTAGGTAAGATGGCTGTGAAGGAGCCAGCAGCCTGGGCCGCAGCACACTGCGCAACAGCCATTCTGGTGTTACGGCTTTACATTCCGAGGTTAGCCGGCTCTCGCCGAGGCGTGGCAGTGAGTGGCACGTGCCACACGGAGGCTAAAACGGATATCACACATTTATACGCGTCCGGGAGACGACGGCGCTCACACCGCACCGCCGTCGAGTGCACTCCGCCGGTGCAGGAGCTCGCGGTCGCGCGCAGAGGCCTCGCCCCAGAGGGCCCTCGCCCCACACAGGGGCTGAGCCCACGCAAGGGCAAGACATAAGCCGCTCTCGGCCAGTTGCCCGGGCGCACCGGACGCAAGCGGCACGGGACCGGACGCACTGGTGCCCTGAGCCATGAAGAGTTCAGGCCGCGAGCCTTTGGAACTGCCCCTCGCTCCAGCGGCAGGTGAGCGTCAGCTCAAACAGGGCCTGCTTGACGTCGAGCAGCTGCATCAGCTTGGCCTGGTCCGAGCTGACCACGTCCCCCGCCTTGCACACCGTGTAGTCGCACAGCAGCTGCACCGCGCCCGCCTGCAGCTTGGTCGGCAGCCCCAGCTTGCGCAGGTACGGCTCCATCGAGCCCGCAAACTGGCTGAGCACGCCCTGCGGCAAGACGACGTCCTCCGTCGCCTCAAAGCCCGCGCGCGCGTACTCGGGCACCCGAGACTCGGCCAGAGCCTGCTGCACCGCCTCGAGCGACTCGTCTGTGAAGATGAGCCCAGCCTCGCCGCCGAGCAAGCCGTCGGCGACCTCGTCCAGGCCGGCGCGGTACGCGTCCGCAGCCGTCCGGCCGAGCGCAGCGGCGATCAGCTTGTTGCGGCCAAAGAAGATGCGGCTGGACCGCAGCCTTACGCGCACGTCCTTGAGCGCCGCGTTCCGCATGTTGTTGGCCTCGAACACGAGCACCGACTTGTACCGGTCGACGCAGTCCCGCACCTCGTCAATGATGGCGACCTTGCGCTCCCGGCCCTTGCTCACCGTCTTCGAGAGGGTCACCTTCTGCGCGCGCTTCGATTTGGGCATTGGGCGGAGGGCCGCAGAGGTTCTATGGCGCAACCGGCACGCAGCCAGCCTGGGGGGTTGACTTGTTCACAGCCTTGTTATTGAGAAGAAAATACAAAGAAAAGACGTAACGCGCTGTGCGCTGGTCTGTGAGAGGTTGAGGTGCGAGCCCTGGAGGCCCTGGGAATGCGGGGAGACTGCCCGCGGGCCTAGAAGGCCCGCGCGCAGGGGGGTGGGACATTCACACAAACGCACAACCCCGGGCCCCGAAATCGCACAGACCACAGTGACAGTCAGACATGCAACACGGGGTCCCAGGGAAGGCAAGCAAAATCCTTATCGCGCGCGCTAGACGCCGACTCGGAGGACGCATGGCCGCACCGGTCATGCGCACAGCCGGAGAGAGAGGGAGGCAGGCGCTCAATCGCCGAACAACAGCCGAACACCGGGCTCCTGAAAAAATATATTGCTTCTCCTAGACTGTAATTGGTTGAGTTGTTTGTGTAATCGTAGGTTTGTTGTTGGGAAGTCTTAGATGCTCCTTCTCAGACTGTGAATGAATCTGTGATGGGTGGAATTTCGGCAACCCGTCGACAGACATAAATAAAAAAACGGACACACCAACAACGAGTGGTGGGAGAAGGACAGCGACAGGGTCCCCACCTGCACGAGCAGGATCTTGTAAGGACAGACGCCCTGTGCGCAGTTGACCTCGCGGGTTTCTTTCTCATGACATCTCAGGGTGTCCCTAAAAGAAAGAAAGAAAGAAAACAGAGAACCCAAGGGAGGGTGTCCCTTGAGCCTTGTAAAAGAAAGAAGAAAGAAAGAAAACGGACTCCAAGTGCACGGACAACCCATGGGAGGGATGCGGATGGGAGGACGGCACGCCGCCACCACACAGGGATTTTAAGGAGAGGGGTGTGATGCGCTCACCCTTGGGCGTCCGCCTCTTCCTATCTCTCTTCGCAGTCTCTCGCCGATTCGCGCGGCAACAACCTTCCATGCCATCTCGCGGTCGTCCCACTCTCGACTCTCGTCGTTCTCTCCCTTGTCGCTTCTTCCTCTGTCGCGTCGCCCTCCTCTGCCTCGTCCTGCGACGCCGCCGCCGCCTGCCGCTCCCTTGATCTCGTTGCTTCTTTCGCCTTTCGTCGCAGCTCTGGCCCTCCTCGCGGCATATTTTGGCCCCTCGAGTTTATCGAGCTCTCCTCGCGCAAGGACGACTCTTCTGACGCCCACTGCGATCATTTGCCGCCAGGTCGTATCGTTGCTCAGGTCCACTCTCTCTTCGAACACTTGTTTGTACCTCCACGGATGATGCTGGCGCTGGGGTCCCCTTTTCGGGTGCATCGTGACAGCTGCCGACGGGATTACCACAGGTGTGTCGCCCTCCTCGGGTTCGTCTTCCCCGGCTTCCTCCCGTTCGGCTCTGCGTTCAGTACGTTCGGCGTGGCTTGTATGGCGCCGGTTGAATTCTTTGTTTTTCTCGAGGGCTCGGCGCTGAATCGCGGGAAAAGAGAAAGCTGGCTTCAAGTGTGCCGGAAAGCTCTTTCGATGAAGCTCGCAGCCGCCATGACGGCGTCGAAGCCAGCGCGGCGCGGCGTCATCATCACTGGAGGCTCGAGCGGCATCGGCCTCGCTCTGGCGACAGCGCTGCTGCAAAATGGAGGCGAGCGGTACAAGGTCTATGTCACGGGAACTCGCCCGCTGGCCGAGACGGAGCTGGCGCCACTGGTGCAGTCGATCGAAGCGTCTGGCTCTCGAAGCATCCATTACTCGTCGGGCGACACGGGCGACGAGCCCACCGTCAATCGGCAGTTTGACGAGGCCCGTACCCGACTTGCCACCTGCCTGAAGCTCGAGCGTCAGCCCTGCCTCTGCGCCACCAGGCGATGAAGTTCTTCGACGGCGTGCCGTTCTTCGGCCTCTGCATCAACGCCGGCATCGGCGGAGGGCGCTACCCGCTGGAGGAGTTCGACGTCGAGCGCTTCGACCAGATGTTTCGCACGAACGTGCGCGGTGTCTTCCTCTGGCTCAGAGCCTCCCTCCCCGCGCTCAAGGCTGGCCGGCAGTCGCAGGTTGTCGTCACGTCCAGCGTGATGGGCTCGCGACCCAGCGCGCAGGCCGCGCCTTACTGCGCGACCAAGTACGCGGTCAACGGCCTCGTGCTCAGCCTGCGCGCCGAGCTCAAGGCAGGTGGCCACTCGCACGTCAAGTGCGGCCTCGTATGCCCCGCGGGCGTCGCAACGCCGTGGTGGGAGGACGCGGCGCGCGGCTTTGCGGCGGCGGGCGCGCCGTCGGTCGACACGTCAAAGTTCCTCGCGCCGCGGGCGGTGGCGGACGCGTGCGTGGCGATGCTCGAGCAGGACGCGAGCTCAAACGTGGAGAGCGTCATGCTCGATGCGACCGGGTGAGGAGAGGTCTCGAGTGTGCCCCTGCCGCCATAAGTTGAATTCGAAATTTCAAATTACTCTCACGTGTGTTGTCTCTTAACGGGTTAACACGCTCTCTCTCCGCTCTCGTCTCTTTTTTGAGACTCGTGTCTCTTGTGTCTTGTCACTCTTTTTGCCCCACTGGCACTGCACATCGTGTACATGTGTAGCGCTACCCCCCGCGCGCCCCCCTACGCCCTAGTTTTGACCTCTCTCTCCGCCGACACTTCAGAATCTCTCTCGCGTCGCGTCTGACAGCTCGGCTCCTCTCGCTGTGCTGGCGCGACCCACACAAGAGGGAAATCGATAACGGAAGCCGCGCAGAGCGAAGAAGGCCGCCACCCTGTGCGACATGCGCGCGATCGGTGGCGGGGAGGGGGGGCGAGGTATTTGATGTTTGCGTTCGGCGGCACCATCAGGGCCGCTCGCCTCCCCTTCCTCCCTCCCCGGCTGCGCCCCCCCTCCCCCACCCTCCTACCCCCCGAGTGGCCTGAGTAACGGGATCCGCTGCCGCGAGACACAGCGAAAAGGGCGCCGCTCAGTCAACGCAGAGCTTGCCCTTGAGGCGAGAGGCGCCTGCGGTGGGGTGAGGTCAGGTCAACGTCTCCGCTAGACTTGGAGCCCACGGCATTCACAAGTGCAAGGCCAGTGTGCGTGGGTGAGCGGTGAGTTTGTGATCGTGTATGTGTGCGTGTGTGCGTGTGATGCGTGTGTGTGTGTGTGTGTGTGTGTGTGTGTGTGTGTGTGTGTGTGTGTGTGTGTGTGTGTGTGTGTGAGTGTGTGTGTGTGTGTGTGTGTGTGTGTGTGTGTGTGTGTGTGTGTGTGTGTGTGTGTGAGTGAGTGAGTGAGTGTGAGTGTGAGTGTGTGTGTGTGTGTGAGTGTGTGTGTGTGTGTGTGTGTGCGTGCGTGCATGCGTGAGTGTGTGCGCGTATGCGTGCGTGTGTGCGCGTGTGCGCGTGTGCGCGTGTGCGCGTGTGCGCGTGTGCGCGTGTGCGCGTGTGCGCGTGTGCGAGTGTGCGTGAGAGGCGCCTCCGCCGAGCCCCGGCCCTCCCTCGAGCGAGAAGCCGAGGTGCGAGAGCGACGAGATCTTGTAAAACTCGGACGAAGTGACAAAGAGGCGCGAGAGCAGCGCGAGCGCAGCCGCCTGCAGCATGATCTCGGCTCATCCCGGCGCATCTCGGCGCATCTCGGGCGAGCGCAGCCGCCTGCAGCACGATCGCGCCGCCCGCGACGAGCTGGTGGCGGCGGTACGGCGGCAGCAGCGCCGCCAGAAGGACGAGCAGCGGCAGGCAGAGGAACCAGCAGAGGCCGTACACGAGAAGCCGCCGCAGAAAGGAGGCGACCTAGGAGAGTCGCGGAGACGGCTGACGTGGTCCGCCTCACGCAATCTCCTACCTGGCCTTCCCGGCTGGCGGCGGAGGACACCAAACGCAGGCGACGCAGTAGCGGGGCTGAGGTGCTATCTCGCCAGCACTTCACCTCGGGCTGCCGCTCGAGCGAGAGCGAGCGGCGCAGCGCGAAGGCGAACAGGGCGCAGAGCCCGAGCCGTATGGCGAGCAGGGCGAGGCCGGGCCAGTGCTCGTGGTCGTGGAAGTGGTTGAAGTCCTCCTCGTACCTCCGGCCCGCCGCCTGCAGCAGCAGCTGCGCGCCGCCGATGCCGCTGAGCAGCCAGACGGAAGGGGACTGCAGCCCGCGCAGCAGCCGCGCCTGACCGTTCGCGACGAGCGAGGCCGGGGATGCGACGCCGGAGGGAGGGGTGGGGAGATCGCGGGCTGTCTCTCGTCTCTCGTCTGTCGGCTGTCTGTCGGCCGTCTGTTGGCTGTCGGCTGTCTCTCGCCTCGGTCTCTCACCTAGGTCTCGGCCACATCTCGGCTAGACCTCGCCGGCCGGTGGAGTCCCTCGAGCAGCTTGCCACCCAGCCCCGCCAGCGGCTCCTGCGACTCGAGGCCGAGCGTCCAACCGAAGGCGAGCGAGATGAGGAGCAGCGAGATCGAGAGCTCGGAGATGGACTGCAGCAGGCCAGAGCCAAAGTCAAGCGCCAGCCAAGTGTGCCGCCACCGCAAGCCCTTGCCGTCCGCGGCGAAGGCGCGCAAGTGGCAGAGCTCGCACAGAACCGAGGCGGCCTGCAGCGCGTAGGCGAGCGCAAACACGACGGTGATGAGGTGCAGCTGCCTAACACCGAGAGAAAGAAGGGCGCCGTGAAAAGAGACGTGCCGACACGACGGTGGCGGGGCGCAGCGAGCTGCCGCTGCTCGGCGAAGCGCGAGTAGAGCGAGAAAAAGTAGAGCGCGCCGTAGGCGAGCATGCCTGTTCGCCAGCACAACTGTTATCGCCGCGCGGCTTTCTGCGTCTTCGCGCCGTGGGCGAGCATGCCGAGCAGCGCGAGCCCGTTGATGGTCGCCATGCCCGACTCGTCCGCAGGCAGGTGCGACTCGCCTGCGGGGAGAGAAGAAGGAGGCTGGGAGGCGACTCGTTCGGAGGGGTCGTGCGAGCTTGGGTGGCGCTGAGAGAGACTGTCCATACGCGCCACAGAGAGCGCGCCACCGTTCATGAAGATGAGCCGGTAGTTGAGGGGCGGCGGGTGGGCGTCGTACTCCTCGAGGTAGCAGTCCATCAGCATGGCGTACCAGTAGTGCGCACGCCCCTTTGGCGCGGTGAGCGTGCCCGCCCAGTCAAAGTCGTGCCGGTATCCCGTGCCTGGCCGGTAGGTCACCTCCGGCTGCACCTTGGCCGACCACGACGCCAGCCGCTGCCTCTCGGAGCAGAGCGAGCCCTTGGTCATCGCGCGGCGGAAGCGGGGCCAATCGGTGTCCGAGTAGAGACAGAGCGTGAGCTCGTGCTGGTGCCGGTCAAAGTACTCTCGCTCCGCCACGTGAAACGAGATGTTGAGCAGCGACGCCACACGCGGCGAAAAGGAGAACTTGGTGAGGTACTGCTCCGTATCCTGCGAGCTCAGCTTGGCGACGCCGTCGCTGATTTTTTGGAGGGAGGGAGCCGGGAGGAGCAGCAGGAGGAACGGCGCCGGCCTCATGTACACCTATCGGCAGCCGCCACTAAAAGAATTTAGCATTTCTGGCGCGCACTGGCACTAACACAGGTACACCACTGGAGCCGTGTTAAAATAATTTAAGGGCGGGAAGCTCGGCACCTCCCGCATTACCATCTGCAGGGTTTTGACCGCGCAAGACATAAAGGGTGGCTAATACGAGCGTCATCTTGTAGTGAACAGCAACAGGCCGAGTTTGCGGGTTGAGCGCCCAGCGCAGACCGACCGAGGACCGCGGGTCCGGTCGACGGCCGCGGAAGACCGCAGACCGGAGGGGGGGTCCGGTCGGTCGGAGCACAGACCGAGGGGGGGGGGGGGTCGGTCGGGTTGGCTCTGAGGGAGGGTGTAGAGGATGTAGAGTGTAGAGCGCTGTAGAGCTGTAGAGATGGAGAGCGCTGGAGAGCGCTGTAGAGCTGTATAGCTCTACATCCGGCGCGGGACGATGCGCCTCCGTTGTAGAGCGATGTAGAGCGCGATTTTGCTGTAGAGTTTGTTGTAGAGGCTCTACAGCCAAACCGCCGGGAAGGCAGTGACTCAAAGAGGTCGAGCCGCGCTAATGTGGGGTGTCTCCGAGCTTACTGGAGCTCTGATGGACAGCCCTGACTATCCCTGACACACAGAGAGTCACTCCGACGGCACACAACACCCTATAACTGCGTCATGACCAGCCTGCTATGTGTCGCCGGTGCCGCATTCGTCGCAGTGCTTCTTTAGCAGGCGGTGGACTGTCGGCTGCGAGGACGGTCGCATTTGCGCGAGGCGAGGCGAGCATTCAGACGCGTTGCATGCCCATGCCTCGCGCCAGCGCGTGCGGGAGCTCCTGGCTGAGCGTTGAGTCCAGGCGAGTTGCGCTGGCCACTATCACTACGCCGAGCCGAGCTGACGCGCCGAGGCGCCGGCCAGTCGCAGCCGTGAGGAATGTCACAGCAGCAGAGGCACCTCCCACCCATTGGGCGGGCAGACAGAAGGCCAGGGCCGCACTGGCAAGTGCAACGCGCCTCATGTCGGAGAGCGACCGTGCCTCGTTCGCCGCTTATGATGTAGAGTTTGTTGTAGAGATTTCACGTTGTAGAGCGCCTTGAGCACTTGAGCACTGGATAGGGTCGATTCCGCATGGTACGGGACCCCTCGATCGTCTCGCCCTCCCTCACTGGTGTGTTCATTGGGGGGGGTCATAACAAACACGGTGCAGGATCGAGGTGCACGCTGCTGAAGCAGTGTCGTCCCCCCTCTCCCCGTCGGCGATGGCGGTGTGACCGATCGAGCTACAAGAGGAGCTTGTTCAGCAGGATCAGGAGTGGCCAGATGCACTACCTCACTGGGCATGAGACCACCGTACGACGCATCCATCACCGTCTCGGATTTGTGTGGAATCGAACCACTCCGGGATGGGGCAACCCCATCGAGTTGTGTTTTCCTCGCCTGCAAGAGACAGCGGGTGGGTGCGATCTTTGCTCTTGGCATGGCCGGGGCGGTGGGGGGGTGGGGGGAGAGGGGGGAGGGGAGGTGGGGGGGGGGGGGGAAAAACGCCTCTACATCGCTCTACAACGGAGGCGCATCGTCACGCGGCGGATGTAGAGCTCTACAGCTCTACAGCGCTCCAGAGCGCTCTACATCTCTACAGCTCTACAGCGCTCTACACTCTACATCCTCTACACCCTCCCTCAGCCCTGAGCCCTGTGTCCGACCCCTTTTGCGCAGCAACACCTTAAACTTTTATAGGCCCTCCAAATTCGGGTCGGAGCGCAGCGGAGTGGGCCCCGAGTTTGAAAAGGGCGACGGACGCTTGCGTCCTAGCCTCCAACAACACAACAAACAACGCCTCCCCGGCGCAGAGGGGCCCCCGGAGGGATGCGCAACCGCTCTCCAGCGGGGTTTTTATTTCTTTTGAGCTTAGCCTTCGATGTTATGAAACAAACGCAAGGCGGACATGGCATATCGCTCTCGGGCCCACAGACATCCCGCACACCCGCCGCCCCCCGCGCGCGCCCACCCCGGCCGAGAGAAAGGGGAGTGACAGTTTGCGACGGCAACAGAACGAGTATGTTGAGTCCTGGCTCAACAACGCAGAGAGAAATGAAAGCCGTCCGGCTCACAAGTCCGCTCAAGCCGCGCACTATTTCTTTTCCAGAAGTTGCCTGACGCTCACCACGGCACACCACGGCGCAAACGACAATCCACACATATGTCGGCGTACGGCCCGCTCGCGATGGTTGCGGACGTCCTCAGCGGCATCTACGCGTGGGTCACTTCGCTCTGCTGCGCCGTCACCTGCTCGACCCAGTCGATGCAGGTCAACGAGCGCAACCTCCGCGTCGTCAAGCTGCTGGCCGAGGGCGGCTTCTCGTTCGTGTACCTCGTCGAGGACGACGAGAAGAAGAAGTACGCGCTGAAGAAGGTGCTGGCGCAGCTGCCCGAGGCGTCGGAGCTCGCGCGCTGGGAGGTGCAGGTGCACCAGTCCTTCAAGCACGCCAACCTGATGCCGTTGATCGACCATGCCGTCGTCTCGACGGCGAGCGGCGCGGAGGAGTTCCGGCTGCTGATGCCGCTCTACCCGGACGGCACGCTGCTTGACCTGGCGGTGCGGCTCATGGAGGGCGGCAAGCGGCTCGAGGAGGGGCGGGCGCTCCACCTCTTTGCGCAGGTCTGCGAGGGCGTGCTCGCGCTGCACTCGCACTCGCCGCCGTGGGCCCACCGAGACATCAAGCCGGCCAACATCCTGCTGTCGGAGGGGGACGTGCCCGTGCTGATGGACTTTGGCTCGGTCGCGTCGGCGCGGCGCCACATCAGCAATCGCACCGAGGCGCTGCTGTTGCAGGAGGACGCTGCCCAGAACTGCTCGATGCCGTATCGCGCGCCGGAGCTCTTCGACACGCCGTCGCAGGGCGACATCGACGAGCGGACGGACGTCTTCTCGCTCGGCGCCACGCTCTACGCGATGGCCTTCTGCCGCTCGCCCTTGGAGCGCCTTCGGCGGCACGTCCCGGACATGTCCATGGCCCCGTAGGCCTTCTACTACTCGCCCTTCGAGTGCACCTTCCAGGACAATGTGCAGCGCGTGGTCGAGTGCTCGCACTTGAGAGTGATCGCACCGGCGCAGTTCCCGTCCTCACACCCGTACTCGGCGCCCTTTGTCGGCCTGATCGAGGCGATGCTCACTGTCGACGCCTCCAAGCGCCCGTTCGTGCCAGAGGCGCTCACCCTCGCCCTCACCCCCACCCTCACCCCCACCCCCACCCCCACCCTCACCCTCACCCCCACCCCCACCCTCACCCTCACCCTCACCCCTACCCTCACCCTCACCCTCACCCCCACTCCCCACCCCCACCCTCACCCTCACCCTCGCCCTCACCCTCACCCTCACCCTCATCCTCACCCCGTTCCTAGCCCTAAATCCTAGCACTATTGTTAACCCCAATCCTAACCCCATCCCGTCGTGCCCCGAGGTGCTGCGGCGCGTCCGCAGCATGCAGCAAGCCGTCATTGACTTTTGACGGAGGCGCACGGCAGAGGGGAAGGGGTAGGCTGCTGCGACAGCGGTGGCAGCGAGCGGAGGAATGAGAGAGGAATGTGGCGCGCGATAATAGAGCGGGGCAGGGCGGTGGGAGTGGGCGGGGCGGCATCGATGCCGGCTCCAAAGCTGTGTGCAAGAGTGGTAACTATTTGTCGCGTGTTGGGCTCGGATGGAGGGTGTTTGTAGGCAGGGGCCAGGGCTAGCTGCGGTCCTGCGCAGGAGAGTCTTTTGCGCGACTAGCAGACCTTGCGCGCACGCGCGCCAAATTTGTTTTTCTGTCTGCAACAACAGCCCGAGGGGTGAAATGTCATTGTTGTCTCTGTAACGAAGGGCCCGCCGCTCCGCCTACGCCGGCGATGACCCTCTCGGCAGAGCGACATCGCGACACGCGAGCACCGGGCAGAGAAGGGGACGCAGAAGCGGTTGGATGGAGAGGCAGCCGGCGCACGAGGAGAGGCAGCCGATGGAGCCGACGAGGTGAGTAGACACGAGTTTACCATTCTGCCCGGGGGGGGGGGGGGGCGCAAGCCCTCCCCACCACTGCTACTCTGTACTGCATGCAACTCAGCAGTGGTCGCAAGCGTCGCAAAGGGCAGGGAGGCAGCCTCGCGCGCTGTCGAACGCCCCCCCGGCCCAGACAGAGGCATCACAATCATGCTCTGGCCAGCGTCTGGTGGCTCGGCATTGCGCAACACACGCCGCAATCAGCCTGAGAGCAGATGATGGGGTGGGCGCGGGTGGACGAGAGTGGAGCCGAGTTGGGTGGGAGAGGGAGCACGCACGTGCAGCGGTGCCGAGAGTGGGTTGAGATGGCACCGCCTGCGGCCGCCCGGGCGACGGCTTGCGCAGGTATGTTGTTCATGTCCTTATCCGCCGCCGCTTGGCTGCAGCAGCCAATGACGCCGCCTTTGCGAAGCGGCGTCTGGACGCGCTTGGCGGTTGACGCCGGCCCGCCACTGCGCCTCGTGCGCGTCCACCTCCGTCGAGGTCGACGCGTCGAGATCGGAGCGCATCACCGAGACGCCAGAGCCCGCCTTCGCCGACATGATTCCCCGCCCGGATAGCTCGGTGAGTGTGCCGTCGCCCGAAACGGAATCACCTTCTCGGTGTCCTCGCTCACCTTCTTGGAGGAGGTGAGGAGAAGGAGGTGAGAGGCGGAGGAGGTGAGTGAGGAGGCGGAGGAGGTGAGAGGCGGAGGAGGTGAGAGGCGGAAGAGGTGAGAGGCGGAGGAGGTGAGAGGCGGAGGAGGTGAGAGGCGGAGGAGGTGAGAGGCGGAGGAGGTGAGAGGCGGAGGAGGTGCCGCCTCCTTCGCTGCTTCCGCCGCCGCAGCACGCCTCGCACGTTTTGCCGCATTCCGATGGTCTGACCATCGCCGCTCGGAGCGCGGCACAGCCAGCCGAGCAGTGGGAGGCACACTCTCACCCTCCTCCCCTGACTCGCCGTCGACCATGCACGGCGCCTGCGGCACGGCTGTGCCAGTCTGCTCGTCCCACACATGCCCTGCCGCGAGACGACCGCCGCGTCGGCGACGGAAGACGCCAGCTGCCTCTTCTGCAGCGCGCTTTGCTGCGCGGCGCTCGCGCTGCTGCTCTGCCGAGAGGGGCATGGTATCACTTTGAGACCCTGTGCCGTCGCCGCGAAACGGAAAACCGGCCGCGGGGAAATATAAGGTAAGATCTCCAGGTGAGTGCGCGGGCCGGGCCAGTCCAGCGGGGACACACGTGACATATGCTGCTCTACCTCACCCAAGCCGCCGCCTGGATCAATTCGCCGCCGCCGCTGGACTCCGTTCATTCCGAGCGGCTCGGCCGGGCTCCTCCTCCGCGGCTGGCGGCAGAGGAGGCAGTAAGATTGACGGGCGACGAAGCAGCAGACCGGATGATACTGCAGCGGCTCGCTGCGACCGGGTCGGCCGGGGGGGCCAAGCTGCGACGCGACGAGCTTCCCGTGGCGGCAGGCCGCTCCCTCGCCGACCTCGCCCTCGGCAAGACCGTCGAGTGGAAGCGCGCGGTCAACAAGGCGCGCAGCGACGCGGTGACGGCGGTGCGCGTGAGGCACATCGTCGTGGACTCGCGCGAGATGGCGGAGACGCTGAGCGAGCAGCTGCGCGGCGGCGGCGCGCGGTTCGACGAACTCGCCCGCCTCTCGACCTGCGCGGTGACGCGAGACAAGGGTGGCGAGGTTGGCTGGAGCGGGATCGAGGACGAGCACCTCGACGAGTACTTTCCGAGAAACTTGCGCGAGGCGGCGATGGCGACCAAGCCGGGCGACGCCTTCCTCGGCGAGACGCCGCTCGGCTGGCACGTCGTCCAGGTGGTGGACGTCTTTCAGACCCTCATGATCGACTCAAACCCGCGCACAAAGGGGCTGCCCGGCACTGGCCTCTCTCCGCAGCCGCTGATCCGGCTGCTGCGCGCCTCGCGCGAGGACGCGCGCAGCTTCCGGCAGCTGACGGCCGGCGAGGGCGGCGGCGGCGAGGGCGGCGGCGGCGAGGGCGGCGGCGGCGAGGGCGGCGGCGGCGAGGGCGGCGGCGGCGGGGGCGGCGAGGGCGCGGAGGCGAGCGGCGAGCTGAGGCGCAACTCTGGGCGCGGGCGCGGCGCGCAGCTGCGGTATGCGACATTTCCGAGACACGTCCCCCCTCACCGCACTGACTGTCTCCACCGCCCTTGGGTGGCTCACCCGCCTCCTGGGGACGCGTCGCGACGCGTCCGCAAGGTACTCGATGGACTCGATGGGCTGCCAGATGAACACGGCGGACGCGGAGCGGATGGAGGGGCAGCTGCGCTCGCTCGGCTTTGCGCGGGCGGAGGAGGGCACGCCGGCGCAGGTGAAGTGCAGTGTCAGTCCTCTCGGCTCATCTCGGGTCATGTCGGGTCATGTCGGGTGTCGGCTCGTCCTCTCGGGTCACCTCGGGCCCTCCCTCCCCTCCCCCCGACCGCAGGTGGTTGTGCTCAACACGTGCTCCATCCGCGAGCACGCCGAGGCAAAGGTCTACTCGTACCTCGGCCCGCACGCGGTGCTCCTCCCTCCCCGCACCCTCTCCGCTCCCCGCACCCTCTCCCTCCCCGCACCCTCTCCCTCCCCGCACCCTCTCCCTCCCCGCACCCTCCCCCTCCCCGCACCCTCTCCCTCCCCGCACCCTCTCCCTCCCCGCGCCCTCTCCCTCCCCGCAGCCTCTCCCTCCCCGCACCCTCTCCCTCCCCGCACCCTCTCCCTCCCCGCACCCTCCCCTCACTCTGCCGCAGCCCACCCCACTGGCGTTTTCACGGCTTCTCTCAAGACTACTTTCCCTCTCCGGAGCCTTCTCGCAACGCTGGCAACCTTCTCGCAGCCTCCGGCGAGCCTCCCCACAGGCGCGCAAGCGCGCGGGCGAGGACCTTGCGATCGTGGTCGCCGGCTGCGTCGCGCAGCAGGAGGGGGAGGCGCTGCTGAGGCGGGTGCCCGAGATCGACATGGTGATGGGCCCGCAGGTCTGCCCCCCCCGCCGCGCCAAGCAATCCCACCTCCCCCGCCAAGCTTCCCCCGCCCAGCCCCGGCCAAGCCGCCGCCAAGCCGCCGACCAGACTCTCCGCGCCAGCTACCGCCGCCGCCCTCGCCCCCCCCTTGCCGCAGTACGCCAACCGGCTCGGCGACCTGCTCGAGGGAGTCTTCAACGGCAACCAGATCGTCGCGACGGCGAGAGAGAGCGCATCGAGGAGGAGGAGGCGCGAGGCGCAGCCCCGAGGTGAGGCGAGGGGAGGCTGGGCGTGTTAGGCCCCGACCCACATCATGGAGGACCCGACCCAGCCGCAGCGCTCCTCCACCGTCTGCGCGTGGGTCAACGTCATCTACGGCTGCAACGAGCGCTGCACGTACTGCGTCGTGCCGACGACGCGCGGCTCGGAGCAGTCCCCCGCGAGGCGCGGGCGCGGTCTCTTCACAGCCGCTGCGGCGTGAACAGGCGCGGCTCGGAGCAGTCGCGCCCGCGCGACGCGGTGCGCGCCGAGATCGAGGCGCTGGTGGCGGAGGGGTACCGCGAGGTGACGCTGCTCGGCCAAAACATCGACTCGTGGGGATCGGACCTGTCCCCCAAGCAGTCCTTCGCCGACCTGCTGCGCGACGTCGGCGGCGTGGACGGGCTCGCGCGGATGCGATTCGTCACGTCCCACCCGCGGTAACCGACGTCCCTAGACATGCCCTAGACATGCCCTCGACATGCCCTAGACATGCCCTCGACATGCCGGCCTCCGATCTCTCCACCCGGTGCTCCGACTCCAAGCGCTCTGGAAAACGACACGCACACGTGGTCCTCTCCGCACGCAGGTACATGTCCCCGCGCGTGATCGACGCGGTGGCAGAGGTGCCGGCGCTCTGCCCGATGTTCCACATCCCCTTCCAGTCCGGCGACGACGGCATCCTGCGCGACATGGGCCGAGGCCACACCGCGGCCCGGTACCGCGAGATCGTGCACAACATCCGCACCAGGCTGCCGGACGCCGCCATCACGGCGGACGCGATCGTCGGCTTCCCGGGCGAGACCGAGGAGCAGTTCGAAAACACGCTGCAGCTGATGCGCGATGTGCGCTTCGACCAGATCAACACCGCCGCCTACTCGCCGCGGCCGCACACGCCGGCTGCGGTGTGGGGCGACCAGGTGGAGGAGGGGGTCAAGAAGGAGCGGCTGCGGCGCATCAACGAGCTCGCGGCCGAGCACGCGCTGGAGCGGCGGCAGCGCTACCTCGGCCGCGTCGAGGAGGTGCTCGTCGAGAAGCGGAACGAGCGCCACCCGGCGCAGGTCAAGGGGCGCAACCCGCAGGGCTGTCCCGTCTTCTTCGAGGGCGACATCGACGAGCTCAAGGGGCAGCTCGTGCCGGTCCGCATCGTCGAGGCGCGCCCCTACTCGCTGGTGGGCGAGCGCGCAGAGGGACGATTCGCCGGCGGCAGGTATGCGGACGACGGCGAGAGCGTCGTGGTCGAGGCGTAAAGCCGTGTAGGCCCCAGACCTTGTGCGTCCCTTGCGCTGTGGACTAGTCCCGGGTGACACACACACGAGATTTTCGGTAAATATACGATCTCTTTCGCGCCGCTGGCGCTGCACGCGACGGCTGGCCCGCGCCCCGGCCGCCGCCAGCGTCCACGGCCACGCGCTTCACAGGATGGCGCATCCTCCTTCGCACGTCGACTGGGCCCACGAGTAGAGAGAGGAGCCGTAGTGCGAGTACGGGCCGCCCTCCTCCTCGCCGAGGTCTCGTCTCAACGGGCGCAGGTCGTACTTGAGCGCAAAGGCGTCGTACGGCTCGCCCTCGATCAGGTAGTGCGCGCGGCAGAGGCCGGCGTGGCCCTCGGCCTCGTCGGCCTGGAAGCCCATGCTATTGTAGAAGGCGACCGCCGCCTCGTTGAGTGACTTGACGTGCAGCTGCGCCAGCTGGCAGCGAGACCGCTCGCACGTCGCGCGCAGACAGAGCCGCAGCGCGCGGGCGCCGAGGCCGCGGCGGCGGTAGCGGTGGTCGACGCCGAGCGTCATAATGTAGGCGACCCTCCAGTCGCTGGTGATGCGCACCGAGGCGACGGCGACGAGGGCGCCGCCGCCGGCCACCGCCGTGCCCTCAAACGAGCCGTCGCTCGGCGGCGCTGCATCGATACCCACGAGCGTAAAGTAGCCCGGAGAGAAGAGCCGCTCGTAGAACGAGTCGTTGTACCGCACGGGGAAGAGGGCCGTCTGCAGCTCACGCAGCGCGGGGAGGTCGGCGGGCGCCAGGTCGCGGAACGCCACACCGTCCGACTCCTCCAGCCCCGCCTCCTCGGCAGAGACGAGGCTGACTCGCACTGCCGCCTCGAGATCATCGCCGCCGCGGTCGTCCGAGGTGCAACCGCGCGCGTCTCCGGCCGCAGCGGCCATGACGTAGGCGCCAGGGCACCTTTGGAGCTACGTGGCTGATGTGTGCGGTCGATGTCGGCGCCGCTGTCGCGGGAGTGTGCCTCCACACGTTTTCCTTTCACAGACCTTGCCTTATTGACAAGAAAATACGTCCTATGGCGCTTTGCGCTGGTCTATGAGAGGTTGAGGTGCGAGCCCTGGAGGCCCTGGGGATGGGGGGAGACTACCCGCGGGCCTAGAAGGCCCGCGCGCAGGGGGGTGGGACATTGAGATTGAAGGCGGAGGTGGAGGCGGCGTTCACATAAACGCACGACCCCGGGCCCCGAAATAGCACAGTGACAGTCAGACATGCAACACAGCCTTGTTATTGAGAAGAAAATACCTCCGATGGCGCTGGGCGCTGGTCTGAGGTTGAGGTGCGACACAAAAACACAACCCCGGACCCAAGACGCACAAGCAACCTCTCATACAGTCGAGAAGGGAGAGACAGCAACGACAGTCAGAAGCCAGCGCTGCTGGGTACCAGGAAGGTGGAAGGATGCAGGAAGGCGAATGCGATGACGGCCTCTAGTGTGAGCTCTAGCTTGAGCACTTGAGCACTGGATAGGGTCGATTCCGCGTGGTACGGGACCCCTCGAGAGCTAGTGAGCTCATCGTTTTCCTTTTTCACGATGTCTTCGAATGTTCCCGAGACCGAGAGAGAGATAGCAAATACCAAGAGTAAGCTAAAAGTACGTGGACTGCTGACAGGGATGGGAGTGAACACAAAAAGGCAGAGGCCTCCTACGGGAATGTACGTAAGAGCCACGTACATTGAGAGAGAGAACACAACCCCTCTCCCTTTTCTCCCAGAAAGCTAAAAGTACCTACGTAAATTGAAAAAAAGAAAGAAAGAAAATGGACAAGCCAAGGGAGGGATGGGAGGACGGCACGCCGCCACCACACAGGGATTTTAAGGAGAGGGGTGTGGTGCGCTAGCCGTCGCCCACCCTTGGGCGTCCGCCTCTTCCTATCTCTCTTCGCAGTCTCTCGCCGATTCTCGCTGCAACCTTCATGCCACCTCGCGGTCGTCCCACCCTCGTCGTTCTCTCCCTTGTCACTTCCTCCTCTGTCGCGTTGTTCTCGTCTGCCTCGTCCTGCGACGCCGCCGCCTGCCGGTCCCTTGTTCTCGCTGCTTCTTGCGCCTTTCGGCGCAGCTCCGCCCTCCTCGCTGCATATCCTGGCCCCTCGAGTCTATCGAGCTCTCCTCGAGCAAGGACGAGTCTTCTGACGCCCACTGCTATCATTTGCCACCCAGTCATATCATTGCTCAGGTCCACTCTCTCTTCGAACACTTGTGCCTTCACTGCTGATGCCGGCGCTGGGGTCCCCTTCGGGTGCATCGTGACGGCTGACAACGGGATTTCCACTGGTTCGTCCTCCTCGGAGTCGCGTCTTCCCCCTCTTCCTTCCGCTCGGGACTCGGCTCTACGTTCAGTACGTTCGGCGTGGCTCACCCTCCATGCCGTGAACAGGCGCTTTATCCACCCTATATTCTTCTCTCGTTCCTCTGCCCGTGCCTTGGTCTTGTCGTTGTTTCGCACCCATGTCTGTATGGCAGTCGAGGCTGCCTTCCCCACTACCTGTAGTTCACTCCGTCACCTCTCCTGCGAGCTCCCCTCTCTTTCTTTCGGGTATGGGGTCCGTGAGTGCGGGCAGCGTGCAGGCAATCACGGGCGCTATTTTGTCGTACTCCCCTTCGGCGAGCGCTCCGAATCTAGATAGACCCCATTGCCTTTAAGGAGGCTGCCCTCGCGCGTCTCAGGAATGTGGCGGTGTCTTTTGAGTCCGGCGCCGCCCGTTCGACTATTGCTGTCGCCCTCGCCGTGTGTTTGTCGAGCTTCCGCATGAAGTGACGCGCCTCTTCCTTATTCCAGCGCAGCTGCCGCTCAGTATGTGCGCCAACGACGCCTGTGGTGGCTCACTGTCTTCTTGTTTCCAGTCGTCCCAGTCTCTCAGTTCTCCGCGTCTCCTCCTTGCCTCGCGCGCCTCTTTTGTGGCCTCATCCCTAGCCGCTTTGCATAAATTGAGTGTTCATTGAAAAAAACGAAAATGCATTTTCGCGGCGGAAGTGGGGGTGACGGGCGCTGCCATGCCGCGCCTCTCAACCCGCAAGTCCCTCATCCTGCTCCTCTGGCTCGGTGATGTCTGCCTCTACATGGCCCGCACGAACGTCTCTGTTGCGATCGGCGCCATGTTCTCCTCCGACGCGGCCGAGGGGCGCATGCTCGCCGCCTTTTACTGCGGCTATTTTGCCTTCCAGACGCCCGCGGGATGGCTCGCGTCGCGTTTCGGTGGCAGCCGCGTCCTCACGGCGGCCGTGGCCGTTTGGTCGCTTGCAAGCGCGGCGAGCTGCTTCACACGCGGTGCGTTTGCGGCGCTCTTTGCACTCCGGGTCCTCGTCGGCTGCGCTGAGGCGTGCTGCTACCCGTCGATGGCGCAGCTAGTGAGCGTCTGGATCCCGACGAGCGAGCGGTCGTCGAGCTGGGCCTTCATCACCACGGGCGAGCCCGCCGGCACGGTGCTGATGCTGCTGCTCGGCCCTTTCCTCCTCGCGTCCACGGGGTGGAGGAGCGTCTTCCTGGTCTCGGCCGCGTGTGGACTGGCGTGGATGGTCGCCTTTGCCTCGTTCGCAACCTCGGACCCTGCGCGGCACCGCTGCATCTCGGCGGAGGAGCTCGCCCTCATCCACGCGTCTCGCCCGCCTGAGGCGCGCAACAGCTCTCTCTCTCTCTCTCTCTCTCTCTCTCTCTCTCTCTCTCTCTCTCTCTCTCTCTCTCTCTCTTCCTCCCTCCCTCCCTCCCTCCCTCCCTCCCTCCCTCCCTCCCTCTCCCTCCCTCCCTCCCTCCCTCGCTCTCTCAAGAACCTTCTCGAACCCTTCTCGTATTTTCCCTGCAGGTGGCGCGGGGCGTCACCCCGTGGCGCGCCATCCTCACGAATCGGCCCTTCCTCTGCACCGCCACCTGCCACTGCCTCTACAACTGGACCTTCTACATCGGCCTCTCCTGGATCGACAAGTTCCTGCACACGACCTGGCCAAACGCCTCCTCGGCCGACCTCGCCGCCGCATCCGCCGCGCCCTACGTCGCCCTGTTCGCGTGCAGCGCCGCCTCGGGCGTCGTCGCCGACCGGCTCGAGGCGCGCGGGCTCTCTCCCACCCGCACTCGCAAGCTCATCAACAGCGCCGGCCTGCTCGGCGGCGCCGCCGGCTTCGGCGCGCTGAGCTGCGTCGCGCCCTGCGGCGGCGGCAGCTCCGCGCCACGAGGGTCGATTGTCGCGGCCACGGCGTGCCTGAGCGTCGCCATCGGGATGGCCGGCTTCGGCGCCTTTTGCGGACATTTATGACGTAGTCTTCTGTCTGTCTCTGACAGCGCGACTCTTCTGTGCTTAGGCTCCTCGGCGGGGTACTGGGCAACCTTTGGGGACCTGAGCCGGCGGCACGGCGCCCTGCTTCTCGCCATGAGCAACACGGCAGCCTCGCTGCCCGGCATCGTCGGCAACACTGCCACGGGCCAGCTGCTCGCCTCGACGAGGGGAGACTGGGCCCTCGTCTTTCGCTTATGCGCCGGCTCGCTCGTGCTCGGCGCTCTCGCGTTCCTGGGATCCGAGGCGAGGGACCAGCTGCTCGACGACTCGCCGCGGGGCATGCTCTCCTCCAAGCTGCTCGTGGCGCCCGGCGAGCCGGGAGGCAGCGAGGAGGAGGGCAGCGGCGCGTCGACGGCGGCCGGGCCAACAGTCCAGGCTGCTCGGGGTGCAGAGGCGTCCAGTCAGCCAATTCCACTTGCGTTGCCGCCGTGACGGGGACGCGACCCCCTGTGTGTAAAGCCGTCTTCGTATTATGTTTGTGTACCGTCGAGAGGAGCGCGTATAGGCTCATAGGGGCGCTGTTCTGTAGCGTGTAGAGCCAGGGACAGTGTGCCCAACAAGAACAACTGTGTCCCGCTCCGAGCGTGAGCCATGAGTGGCTCGTGCATCGCGTCATTGTAACGTACACACTGACACAGCTCTGCGGCCTGCTCCACAGCTTTTGTGCCAAGACGACCGAGACTCACTGCACCCACTCACGACTCAGCTGGTCAAAAGGTGGGGCCGAAACTGGTCTACCAGCGCCGCCTCCATTGACTTGTGGTCTTCCTTGAAGTACACGATGAAGGCCTGCAGGGCTGTCTCGGCCCAGTTCACAACCGACAGAGATCCGCCCGTGCCTCGCACAGCTCGACTGTCGCCGCAGTCCTCTCCGTTGGATCCTGGGCCGCCGCAGCCCACACATTGCTCCAAATCGCAGTGTGCTTGAAGCAACGGGATCCAAAGGAGCGGGTTCACGCTACATACAAGGCGGCTGGCACACATTGCATGCTGGGAACCTTGAGCCTGCGAGGTGCCCTCGAGCTGACGCGGGAGTGATAACCCAGCCAACAATGAGCACGCAATGAGGCCGGCGACCGATGCCAGCAACATGAGGAGGCGCCTGCTGGAGCGTTGCGACCCGTGCCAAATCATGTTTCATCAAAGGCTGACCGCCTAGAGAGCGTGCCGATGGCCCGAGCTGGAGTGCCGCCGAGAGCAAGTTTTCTCCCCCCCCCTCCCCCGCTCGCAATCTCTATTCATCTGATGACTGTTCTTCACCTTCCTACACACGTATGTTGGTAGCTCCTCAGCCCTGTCTCCGATGGCCTCGCCAGGCCCACCCCCGCCATCGCCTCCAGCCGCCCGCCCTCGCTCGGCGTCGCGTTCGTTCGGTCGCCGCTCGTCGTTTGTAAGGCTGGTGCCTGGTGGAGCCAGTGCACGCCTCTAGCTCCAGGACCGCTGCAATCGGGGCAGGCGGCGCACCATCGCAGCGAGACCATGCCGGAAAAAGAAAAAAGAAGAAGTTTGTTTCGCGCGAAAGTGGCGAAGGAACACAAGTTGCTCTTCGAAGCGACGAGCCCCCCGGGCGCACATGGCCTCAAGCGCAACGTACGCTGCGTATCTTCACAGCCTAACTAGCGGACCATGACACATGGGATCATCCACCACATCCCGATACACTGGCACCAACTCGACAAGTTTGCGTGGCGAAGGCAGTGCACATTCTGCGCAATTGTGATGGTGGTGTGTGTGTGTGTGTGTGTGTGTGTGTGTGTGTGTGTGTGTGTGTGTGCAAGTGTAAGTGTGTAAGAGAGCAGCGGCAAGAGAGCGCCTGCACCTCCTCTGTTCTGTCAGGTATGTCCAAGTCCCTGCTGACGAGCCGGCGGAGCGCGAGCCAGTGATTGGCCAGCCGGTGATTGGCCGTCCAGTCCTTGATCCAGGACTGAGGATGGGCGGAGCCGGCCGAATTCGGCCGGCATGGACAGGGAACTGGGCGGTGGTGCGGTACGTCTTCATTGGGCTCTGCATCTTTTACGGCCCCGCCCGCTAGATGCGTAACGACCGTGTGAGTGCATACCATCGTGTGAGTGCATCTCCCAACAGGCTCCCGCTTCTCGTTGCAGGTTGCAAGTTCTTGCTTACGGTCACCGAGTACCAGATCGATGTGTGGACGCACTTCAACTGGGGCCCACTACAGCACGACGAGTGAGCAGTGGGAGCGTGAAAGCACGAAACGCCCCCGAGCAGCAAGCTGCTAGAGAGTGGTGGTCTCGGCCGCCTTCTGCAGGTTCACGCAAGGCGTCGACGGAAAAAGCTTCGGATCACGCCGCGGAGAAGAAGCGCGAAGCTCGAAGTATCGCGCCACAGCGCCGCCCGCCACTGCGGCCCCACATTGCGCAGAGACAGCAAAACTGTCGGGGCGTATATGCGCCGCCGTGCTTTGGCCGACGGCCGACGAACGGAGGGGAGGGCGCACGCGCGAGGGTCTCTTCGCTCCGACCCAACCGCTTATTCGCCTTTGCTGTGGGTGGGTGGCCGTCCCCCGCCGCCTGGGCGCTGGGGGCCAGCCTGGGCAAATCCAGCAGAATCCAGGGCAAATCTTTAGCCTTCTTGACTTAATACTTTAATTGTTGTTCCAAAATTAAAAAGTCAGTGCCGTCTCTCTCTGGTTTTGAAAGGAGAAAAAGAAAAACTCCCGCCTCGGCCGCTCCAGGGTGTCGACAGGCTTCTGCGTGCACGGTGCCACAGCCGCGTGACGCCCCGCGATGTTAGCACGACTGGTTGTTCTCTTGCTCTCCCTCGCGGGTGTGAGTGCTCTGCATGCGCATGTGGCGATGCGCCCGTCGCTCCGCGGTGCTGCCTCGCCGTCGCTCCCGCTCGCTGCTCCGCAGTTGAGGCGTGTCGCCGCTGCTCTCATGACTGCTGAAGCCATCGATCCGACGGCGCAGTCGGAGGCACCGATCGAGCCAGCGGCGCGCTCGGCCTTCCAGACCTTCTCCGACTCCTTCTCGAACCTGTTTCCGCTCTGGACGGCTCTTGTTGCGCTACTCGGTCTCTTCCGCCCGGCCACACTGTCCGGGATCCCGACGTCGGCCTTCACCGGCCTGCTGGGCATGCTCATGCTCTCGATGGGCATCACCCTCACCATCGACGACTTCAAGCGCGTCCTCACCCGGCCGGGAGTCATGTTGACTGGCTTTGCCGGCTGCTACGGCTTCATGCCTCTCCTCGCGCTCGGCCTCTCCAAGGCGTTCGGGCTGACGCCCGCGCTGACGGCGGGTATGGTGCTGGTCGGCTCGATCAACGGTGGCCAGGCCTCCAACCTCTGCACCTACATCGCCAAGGGCGACGTCGCTCTCTCTGCGAGCGACTCGCTGCGGGAGCCGTGCCGGTGGCGCCGGCCGGCAGAGGGGCGGTGCCCGCTCCTATAGGTGATGATGACGACGGTGACGACCCTGGGGGCGATCTTCATGACGCCGCTGCTCTGCAAGCTCCTCCTGGGCACGCTCGTGCCCGTCGATGCCACCGGTGTCGCAGTCTCGACTATCCAGGTCCTGCGGCAGAGATGCGGCAGAGATGCGGCCGAGATGCGGCCGAGATGCGGCCGAGATGCAGCCGAGGTGTAGCCGAGGTGCAGCCGAGATCGTAGCGGCGTGCCTCGAGTCCCTAGTTGCTCCTCGGCCACTCGCGACTCCCCTGAGAGCGCCGCTCCTGCAAGCGGGTAGCGGCGAGGAGTGCCGAGGCTAGCTCCAGCAGCTCCTGTACAGGGGACAGGAACAGGGAGGCGCGCAGGGGCTCCGCCCGAGTCGCCGCACGGTGGCGAGGGTGCGTGCGCCGGAGGAGCGGGACGCGCCCACCACCTCCTCCGTCCCTCCTCCGCCGCAGGTTGTCCTGCTGCCGATCGTACTCGGCATGAGCCTGAACGCTAAGTTCCCCAAGGCAACCCCCCCCCCCCCGCCTCTCTCTCCCCTCCACTCTCCCCCCCCCTCCGTCAGGCGGTCAAGAAGGTCGAGCCCTTCTCGCCCATCGTGGGCGTGCTGTCGACGATCCTCCTCGTCGGATCCGCTGTCGCCCAGTGCTCGGCGCCCACCACCTAGATGCAAGCCACGCCGCAGCGCGGCAGCGTGTTCGGCGGTGGGCCTTGCATTCACGCGATGCTCCGAGTGCACCGCACGGCCTCGTGTCCCCTTTGACTCCCCCTTTGACTCCCCCTTCTCTCTGGGCGTGTCCGCACCGCAGGCGCCCATCCTCGCCGCCGGCCTCAAGCTGCAGGCCACCGCCTTCCTGCTGCACGTCGTCGGGGGCGCCGTCTCCTACTTTGGGCTCAAGAAGTTTTACCCAGAGACCACCTGCCGCACGGTCGCCATCGAGACGTCGATGAAGTCGTCCGCCTTTGGCTTCCTCCTCGCCAAGCTCCACTTCGGCGAGTTCCTCGTCCGCGTGCCGTCGGCCGTCTCTGTCGTCTGGATGGCCATCGTCGGCTCGTCGCTCGCTGTCGTCTTCCGCGCCCTTCCGGCGCCCAAGGAGGAGTGAGCTCCTCTCCGGGGGTCTGGGGAAGGGGTCTAGGGGAAAGGGGGGTGGTGGAAGGGGGGGTGAGGCGGGGGGGGTCGCTGCTGCTCCGAAGACGGCGCGGGTGGCAGCCGAGAGGGGCGCGGTGCGCCACCCTCTCGCGTCGAGAGAGCCGCGCGCGAGGACCGAGGTGGCCGCGCGGAGCAGCGATTTCACCAGCGTCACGTGCATCGTCGATTACTAGACACATGCATCGTTGTGTGCGGGTGTGTTGCTACGAACCCCCGCGACAACAGAGAATAAACGATAGAGCTTTTGAGGTGCAGTGCTTACTAGAAGTCCTCATCAACATCATGCACTTACCACTTTGCCGACTAAGCACTAACGTCTCAATGTTACTACGGCTTTTCTACCGACGAGTTACAACAGTACGAGCTCCACATCTCCGCTCAGGTCGCGCTACTACTTGCAACCTTGCCCTGGCCGCGTCGGCTCGTGATATGAGCAGTCAGCGACGTCGCCTCGCGCACCGCCTCGGCGCCGCAGAGCCCACTGGGCAGCATGCTGCCTGCGAGCACAGCAAACGCTTGTGTCTCGGCGTCGCAGCACGTCCACTCCACCTCCACCTCGTCCGGAGAAGAGTGCTCGAAGAGAAGCGTCCCGTCGCACGCACCCACCGGCCACGGGGCGCTCTCCCACGTCCACGGCGCACGCAAGATCGTACTGTCGGGGAGTGCGGGGCGGTCGCCGGAGCGACCCTCTGTGGGGATCCAAACGACCTTGCCGCGCTCGTCCAGCTCTCCTATGCGAGAACGCCGCCGCCATGTCACAAACGTGCGGCGACCCCTCCCCCCCCAAAAACCGGCGTCCAGCTGACCGCGAGAGAGACAGTAGCGAGCGCGCGTGCCGCCGCCGCCGCCTGGCGACGAGAGAAGCACGGCGCGGAGCACCGTGAAGCGCCGTCCGTGGGACGCGTCCGGCAGCACGGCGCTCATCCGGGGGCAGCGGGCGGCTGCCCCGCCGATGGCGCGCATGTCGGCCCCCAAAGATGGCAGCGGTGCGCAGACCTGCTCCTGCTCCGCGCCGGCCGCCAGCGGGCACGAGCAGAGCGCGCCGGTGGGGACGTCGAGCAGGAGCAGCCAGTCCCCTGCGACGGGGCGGCGGCGACGAGCGTGGAGCAAGGTGGGGCGGGCGGGGCGATGGCGGAAGGAGCAGCGCTCGCCCACGACTGCGGCCGCGTCTGCGCGGTGTGCGACCAACCGCGAGGCCCAGGCCGACGCTCGCCTCCGCTCCTAGCACGGGGGAGCGGAGGCGTGGCGCCGGTGGCGAGGGCCGCGCGGAGAGGGCTGTGCCGGCTCGCCCGGTGCTGCACGAGTCCGTCCGAGAGGAGGGCGAGGTGCGACGCGCCTGCAAGAGAGCGGCGGCCAGAGTAGAGGAGAGACGGGGCGTGGAGCCGAGGCGGCGCGAGACGCGACGCGCGCCCAGCACGACGAGCGGGGCCGCGCCTCCCCCCTCCGGCTCGCCCCCCTCCGCCGCCCGGGCGGCGAGCGGCTCGCATGCCCGGCTGCACCGCCCTCTCCGGCGGTGCTCCTCGCCGAGCATCCACTCGAGAAGCGCTTCCGAGCTCGCCTGGCGAGCCGTGGGGCTCGAGAGGGACAAGGGAGGGCGGCGGATCTCGGCGAGTCTCGGCGAATCTCGAGCACACCTCGGGCAGCTCCGCCTCCGCGTGGTCGACGCGGAGCGCGCAAGCGAGGCCCTGCTCTCGCTCTCCTCCTCCTCCCCCGGCCTCGCCTCCTCCTCCGGCCTCGCCTCCTCTCTGGCGGACGGAGAGGACGGCGGCGTCGAGCAGCTCACGAGGAGAGAAGGCGCACGGCAGCAGCCGAGCCACGCTGCCCCCCGAAGGCCAGAGCCCCAAAGGCCCGCCCGCCCCCCGCCCCGCCGCCCCGCGCGACGCAGCGGGTGGGGCGAGCGGGCGAAAAGGCCAGAGCGGGTGGCAGTGGAGGGCTCCGTCGGCGCAGAGCCAGCACACGACCTCGAGGAGGGGTGTCTGGGGGAGGGGTGGCACGGGGAGGGGTGGCTGGGGGTGGCTGGGGGAGGGGTGGCACGCAGGCCAGGTGTGGGCGGGATCTGCAGCCGGGGGGCGGAGGCGACGGCGGAGGGGGTGGAGGCGGTGGCGGTGGGGTCGGCGGTGGCTGTGGTGGAGAGGAGGGGTGGGCTAGATGTGCGAAAGTGCGGGCCATCTCGGGTAGCAATCTCGGGCAATCTCGGGTAATCTCGGGTCACCATCTCACCTCCCCCTCGTTGGCCGACCCCTCGTGCTCCGTCGGCGGTGGGCTCGCCTGCGCTGCGGCGGCTGCCTCCGCTGCCGCGCCCAGCTCCCCGCGCCGGCGCGGCCCGTCCGGAACGAGTCCGATGCAGAGGCCCCGCACCTCGACCCGGGGCACTTCTACCCGCCTGCCCGACACCGCGCCGCCACCAAGCAGCTCTTCCGCCACAAGCAGCTCCTCCGCACCGCAGCCTCTCGCTGCGCCGTCCCGCACGAAGCGGAGCGGCGGCGGAGGCGAAGCGGCGGTGGCAGAGGCGGCGGTGGAGGCGGAGGCGGCTCGGTGCGATGCGAGCAAGAGGCGGGACGCATGCGGCGACGAGCACCTGCCGGCGCAGCGGCGAGGCGTCGCGAGGGCGCTACTGCGGCCACTTCTCGCAGCACGCGGAGAGGCCGCGCCACGCGAAGTGCACTCGGGTCCTCTCGGGTCCTCTCGGGTCCTCTCAGGTCCTCTCGGGCGGGTAATCTCGGGTAATCTCGGGTAATCTCGGGTAATCTCGGGTAATCTCGGGTAATCTCGCACCACGCGAGGTGCGCCGAGCCGGCGGCGGCGGGCGGGGCAGGGCCGAGCGCAAGCTCGGGCGGGGCGTCGCAGGCGAGGAGCCGCCTGCAGCGGTGCAGGTCGGGGGCGAAGGGTGGGGAGAGGGAGGAGAGGAGGCGGGGCTTCGGGGAGGGGGAGGGAGGGGGGGGGTGCGCCAGCTCTCTGGAGACGCCAGGGCGGAGGCGTCCGCGCCGTCGCCGTCGCTGCTCGCGTCGCCGGCCTGGCGCACGAGTCGGGGGGCTGAAGGGTGGGGGGGGGAGCACGGCCTCGCGTCCCCCTCGCCTCGCGGCAAGGCAAGAGCGGGACAGAGCCGCAGCGGCTGCAGCGGCAGCCCCTTCCGAGTGCGGCAGGCACGGGTCGTCTCGAGGTCTCGAGGTGGAGGGGAGGGAGTGCCGCATCTAGGGCCGCGGGCCGCCGCCTCGCCGCGCCCCTCCGTCGGCGAGGCAGCGAGCAGCGCCACGTGCCCGCTCCACCCAACCAGCGCTAGCCGCTCTCCGCAGCCGCTCCCCCGCCCCGCCTACAAGCAAGTCTCAAAGAGCAGGTCTCGAAGAGCAAGTCTCTCCAGCCTCTCGCCCACGCGGAAGGGCGGGGCGGGACGGGATCCGCACCGACGCCTGTGGCGGGGGAGGCGAGAAGGCGACGCAGCACGGCCGCTCCAGCTGCGGCGGCAGCCGCGCGCACCAGCACGCGCGCGCGCAAACCGACGCGGCGGGGCGGGCTCGCGCCGGCGCGGCTGTCGACGTCATCTCGAAGCAGTACACCGCGCCGTCCATCGTCGCCGCTGCAAGGCGGCAGCCAGAGGCATCAAACGCCACGGCACCGACAGCGCGGCCCGTGAGCAGCAGTCGGCCGCCTACAGGAACGTTCCGAGCAGGTTCTGGGAAGCTTTCCGGCAGACGGCTTGGCACGCCCGCAGCAGCAGGCCGTGTGCGGTGGCTTCCGCAGAGGCTCCTCTGCTGGTCTCCTTCCCCGCGTGTGCCGCCGCTGCCATCGCCTCTGCAGGCTCCGCTGCCGCCTCAGGGGCGGGCCCCGCCGGATCCGCCGCTGCTGTGGTGGAGGGCGAGTCTCCTCTGCCCACACTGCCGCCGCTCTGCACGAGCAGCACACCCATGCTGCCGGCGACGGCGACGAGGCCTTGCGCCGTGACGCCGGAGCCCGCAGACGGAGTGACTGCAATGGCCTGGGCATTGAAGCGGAGCGGCGAACGCCAGCGAAGAGAGGCATGTGGGAACTGGCCCGCCGCGGCGGCGGCGGCGGCGGCAGCGTTGTGCAGGGAGAGAGGCATCGGAGGCGTTGCCTCGAGACAGACGACAAAGAGAGAGATGGAGCTGCCACCCGCTGCTACGAGTAACGTTCCATCACGGGAGCACGCCACCGTGCGTGGAGCCGCTTGCGATGGGAAGGAAATCCGTTGCACGACCACCGGTGGAGCGAGCGGGCCGCGCGGCGACGGTTGAGCGGGGGAAGACAAGAGCAGCACGGTGCCGTCACCGGCCAGCGCACACAGGTGAGTGAGGCGACCTACCGGGGCGGCGAGGCACGCCGCGACGCCTGTTGGAGGCGGAGGGAGAGCGATCGCGGGGCTGGCTTCGCGGGAGCTGGGCAGCAGCAGCAGCGGCAGCAGGCGCGGTTTCTTTTTTCTAGCTTGCGAGCAGGTGGCTTAAGGGTGGTGTGTGTGTGTGCGTGCACTCACTCACTCACGTGGCTTTAGCCACTTGCTCCATGAGCAAAACAGTCCAAAAAGCACCTGGAGCAGATGCCTTACGCCGCCTGTGGACATGGATGGGAAAAACAGTGCGCAAGAAGCACCTGGAGCAGATGGCTTACGCCGCCTCTGGACATGGGCAAAACAGTCCAAAAAGCACCTGGAGCAGATGGCTTACGCCGCCTGTGGAATGGGCAAAACAGTGCAAAAAGCACCTGGAGTAGATTCCAAACAAACGCCGCCTGTGGCCATGTGAGCGCTCGGGTGGCACCAGGTGGCTTCGGCCCCCTCCAAGCCACCTGCCCCGCCCCCCTCGCCACACCTGGAGGGCTGGCGCCAGGTGGAGGAGCGAGGCAAAAACCGGAGGGGGGGCTTATTTCCTATCACTACGTAGTATACCTGAGTGAGAGAGAGAGAGAGAGAGAGAGAGAGAGAGAGAGAGAGAGAGAGAGAGAGAGAGAGAGAGAGAGAGAGAGAGAGAGAGAGAGAAATTTGAGAACCAACAAGAAATCACGACTCTCACCGAGAGATCCTTGGGCGCGCTCGGCAGCTTGTCAGCCCTCAGCCGAAGCTGGGGCCGGTCCCTCTTCTTTCTATACCTGGTGTTAGTGAAGTGCTAGTGCGCGCGCCAGAGTCCCATGCCCAGTGTTGTGCGAGAGAGTTTTGTTGTAAAATTCTGTCACTAAACACAATCTCGAGAAACCAAAAAGGGGCGCGGGAGAACTACGAATCCGTAGTCCTAATCTCATCCACGACTTTCGCCGGACCTCAATCAATCGCACAAGAAAGCATGCGACGGCACTCCCGGGTCCCCTCGGTCGCCCGCTCTGGTGCGAGCTGGGGGTGGGCCGGGCCGGTCATCGCGCTGCCCGTGCCCATGATCGATCACGCCACTAGCCCCACTGCTCCCATCCCGATGTCTTGGTGGGGTAGTGGTGCTTGTGCCAGTGCTTGGCGATTTCCGTCCGCGTCGTGACCCAGACCTCGTCGCCGTGCTTCTTCACGTAGTCCAGGAATCGAGCCAGGCCGATCGCGCGGCCGGGCTGGCCCACAATGCGGCAGTGCAGGCCCACGTTCATCATCTTGGGCGTGCCCTCGCGGCCCTCCTTCAGGAGCTGGTCGAACGCACCCGCCAGGTGAAGGAAGAAGGCCTCCTCGTGGGGGAAGTTCGCGCCGCGCACAAAGACCATGTCGTTGTTCGTCAGCGTGTACGGGATGATGAGCCACGGCTTGCCCTCGTCAAAGTTCCAGAAGGGCAGGTCGTCGCTGTAGGCGTCGGCGTCCCACAGGAAGCCGCCCTCCTCGATGATGAGCCGGCGCGTCCGCTCGTTCGGCTTGCCCTGGTAGATGCCCATCGGCCGGTAGCCGACGACGCGCTTCTGAATCTCCACCGCCGCCTTGATGTGCTTGCGCTCCTCCTCCTCGGGCACGTTCTGGTAGTCGATCCAGCGGTAGCCGTGGGTGGCGACCTCAAAGCCCGCCTCCACCATAGCTTTGGCGACGTCCGGGTTGCGGCTGAGCGCCATGGCGACGGCGAACACGGTGAGCACCATGCCCCGCTCCTTGAAGAGCTTGTGGACGCGCCAGAAGCCCGCCCGGCTGCCATACTCGTACAGACTCTCCATGTTCATGTTGCGCTCTCCGACAATCTTGCGCTCCCCTACAATCTCCGAGAGAAGATTTTCCGAGAACTCGTCGCCGTGAAGGACGCAGTTCTCTCCCCCCTCCTCGTAGTTCATGACGAAGCTCAGCGCAAGCTTCGCGCCGCCCGGCCACTTGGGCTGAAAGGTGGTGTAATTTCTTCCGTAGCCGATCATGTCGCGAGGTGGGTAGCCATAGGGGGATGCATAGGTCCCGTTCTCGTAGTTCGTGTAGTCATCGGTGGGGTAAACGAGCCTTGATCCGCCCTTGGCACCGGGGCAGACGCAGGGCGTGGGGCCGCCGGCCGAGCACGAGCAGGTCTCCGTCATCTCTGAAATCGTGGCCGGGCCCTTGGCCTTTGGCTTTGCCTTCAGAGGGGTGCGAAGCCCCGCCTGCCGCTTCATGTCTCCCACCTCGGCTTGCAGGTCCTTCACGAGCGAGTGAAGCGTCGAGATTGCTCCAGTAAGCTCCGAAGTTTGCCCGTCGGCCGGCGGAACCGCAGCCATGGTGACGGCTGCCGGAGAGGTGAAGCGGCTCGCGCCGAGGACAGCAGCTGCGCCGACCAGCACTCCCATCGAGAGGGTTGTGAGCGTCTGCAGGCGCGGCGCGCCCGGCGCCGAGCGACCGCCCTCATACCTGGCCTGGCTCTCGTCGAGTAGTTTGTCCCTGGCGTTGAGGGCCGACATCCCGCGCTAGCGAGGAGACTTCCTTACACGAGGACGGCCGTCTATCGTGGGGGTATAGCGAATTTTTGAAAACAGTTGGGGAAAGGGGGACAGCCCGCCCACAGGCTGCAGGAGGAGATGTTGCTGCCCCAAGTTCCGCGCACTTAAACCCCCGACCCCCTGGGTCGGCAGTCGACACCCCCTATGTGGGTACGTCGTCGCACGTCCGTAATCCTCGTTGACGTTGTCCTCGTTCCGCGAGTCGGCCGAGACCCGGACAGCGAAATCGATGGTGCAATCGTACTAGGCCAAGAAGGGGGAAAGGACGCACAGGCACAGCGACCTTGCCGCTGCGGCGTGCGGCGCGCCCTTATTGCTTATAGGGGCCGCTGCCCCCGCCACGTTAGGTCGATGCGACGCCCGCCGAAATCGGCTGCCGCGCCATGTTTCTACTTCGGCGCGCACTCCCGGCGCTCTCAATCTCTCGCCCCGCGGTGAGATCAGAGATGGTTGGTTCGCTGGGGTTGCTGGCAGCACCCCCAGGCGCGCAGCCGCACCGTCCGGACATGCCTCATGCGTCCGGAGCGGCTGCACACATCACCGCTCGCGGTACCCCCCCTGCACATCACATCTAAAGCCATGCCCCCCCCCCCCCCCCCCCCCAGCAGCAGGGGGATGGCTTTAGATGTGCAGGGGGGGTACCGAGCACCGAGCAGCCGAGCAGCGGGTCACCGAGCCGGGTGTGCGGCCGCTCTCCCGGGGGTCCTGAGAGAGGTGTTGGTACGGTACTCTGTTCACAGCGCACAGTGGAGACTATGCAGCACTATTAACGGCCAATCCACAGACACACGCTGTCTCCTTTTGGCAAGTCTCGGCACTCCCCACCGCAGGTGTGACAGGACAGCCTGGCTATCCGCGACCGGGGCGACTACGCTGGAACTAGCCTACTTGTGCATCGGTCCCGCCGTTCCTCCAAACCACCCGGGGTTGCATGCGCAAACACGCGCATGAGCTAGCCATGCCACTCCCCGGCGCGGGCACATCGACTCACGTGAAGGCACTGGACACGTCCTCATCTGACCCACGTAGAACTCCAATCAGAGACGAGATAACAGGTAGCGCCCTCTCGGTTCTGGGCTCGGTGGCTGTGCCGCATCGCACAGGACTAGCCGGCACCCCGGGCTTAGCCGGGCGCGGCAGGCTCATGGCGAGGGCGGCTGCTCACCTCCCTATCAATTCTTAGGAGATGCACTAGGACCTCGAGCGCAGATTCTGATATCTCGCTGCAGAAGGCCGGCAGTGTCGTTGTGGTTCGGCGAGCCAGTCGAACCGCAGGTGCACCTCAGCGATGGCTGGAGCAGCATCGCCCAACCTGCTATTCTGGCTCTGGAGCAGGAGAGTGAGCACGAGAGCGAGTGGCCCGGCAGCTCGTCCTCGGCCTCGTCACTGTCGCTCTCGGCTGCAGATGCGGGTTGCCGCCGGTTGCAAGAGCCCCGCGCTGATTCAATCACCCAAACGCGCGACGCGCCGTGCACGAAAGTCGGCTGCGCCGCGGCGGACATATGTGCAGGTCTATGCGGGGGGATCAAAGCAGTGACCAGTGTGTGCAACCGCCCGCAATTGAGAGACGTTTGCGGGCACCCGAAGTAAGTCCTGACGAAAACCTCCAGGCCGACGCACTAGGTCCCGGGCATGCCCACTCGCTGGTGTCCAGTCCGAGCCTGACTGTTCTTCACCTTCCTGCATGTGCATGTACATGTTGGTAGGCTAAGGGGGAGGTGATGAGGAGTCAGTTATGCGCGGCGGGCGGTTAGAGACGTTACGGGTTAGGGAGGTGTTGATGAGTGAGTCAGGCCGCGCGGCGGGCGGTTAGACGTTACGGGGCGAATCCGCGAATCGAACGTTCGGGAGGCTTTGGAGCGGAGCGTGTCTCATTGCGTCAGGCTAACCGACACCACCGGGAGCGTGGCGGTGGCGCAGGGCCGGCCGCACACCACATGCCGAATCCGCTCGTGTTCGTCGGCGGGGGCGCGGCGCTGACGGCGGCGGGCAGGGCGAACGGTGGGAGGCGTCGAGTGGAGGCGGACCATTCCAGCGGCTGGGCGAGGTCCTGAATGTCGTCGGCTTAGTGGCTCTCGAGTCTCGTGATCGCGGGCTCGATCGCATACATCTCTCTGGATGGGGTCACTCCCGCGACAGGGCGGTTTGAAGCAGCACTTGGAGCACTTGGAGTGCAGTCAGCAACCGCAGCGTCCAGCGAAGGGAGCGGCGGACGGAGCGGCGGAGCAGAGGGCGGAGCGGGGATACATACATACACTAACTAACTAAGGGGCAACTCCGCGGTCCGTGCATGCACTGACCGACGGTCGTCATTGCTCAGAAAACACCTCTGCGAGGATCCCATTAGAATTCTCGCTGTGACGCAGCAAAGAAAGAAAGAAAGAAAACAGACAACCCAAGGGAGGGTGCGGCACAATTCTTCTTTCGTCTGCGAGGATCCATTAGAATCTGCGGCAAATTCTTCTGCCGGTTCGGCACGAGGCGCGGTGGCGGAGGCACGGACTATACTCGGTCGCTGAAAGAATTCAGAGCGGAAGACTCAGTGGCTCGCCTCCCGCACGCCGCAGCCCGCTCAGCATGCCTTCTCATATGACCGAGAAGAGCCTGGACCGTGCGGGTAAGCCTGAAAAGCGAAAGAAGAAGCGGCCGCCCGAGGCAATCTCCGCAGATGCAAACCTACCGCCCACAAAGAAGAAGAAGAAGAAGAAGGAGGCGGGAGACCCGACTCAGATTCAGGAGCCAAAAGAGAAGAAGAGGAAGAAGCGTGCAGTCAAGGAGGAGGCCGCGGCGGTGATCAGCGGCGCGGACAAGCGTCGGGCAAAGAAGCGTGCAGTCAAGGAGGAGCCCGCAGCAGCCGTCGCCTCTGCCTCCTCAGCGGACGAGGAGGCGCCAGCCGACGGCGGTGCTCGCGTGGCCTGCACGCTCTTTGTGGGGCAGCTGCCGTACAAGGCCACCGCCAAGGACGTCGAGGCCTCGCTCCCAGCCGCACCAGCCACGACGGCCCCAGCCACGGCCCCAGCCCTCGCCTGACCTGCCGCGCGCAGGCGCACTTCCTGGCCGTGTGCGCCCCGCCGGTGTCGGTGCGGCTCCTCACCGAGCGCGAGAGCGGGGCCTCGCGCGGCATGGCCTTTGTCGAGCTCTCCTCCGAGTCGGAGGTCCCACTCTTGCCCTGCAGCTACACCCCTCGTGCCTCTCACCCTGACCCTGACCCTGACCCTGACCCTAACCCTAAACCCAGGTGCACTCTGCCCTGCGGCTACACCACTCGTGTCTCTACGGCCGGCGCATCAACGTCGAGCGGACGGTCGGCGGAGGCTCCGCGTGCGAGAAGCGGCAGAGCCGGATCGGCCTTCTGCGCGAGAAGCAGGGCGCGCAGATGTCGCGCAAGGTGAGACACCTCCGAGAAGCGTCCCAGACAAATTCCGAGACACCTCCGAGATGCGTCCGAGATGCGTCCGACACCTCCGAGATGCGTCCGAGATGCGTCCGATGCGTCTGAGAGATGCCCGAGCCGGCCGCCCCTCTGCCCACTCCCGCGCCCCCCGCCGCCTCGACCGCCGCCTCGACCACCGCCCAGGTGCGCGAGCTCGTCGAGGAGGCTCTCCCGGCGGCGTGCGAGGCGGAGGAGGGGCAGGTGACGCGCGAGGACTTTGACGAGCGCGCGGTCGAGTTTCTGCTCTCTGTGTCGCCGCCCGTCGCCGAGGTGTGCGCCGAGACAGAGATGGCCGAGAGACATTGCCGAGATATGGCCGAGGTCTGGCCGGGTCACGCCAAGCGGGCCTGGAGGCGAGCCAGAGAGACGCGCCGCGTGACTCGTCGGTGCGCGCGCTCCGGCGCTGTGCAGGCGGCCATTGCTGAGATGGCGGGCCTCAACTTGAGCGGCGTGCGCAACCGCTCCGCGTGGCTCATGGGCGTGCTGCGGCGGTTCGTCGCCGAGTCGGACCCGTTCGGCAAGAGCAAGGAGCAGGAGGAGGCGACCGGCGAGGGTGAGGGCGGCGGGCAGAAGGGCAAGGGCGGCGGGGGGAAGGGCAAGGGCGGCAAGGGCAAGGGCAAGGGTAAGGGTAAGGGCAAGGGTGGGCGAGGCGGCCGATCCTCTGACGGCGCCGGCCCTGGAGGTGGCACGTCCACGTTCGCTGCGAAGCGGCGTGCGAGAAGCCACGAGAAGTCGGCGGCGGTTTAAGAGTCTAGAGAAAAAACTCGCGGCGCAGCAAATATGATTATAATTTAATACATAAACATATGATAGTTACTTTTTTTTAGCTCACATTAGCCACTTAGGGCTGCCGAGAGGGCACGGTGCCGTTGGGCGTGGACGGCGGCCGGCCCAGCTCCGGGTCTGGCGAGGCGCGTCCCCGGTCGGCGAAGTGGACACGGCAACCGGCGTCGTCCGTCACGGTCGCGAGGCAGACCTTCACCTTGTCGCGGGGTGCAGCGTAGTGCAGCCGCTGCTTGGCTGGCTGCGGCCGGGTCGAAGGGGCGGTGGAGCGCTCGAGCAGCCAGACGTGGCTGGGGAAGGTTTGCTGGAGCAGCGTCCCCTCGGCGGGCACCGTGCCGTACCTGACACGTGCACGTGCGCCATCAACACAACGGTCCATCTCACTCAGTGGATTCGCCGCGTCACGTGAGCTCAAGGGCTACGACTACACCGAATACAGACTGAGACCGCTGGAACACGTGTCCTCTCGAGCGCTAGTCGGGAGACGCGGGTCTGTCCTGCGCATCTAGTCTCCCGTGCTGCCGCCGCTCCCCCTGCGGTGTGATCCAAAACAGGCTCCACTCGCAGTCGCAGCCTCGGTTGTCGAACTCGACAGTGACGACCTCGCCCTCGACCTGGGAAGGCAGGCCGGCGGGCGGACCTCTCCGCACGCACAGCGTGGCGGGGCAAGGGCAGAGGGCGAGGGCAGCCCCTCGCATCTCCACACCGAGGCAGGCCACACCAAGGCAGGCAGGCAGAGTGCAGGGCCCAAGCAGCACACGCGGGGCAAGCGAGACCTCCTCCCCGTCGGCCGAGACCGGGCCCGGCTCCTCCGCACTCGCCTACACGAAGCTTCCGAGAAGGCTCCCGGAAAGGTCCGCCGACCGGAGGCCCTGGCTCCGCTTCCCGCGCCGCCGCCTCGATCGGGGCGAGCCGTGTCGAGGGCGGGTCTGCGTCTGCCAGCGCCGGGTGCGTGCCGCTGTAGATCGCAGCGAGCAGCGCGAAGCCCTCCGGGTCATACGCCGCGAGACCGCCTGCTCCCGCTCACGCCGGCGCCACTCATCTCGCGAGCCTTCTCGGCCCACATCTCGGGCCTCGGGCCTTCTCGGCGGCCCACATCTCGGCTACGTCTCGGCTACGTCTCGGCTACGTCTCGCCCGGTCCGGGTGGGGGCGTGCAGCTCGCGCGGTCGACAAACTCGCCGTGGGTGCCAAAGTACCACATCGTCAGCTCTGCGAAGTACTCAGACGCGTTCGAGCCCGCGTAGGCGCGAGAGCCGTCAGGTCGCGTCCACCGGCCGTGCGCGCAGACCGCGGTGTCAAACGTCTCTCGGATGGCGAGTTGCAGCGCGGGGGGCAAGCCGACGTCCATGATGCAGTGGGCAAACTCGTGGGTGAGGATGTCGCACCCCTTGTACCGCGGGTCCGAGTCGAGGTCGATCAGGTTCTCCTCGCCGCACGAAGACTGTACCCCGCCCATCCCGCGCGTCCGCTGGTCGAGCGTGACGCCCCTCTCGCCCGTATAGCCGCCGTCCACGCCCTTCATGTGCCGGTGCTCGGGAAGATCGCTCGTCCCCTGCCCGATTCCGATGACGTGGAACGAGGCGCCTCTCCGCGCGAGGCGATCGCGCACGGCGGTCGGCATGTGCCGAAGCATCCGCGAGAGCCGGTCGGCCGCGACAACGACCGCGGCGTCCGAGACAGACGCGTGCGCCCGAACCGGAACGCCGAGAACATCGACCTCTTTGCCAAAGAAGGAATGGTCGAAGAGCGAGCGCACAACTCGCGGCTGCTCCGTGAACTCGCCGCTGACGCCGCCGCTGGCAGCTCGCGGCTTCCTGCGCTTGGAAGCGGAGGCCTCCTCGGCATGCGCGCACACGCATCCGCCCGCGCCGAGGACAGCGCCCGCGGCGCGGCGGGCGATCCTGGGCGAAAAGCGCGAGAACATGCCAACTTGGAGCCACAGGTTAGGGCGTACGCCCTTACCACAGGCAACAAGCTCGCGGTTAAGGCGTGTCGCTTCGGCGTGGTGAGAAGTCCGCGAAAAGATTTTTTCCGACGTAGTTATATACCTACCTACCTTAAAATCCCTGTGTGGTGGCGGCGTGCCGTCTCCCATCCCTCCCTTGGGTTGTCTGTTTTCTTTCTTTCTGTCTGCTGTGCCTCGGGTTCGTGCGTCGCCCAGCTAAAAAGAAAGAAAGAAAACGGCGAACCCAAGGGAGGGATGGGAGGACGGCACGCTGCCGCCACCACACAGGGATTTTAAGGAGAGGGGTGTGGTGCGCTAGCCGTCGCCCACCCTTGGGCGTCCGCCTCTTCCTATCTCTCTTCGCAGTCCTTCTCCGATTCTCGTCGCCCATCTATCTGGAGATGTCTGCTGGTTACTATTACTTACTTGGCGCGCACTGTTCGTGCGTCGTGTGACACACTTCGTGCGTCACCCATCTGTCTCTCCGGGAGACGTGTGCTCTATTTGTTTAGTTGCGCGCACGGCAATCCTCTCTCTCTCTCTGTTCGTTGTTTAGTTACACCAACCGTGTTTGAGAGAGAGATTTTTAGCAATACCTTAAAGAGAGGTTACAGGCGGGTAAGGTCCGTTAGCGGGAGATCGGCGGGAGCGGCGCACGTTTCGAATTCGGCGGGCGTTTCGAATTTGTCGACGGACCGTTTCAGGTCGCTGCGCTCCCGTATGAGCGAGCAATACCAAACAACTCTAACTAACACTCACACGTCATTTGGGGCCTGGAGCCCTGTTCACGCGCGCGCGAGACGTGCAGACAGGGTTGCCAGGTGAGATTTTAGGAAACCAACAAGAAATCACGACTCTCACAGTGATTTGGGCTCGGCAGCTTGTTAGCCCTCAGCCGAAGCTGGGGCCGGTCCCGTAGCCGAGAGAGCCCGCGCCGATGAGTTCGACGCGGTCGGGGGGCCTTGCGGAGAGGCCAGCGAGGTGGCGATCGCTGTACTTCATGGTGCCCTCGGTGGGGCGGCTGACAAGCCAGAGGTCGATACTCTGGACGACCCATAGCGGCATAGGATGCCACGAATGCCTGGAGGAGAGGGAGGCGATTTCTCTCCGTGTTTGTTATGACCCCCCCCCCCCCCCCCCATGAACACACCAGTGAGGGAGGGCGAGACGATCGAGGGGTCCCGTACAACGCGGAATCGACCCTTTCCAGTGCTCAATCAAGTAAGTGCTCAAGTTACACCACAGTTGTGAGAGAGTGTGGGGCGAAAAAAGAATGTTTCATTCGACTCTCACTTCACTAGGCCCTTGGTTGGGCGCCTGTGTTCTTTCTTTCTTTCTACTCTACTCTCTCTAGGCACGGGAGTCATAGTGTGCCACGGCGCGCACTGGCACTGACAATACACAATTTGAAGTGTTCCAAAAACGAATGCACAGGCGCGAAGAAAGAAAGTTTCGCCCAAAGGAAGGCCAAGGCGAGAAGTCCAAGTCGGCTCGCGCGGTGCCGGTGGGGTGAGCTGGTCTATTTGTGCGCAAGCACGAAGCAGGTACGGCTCTTACCAACATACCTGAGGGTGGACTGCTGACAGGGTTTGCGATGAGGAGCGACACCGAATCCTCGGGGTTCCCGCTTGCTCAAGATCTGCTGACAACTCCTCGTAGTCGTAGCTACTGGGTACTGCACAGTAGGGTTGTCAAACGTTAACATAAGAGCTGAACAGTGTTGCTTAGTGTTAACAGTAACAAACAACAGAACAACAGTGGGGCTCCCCAACAACAGTAGCTAACGTTAGGCCGGCTGAACAACAATAAGGAAGGCCTGGCAGTGACCCACGACGATCTCCAGCGTCCAGTGCGGCTGCGGGTAATACCCGAAAATACCCGGGAAACCCCAGGTATTTTCGGGGTTTACCCGGGTTTTTTTTGGCATTTTCTGCTTGCTGACCACTGAACAACAGTAACAAAAAGTAATCTTCCAACACCCGGACGTTCCCAGGGTGATGGAAGGTTCGACGCACCCCCGGACTGGGCAGAGAAATCCCAGGGTAAACGTGTAAAGACGCTGGGCACTCCACCCCCCCGCGCCCCCACTTGCCCTGACTGCACAGGATAGCGTGAGCAACAGTAACAACAGTAACAAACAGTAACAGCTTGGGCTGGGGAGAACACTTGAACAACGTTGAGGATTTTAGCCAACAATAGTGCAACTGTTAGGCCCAAAGTTAACGTTTGATGCACACAGGGGCCGCGGCGCACGGCGGGCGCGCAGCTGCTCAAACAAGCTTGCACAAAATTTCTCCTTTCTCACAACTAAACATGGCCCCATGGAGAGTGTGCACAGCCTATGCTCCATGGGGGGGTTGGGCCGCGGACGCTGGTGCGCCTCGCAGACTCGGTACTCGACACGGCCAGGGTGCAGGGATCGCCGTGCATGCACTCGAACGGCTGCGGTACGGGGTACGACTGCCCGCTGTTGGCCTCGTTTGGCAGCATGGACAGGTCGCTGTGTGGCATTTAAGGCCGCCAAAACCACACTACTCGGCGGCGGCGGGCTCGTCGGCGGGCTCGCCCTCTGATGCCGGCGCCTCCGCCGCCTTGGCCTCCTCGGCCTTCTTCTCCGTCTTGCCCTGCACCATGTTGATGAAAGTCTCGAACGGGTTGTCGCCCGCCTCGGGTTTGTCGCCGCCGAAGAGATCCTTGATGAATTTGGGCATCATCACAAACTCGCTCGCGCGGCGAGACACGGTGGGGCGGTGGACAACCGGCGGGCAAAGGAGCGCCTGAGCGCGGAGAGGCTGAGGCCTCAGCAAGGAGAGGGGCTATATCGCACCACGGGAGGGAGACGTGCCTCAGCGGAGCCGGCGAGCATGAAGAGGGCCATTTTCCGAGCGCCTGCGGGAGGAGTGCAGGCAAGTGCAGGTACGCGATGGTCGGAAGCCTTTGCGCCCGTTTTGCACCGCGAACCGCACAACCAGGCTTTCGCGTGCTGGCAGCACTCGTGTGGTGGCGCGTGCGTGTGCTAGGGGGCAAGGACGTCAGATAAGGTGGGGGATGAGGGGAGGAGCCTGGATGCGGGTTAGTAGATGCAAGGCAATCTGCTTCGTCTCACACGCTTTCGCCCCTGTGCGCGCCTAATTGAATTCTTTTCGATCTTTTTCTGAAAGCACCGCTTAATTTCTTTTTCAACTCTGCGCAAGAGCCCCTCCTTGAATTGTGAGGAGACCCTCCCGGCGGCGCGCTCACAGGCGCTCGCGGCTGGAGCGATTGGGGGGCGCCCTCGTTGCGCTAGCCATGCTTGGATCTGCACGTCTCGCGCGCGCGTGAACAGGCTCCAGGCCCCAAATGACGTGTGAGTGTTAGAGTTGTGGTATTGAAAATCTCTCTCTGGATCTTTGGTACGATTGTGAGCGCAGCCGCTCATAGTCCTACGAGATGTAGGATTGCGAGCTGAACTGCTCACGATCGGAGGCATGTTGCAGGATTGTGACTGCGGCACCCATGAGGCAAATAGCCAAATCCTCCCGTGCCTTTGCCTTTAGCCATGCCCTGCCGCTCTGACCCGCAGCCGCCGCCCGAGAGCAATGCCGCTGCGCCCGCCGCCGAGTGCCCGTCAGCGTATGGGGCGACGGTCGAGCTGATTGGTGGGAGCCACCCCGGCATCGACAAGTGGCTCGGCGGCGAGCTGGCGGCGGACGGCTGCATCTATGGCGTGCCGGGCAGCGCCAAGTGCGTCCTCAAGGTGGACCCGCGCACGGACGAGGTGACGCGACTCGGCGACCTGCGCGGCCTCTCGGCCATCCGCGGCGGAAAATTCAAGTGGCTGCGCGGCGCGCTCGACCCAGAGACGGGCGACACGTTCGGCGTGCCGTCCAACGGCAACCAGGTGCTCCGCATCGACCGCGCGGGCGGCATCGATCTGCTCGGCGACCCCGACGCGCTGCAAGGCCACTGGAAGTGGCACGGCGGTGTCCGAGCCGCCAACGGCAGCCTCTACTGCTGCCCGTGCAACGCGGACAGGGTGCTCAAGATCGCCCCGGCGAGCGGCGAGGTGAGCCTGGTGGGCGGGCCGTGGCCGGGCAAGCAGAAGTGGTACGGCTCGCTGCTCGGCAAGGACGGCTGCATGTACAACGTGCCAAACTGCGCCTCGGCGGTGCTCCGAGCCTGACCCAGCGAGCGAGACCTCCCTCCAGACGTGACCCGCCTGTGCACCGTCCTGCAGGTTCTCAAGTTCGACCCGGCCAGCGAGACGGGCACCCTACTAGGCAATCTGCCGGGCGGCGGCTGGAAGTGGCACGGCGCCGCGGTCGGCGGCGACGGGAACATCTACGGGGTGCCTGCGCACGCGCGGCGGGTGCTCAAGATTGTGGTCGGGAGCGACGAGGTGGGCCGAGAGTTGGCGTGAGAGATGCAGGTTGCTGCCTGGTGAGAGACGTGCACGTGCCATCTCACAGGTGCGCGAGATTGGGATGGTGCTGCCCGACACAAAGTACAAGTGGGGCGGCGCTTGCACCGCGGCCAACGGCGACGTGGTCTGCTTTCCCTCAGACACGGGGCGGACCCTCCACATCTGCTGCGCGCCGGGCGTGCCCGAGGACGAGCAGGTGAGCCTGATCGGCCCGAGCTACCCGGGAGGCAACAAGTGGCAGAACGGCTTCCTCGGCCGCGACAACGCCATCTACGGCCTGCCCTGCAACGCGCCGGCCGTGCTGCGCATCTCGCCAAGCTTCGAGGTGACGACGCTGCGACTCTCGGGCGGCGACTCGTGCGGCGCCTCCCCCGAGAAGTGGGAGGGCGGTGTGATTGCGCCGAGTGGCGTCATATACGCCATGCCGCAGCAGGCCGATCGGGTGCTCCGAATCGACCCGGGGGCCAGGGCTGCGTAAGGGTGTCCCTGTTGGGGTTGAATGCCTTCCGTCTACTATCTCGTGTAAAGCCGTATAGAGGCAAGAGCAGCATTGTGATACGTTAGAGAAAGCAAAAGAGCACAGCAATTCTCCTTAGTGTAATGTTACAGGTGGGTTAAGCGGGAGATTTGCGCGAGCAGCGGGGAATCCTATTTCCACCGTTAGACGAAACATGGAAAAGCAACCTCTCGCTTTCCGCGGCGGACTGCGACTCCGTCTCCGACTGCGGACTCTCTGGAGGTCTGGCTCTGGCGACCCCCGCTGTGAAACGTGTATCAGGTGTATATCACACTGTGTTTAGCACTTACGCGTTAGCCGTTACGGCTCTAACCTCTAACACGGTACACCTTAAGGTACATGGATAATTAACTACTCGGAGCGCTTGCACAGGGAGTAAGAGAGCCGAGGGCAACTCACATCGTCTGGTGTAGATTCCCTCCAAGCCGAATCGAGTTGGATCGCGATGCCAGGTCACTCGTGTCGCTACCGTCGGTGGGGTCCCGCGAGGCTCGGGAGGCGGTCGAGGCGGTCGAGGGTCGTAGCGGACCGAGTTGGTCGCGCGGTGTCTCCCCTCTGATGTGTTGCAGCTCTAGTGGCGCTTGCTCCATGGAGCTGCAACACGAGGCTGCCGGGGCTGGCGCCGAGGGGCGGAGGGGGAAGGACGTCTGGCTCTCCAGCTGCTGTGAGGATTGCGACGCGCATGAAGGAGCGGGGCGGATCGGGAAGGACGCCTGGCTGCTGTGGACGTCGACAGAGGCGAGACTCGCTGCCTGCGCCCGTCTGATCGACGTCGTTCGGATCGAGGTCGCGCGCGAGGAGAGAGGCATGTCGGTCGTCCGCAGGCCGCCGAGAGGTTGCGCCGGGTCCTTGACCCACACCTGGTCGGGTACGGGCGTTGTGAGGCACACATCTCCACACGCTACTGCATCGTCTATCGGACCCCGCAACTCGACACCTTGGTCTGCCCGTGCGTCTTCATCATCCGCTCCTGCCTCTTCTGCTCAGTCCGCCGCCTGTGCCACATCACGCCGGCGATGGCCGCCCCGATGACGGCCACGGCGCCGCCTGCGGCACCTGCAATCACCCCCGCCATGCCCCCCCCTTCCGGGTCCACTTCAATCGGCGCAGCGTTGCGCGTCACCTTCATGACAGCCGTCCCCACCGGGTGGCTGGCGGCGAGCGGGGCTTTCAGCGTGGCAGTGTTGGCCTCCGAGAGGAGGCCCTCCTGCATCTTCAGGGGCTCGAGCGTCAGAATTCGGGCGTGCACATTCGGCTCTATCGACACGATCGCATTTCGCTCGGCTGAGTCGCCCTCGTCGATCCGGACCTCGTCTCCCGGCTCGAAGACGCCCTCCTCCAGGCGGACCGTCTTATCTCCAGCCTTGGCGGGTTCGTTTAGCGCGGTCGTCAATGGCGGCGGCGGCGGGTACGGTGAGGGCGACAGAGGCGGAGGCGGCGGCGATAGTGGAGGTGGTGGCGGCGGCGGGGGCGGAGGCGGCGGGGGCGGAGGCGGCGGGGGCGGAGGCGGCGGGGGCGGAGGCGGCGGGGGCGGAGGCGGCGGGGGCGGAGGCGAAGGCGGCGGCAGCGGCGGTGGCGGGAGCGGCGGCGTCAGCGGCGGCGGCGGCGGCGGCGTCGGCAGGGCTGGTGACGGCGGCGGCGGCGGCGGCGGCCGTGGCGGTGGTGGTGGCAGTGAGGGTGGGGGCGAGGGCGGCGGTGGCAAGGGCAAGGGCGGCGGTGGCGAGGGTGAGGGCGGCGGTGGCGAGGGCGAAGGTGGTGGCTAGGGCGAGGGCGGCGGTGGCGAGGGCGAGGGTGGTGGCGAGGGCGAGGGCGGCGGCGGCGGTAGAGGCGAAGGCGGCGGCAGCGGCGCTGGAGAGGGCGGCGGTGGCGAGGGTGAGGGTGGTGGCAGCGGCAGTGGCGAGGGTGAGGGTGGTAGCAGCGGCAGTGGCGAGGGCGGTTGGGTCAGTGGCAGCGGCGGAGGCAACGGCAGTGGCGACTGCAGGGGCGACGGTGGCGGCATCGGAACTGGCGACGGCGGCGGTGAGGGTGGCGGCGAGGGTGGCGGGGTGTTGCATTCGACGGTGCAGGCTGCGCATGAGCCATTCTCAAGTTGGCAGGCGGTCTCCCAGCCCATTCCGCCGGGGCACCACGCTGGGCACTCTGGTGGCGGCGGCGGTGATGGTCTCCAGCCGCGGCAGTCGATGTCCTGATAGTCGACGGTGGTGCCGCAATAGCCCCATTCACTGCACCACTCCATGCACCGCCCGTCGACAAGCGCCGCCCCGCCCGAGTCGCCTCCCGCGTCGCAGGCCAGGCAAGCAAGTGGCTGATCGGCCGTTGCCCGTCCTTTGAGATCGGACGGCAGCAGAGTCTGCGACGCGAGCTCCCTTGAGGCTGGCGGCGTGGGAGAGGGCGAGAGCGGCGTGGGAGAGGGCGAGAGCGGCAGCGGGGAAGAGGCCGGCGGAGCGCCGCAATCTATGGCGAGCGAATCCGACATAGAGGGCCACTCTTCCGGAGTCATTCCGGGAAGGTACTCGTTCGTGGCACCGAACTGGACAAGCCACCCGGATGAGGATGGGCACTCATCCGTTGAGCTGCCCGTCCAAGCGCAGGTGTACGTATTGCCGCTTTTGCTCCGCACAAGGCTCCACTCGCCACTGTCCATGCGGTGGAGGTAAAAGGTGCTGTCCGAGGCCTTTGTGTACCGATCGTCTGACGTCCTCAGGTAGGTGCCCTCGATCCGGCTCATATAACCGGCCCCGCTGACCGTGTATGCTGTGCAGCATCTGCTGACAAAGCTGCTGCTCGCCATTTCGGCGAGCGTTTTGTCGGCCAACGCAGGCGTGGCGGGACGGGCGAGGACGGGCGGACTCGCTGCGGATTGTGGGTCGAGAGCGCAACGGCACGGCGGGGACGGACGCGCACACAAGAGGAAGTGTCTACACAAGAATTCCAATGCCCGCACTCTCTCTCTCTCTCTCCAATGTAGGTCGCAGCGAGAATCTGCGAGAGACTGCGAAGAGAGATAGGAAGAGGCGGACGCCCAAGGGTGGGCGACGGCTAGCGCATCACACCCCTCTCCTTAAAATCCCTGTGTGGTGGCGGCGTGCCATCCTCCCATCCTTGTGGTCTGTTTTCTTTTCTTTCTTTCTTTCTTCTCCAATGTAGAGCCCGAATCACTGTGAGAGTGGATTTTCTTCTTCTCTTCTAATGTATGTGCACGCAGTGTGCACGGAGAGAGATATTTGAGAACCAACAAGAAATCACGACTGTCACAGTGATTTGGGCTCGGCAGCTTGTCAGCCCTCAGCCGAAGCTGGGGCGGTCCCCTAGCCGAGAGAGCCCGCGCCGATGAGTTCGACGCGGTGTGCACGTGGCTCTTTTGAAGATACGAACATAGCCGAGGTGGAAAGCTGGCAGGGTTTGCGAGGAGGAGTGACCCCGAAGGCTTGCCTCGGTTTGAAGAAAGAAGCGCCGCGTTTTCTCTTTTCGAAAGGAGTACCTGTAGAGCTCTACACAGAGACAAGACTTCTACGACTGCGGCGCTGGTGCGCGCGGCACAATTCATCTCCAGTCCCCCACTCCGTTCGCACAGCCTTGCCCTCACAGTCCGTTCCGCTGTCTTCCATTAAAGGCGAGGCCGATGCGCGAGGAATACGTGTACGAGTCGCCACCGCTGCCGCCGGACGAAGATGTCTACAGTGAGAAGATACCCGCCGCCGTCGAGCTCCTCATCTCGTACCTCGAGGTGGCCGGGCTCTCCACGGACGATCTCTTTGGCGGGGACCCGACTGTCCGGTGCGCCCTGCACGGCCGCGCGGCAGCGGCGGCCCTTTTCACGGCTGCCGCGCTCCTCCTTCTCGCGCACCGCCGCCAGCGCCTTCGCCGCCGCCACACCTCTGCCGCCGGGTTGAGGGGACGGCGGCTGATCGCGCCCACACGCGCGCTTGCAGGGAGCTCAACGACGTGATTGGCTCGCTGAGCAGCGGCCGCACGAGAGACGTGGCCGCCGTCTGCCGCGGCTCGGCGCAGCTCGCCGCCGCTTCGCTCGCTGCCTACATCCGCTCGCTACCCGAGCCGCTGGTCGGACCTCCTCACTACGAGGCGCTCTGCGCGGCGGTCGACATCGAGCCGTACGGCGAGCGTGTCGCCTCAGTGCGTCCCCTGGATGCGGAAATAGATCCCTCTGTTCCAGCAAGCACTGAGAAGGACACGCATCCCCGGTGGTTGTGTGAGTGGCGATGCGCCGGACCCACTGCTCGGTCCTGTGCGCACACACCGACGCGCGTGTCTTCCCGCTGCAAGGTGCGCGACACGCTCGGCGGAATGCCAGAGTCGACTCAGACCGTCCTCCACCGCCTCTTCCGCTTCCTCTCCACGCTCGCCTCTCGCTCGGCGGCAAGAGGAAACTCGGCAGAGGCCCTCGCGCAGGTCTCACCACCACCCACCACCACCGCCGCCACCACCACGTCCGCCGCCGCCGCCGCCGCCGCCGCCGCCACCACCACCACCACCCACACCACCACCACCACCACCACCAACCACACCATCCGCCGCTGCCATCCCTAGGAGCGCCGCCGCCGTCACCAAGCCAGCCGCCGCCCTCGCCTCCGCCGACCTGCCTGCGACGCCCTCCATGCGCCCCCACGCCACACCGCCGCAGGTCTGGACCGCGATGATCACTCCGACGTATGAGCGCGGCCGCGCGCTGCTGCGCAACGAGTTTCGGCTCGTGGGGCTGCTGCTGCAACAGTGCGCGCTGCACCTGCATTCCACCCGCTCGAGCCCGCCCGCGGCGCCTGGTCACGCCGCGCGGCGCGAGCTAGGTACGCGTGCATCTTCGAGGGCTCACTCGACGCGTACGAGGCGCCCGAGCTGCCCCTGCCCGCAACGCTGGCCGGCGGCGGCGGCAACTGGGTCCGCACCAAGGCGTCCTTGCTGCGTGACTCGCAAGGGTGGGCGAGATATACATATATGAGACGCTCGCCCAAGACTTGTCCGAGACTCGCCCCCGCCCCCACACACGCTCTCTCTCTCTCTCTCGCACACACACGCACGCACGCACGCACACACACACACACGCACACACGCACGCACGCACGCACACACACACACGCACGCACGCACACACACACACACGCACGCACGCACGCACGCACGCACGCACGCACGCACGCATGCACACGCGCACACACGCGCACGCACACACACATACGCACGCACACACGCGCGCGTGCGTGCCGATCCCGCCCACTCCTCTCACCGCAGCGCCCACGACACGTGCCCCGCAGGCGCTTCAAGATCCAGGTGCGCGAGGACGAGTGCGGCATCTACCTCGATGTGATCGCCCCAACCGACGTCGCCGACGACCGCGGGCAGCTGCGCGAGCGCGACTACCTCGTCACGCTGCAGCGGCGCAAGGTCGAGCAGCTGACGCTTCCGCAGGCAGCCGGCCCTCCCTCGCACACCCCCTCGCACATCCCTCTCGGGCAGCGTCGGCCGGAGACACACGCGGGGTTCCACGCCCGCCCGCTGAGACGGACTCCACGCCCACAACTCACCGCGTCGCCAGCATTCGCCTGCCGTCGGCCGGGGCTACCGCTCTGGCGTGCACCTCCAACGCTCTCACTCCTCCAGCCACGCGAACATGGAGTCGACCCTGTCGTACTGGTCCTTCCTCCGCCGGCTGAGAGCCCCCCCCCCCCTCCCCCCCCCTCGCAGGTGCGCAACCTCATCCGCGATGCCGGCTCGATCCTCGAGATGGAGGTGCGCCGGTACGTCACCTCCGCCTCCGCCGCGTCGGAGGCGGACCGCGCCGCCGCCGCTGAGAGGCAGCAGCGCGAGGCGAGGCTGCGCGCCCGCTTCCGCTGTCGGCGGTGGCACGTCCGCGACACATCCGCGACATGTCCGCAGGCGGCACAGCTCGAGCGGTACCAGCAGCAGGTCCAGCAGCAGATGGCTGCACCGCACCCTCAGGCCGCACCCCTCTTCGAGCCGGACGAACCCGCTCCGCCGTCGCACCACGCCGCCTCGCAGCAGCCGTCGCCCGCGTCGCAGCCGCCGCCGCCTTCGGCGGTCCGGTACGCTTCCCGGCAGGCGCTCTCGTTCGAGCGGCTCCCCACCGCCGCCGCCAAGCCGCCGGCGTCGGAGCGGGGGCGCAGCGGCACCCCGCCCTCCTCCGCCCCCTCCTCGGATTTGCTCGGCCTCGACCTCCTCTCCGGACCCCCGGTCCCGGCGGCGGCGCCGGCTCCGCCTGCGGCGATCGCGCTCGGCAGCCGCGCGCTCTACCGCAGCCAGACGGTGACCGTGACGGCGATCCACCGCGACGACCCGAGTGGCGACTACTACACTGTCAAGTTCCCGTCGGGCGAGCTGCGCGACGTCGACGGGCCGCTGCACCCGCTTCCCCCCCACCCGCCCACGCCTTCGGCCGATCCGCCCGCGGGCTGGGCCTCCGACCTGTTCGGGGGCGGCGGCGGCGGCGGCGGCGGCGGCGGCGGCGGCGGCGGCGGCGGCGGGTCGGGGCGCTCGTCGTGCCGCAGCGGGATTGGCAAGTCGCCTTCGGCCTCCTCACTCGGCTCTGCGGAGCGAGGAGGGGGGGCATCCTCGCCGCGCGCCGCCGCTTCCTTCTTCCCGTCGTCACCGTCCGACCCCTTCGCCACGGCCGCCGCCGTTTGGCCTGCGCCATCGTCGCTCGACGGCGGCTGCATCGCGCGCGGCAGCTCCGGCTCCGGCTTCGCGCCCGCGCCGCTCGACGCCGATCTCTTTGGCCCAAAGACCCCAATCGTCTCAGCAAAGTGCCCGCCGCCGCCGCCACCGCTGCCAGGCGCGTCCGCGTCGCCGGCGGTGAGCCGTTCCGCCTCTGGCGGCAGTCGCGACGGCAGCCGGCCGCCGCGGCCGCCGGCGGCGTCGAGCGATCCGTTCGGCGACAGTGGCAAACCGTGGGTCCCTTTTGACGCCACCGACGGGGTCTCGCCGTCCGCCAAGCCCCTGTTTCGCGACAAGCCGCCGCCGCCGCCGGCGCAGCCGCCGACGCGGGCGGAGCTGGGTGCGATGCGTGAGGCAGAGCGCCAGCGGCACGAGGAGGCGGCAAAGGCGGCACGCGAGGCGGCCGCGCGCGAGGCGGAGGAGAAGGAGCGGCGTGCGACACTGGTGAAGCTCGAGGCAGCGGCGGCGCGGGCAGCTGAGGCGCTCAAGGCGGCCGAGGCGGCAAAGCAAGCCGAGATGGGCGAGCTGGCCGGGCTCAGCAAGGAGGAGAAGCGCGCGCGCATCCGCCAGACCATCGAGAAGGAGCAGCGGCTGCGGCGCGAGGCAAACGAGGCGGCGTCGGCGGCGGAGGCGCCCGCCCCCCTGCCCATTTCCCCACCTCCTACCTCGCACCACCCGCCACGCTGTTCCCGTCGCCTCGTTCCCGTCGCCCCCGGCCTCACCTCCGCTGCCCTCGCCCCCGGCCCTCACCCCCCCCCCCCCTCCAGGCGGAGGCGAAGCGGCTCGAGGCCGAGGAGAGGGAGCGCAAGGAGGCGGAAGAGCGCGCCGCGGCCGAGGCGGCCGAGGCGGCGCGCCTCGAGGCGGTGCGCAAGAAGGTGCGTGAGCGGCTGGCGGCGGAGAAAAAGGCCAAGGCGGAGGCGGAGCGCAGGGCCAAGGCGGAGGAGGAGGCGCGGCGGGCGGCGGAGGAGCGGCTTCGCAAGGAGGCTGAGGCGCAGGAGGCGGCGGAGGCGAAGGCGCGCGCCGCCCTCGCCGCGGCGCTCGAGGCGGACAAGCTGCCGCCGCTCGAGCAGGCGGTGAGGCAGGCAGAGGGCCTCGGCCCAGACGCGGCCGTCGTCGGCCTCGACGCGGCACGCGAGCGGCTCGCCGAGCTGGCCGCCGAGGAGGAGAAGCGCGAGATGGAGCGCGCGCGCGCCGCGCTCTCCCTCAGCGCCGCGATGGCGGGCGAAGACATCGAGCTGCTGCGCACGACGCTCGAGGCTGCGGCGGCAGCTGACGTCGAGCCCGCCAAGGTCTCCCTCGCCGAGGCGCGGCTGATTGAGCTGGAGGAGCTGGCCGAGGCCGCCGAGCGGGCCAAGCGGGAGGCGGAGGAGCGGGAGGCGAAGCGCGTCGCCGCGCTGGCGGCGTTGCGCGAGGCCGTCGAGGGCAACGCCGCCGCTGAGCTCGACGCGGCTATCGGCGCGGCCGAGGAGGCGGCGGTGCCGTCGCACGAGCTGTGGATGGCGCGGCAGGCGCGCGAGCGGATCGCGCTCGAGCAGGCGAAGCGTGAGGCAGCGCGCGGCGCCGCGTCGGACGCGCTGCAGCAGGCTCTCGCGCGCGCCGAGGTGGAGCGGGTGCCCGCCCTCATCGAGGACGCGGAGGAGGCGCTCGTCGGCGCGGGGGGAGGGCGGGCAGGGCGGAGAGGGCGTCTCTTCACAGCACAGACGTTGAGCAGGCGGGTGTCGATGCGGAGGAGCTGAGGGAGGCGCGGGCGGAGCTGGTGGCCTTGGAGGAGCAGGCGGCGCTCGCGCGCAAGGAGGCGGCACGCCAGGCGTTGCGCGCCGCGATTGCGGGCGAGTCGATCGGGGCGCTGCAAGAGGCGTCAGACGCGGCGCGCGCGCTCGGCATGGTGGCGGTCGACGCCATCGGCGAGGGGGAGCCGCTGCTGGCCGAGGCGGCGGCGCGGGTGGAGGAGCTTGAGGCGGCGGCCGAGGCGGCCGAGGCGGAGCGGCGCGACGCGGCGTGCGCGCTCGAGACTGTGATCGGTTCGCAGCTCACGGACGCAGAGGCGATGCGCGAGGCGATGGGCCGCGCCGCCGCGGCGGGCGTCGACAGCGAGCTGCTCGCCCGCGGCGCCGAGAAGCAGGCGGTGCTCGAGGAAGAGGAGGCGCTGAGGCTGGAGGCGGAGGAGCTGGCGCGTTTCGAGGCGGAGGAGGCGGAGCGAGCGGTCCGCGAGGCGGCCGAGGCGGAGGAGGCGGCGCGGCTGGCCGCCATCGAGGCGGAGCGCATCGCGGTCGAGGAGGCGGCGGCGGCGCTGAAGCGCGAGGAGGAGGAACGGCTGGCGGCGGAGCGGCGGGCGGCCGAGGAAGCGGAGGCGGCGCGGCTGGCTGCGATCGAAGAGGCGCGCATCGAGGAGGAGGAGCGGCAGCGGCTCGCCGAGGAGCTGAGGCTCGAGGAGGAGGTTCCCCCTCCACCATCCTCCACCACCCTCCACCACCCACCACCACCACCCTCCTTCCCTCCACCACCCTCCACCACCCTCCTCCCTCCACCCTTCCCCTCCCCCCCCCCCCCCTCTAAAGGTCCGCGCCAAGCTCGAGGCGGAGGAGGCCGAAGCGGCGGCGCGCGCGGCGGTCGATGCAGCGGCGGAGGAGGAGGAGGAGCGGCGGATCGAGGAGCAGGAGCTGCGACGGATAGAGGCGGAGGAGCAAGCGGCGGCGGCCGCCGCCGAGGCGCGCGCGGCGGTCGCCGCTGCGGAGGCGGCGGCTTGGCGCGAGGCGAGCGAGAGGCAGCGGGCGTGGAGGGGGCACGAGGAGGACGACGAGGGCGGCGACGACGACGACGAGATCGCGCCTCCGTCGGAACCCTACTCGGAGGAGGAGCGCGCGTCTTGAGGGAGTGGCCGACCCGGAGGCGTCCATGACACGACCTCCCTGTGCCGTGCCTCCCCTAGGAGAGCGTTCGGCTGAGCGATCTGGCCGACCTCGCGGACGCCGCGCCGCCGTCCCCCTCTCGTGGGCACGCGTCGGACAGCTCGCCCTCGGGGAGGAGCGGCGACGACTCGCCGCCGCCGCCGCCGCCGCTCACCAACGGCCACGCCCGGCACCAGCCGGCCGCGATGCCGGAGCCGAAGGTGCGCGCCGCGGCAGGCGGGCCGGCGGAGGGGGCGCAGGTCGCTGCGGAGGCGGCTTTCGCGCAGCTGCAGGCGTGCCGCCGCCGCTTTGGGTGTGGGTGTGTGGGTGTGTGGGTGTGTGGGTGTGTGGGTGTGTGGGTGTGTGGGTGTGTTTTGGGGGGGGGGGGGAGGGGGGGTGCGTACGCGGCGTGCCCTCCTGCCCTCGCATCCGCTCACCCCCGCCCGCCACACGTGAGCAGGCGCTGTGTGTCGACAGCCAGGCGGCGCAGGCGGCGCTGCTGACGTGCTGCGAGGTGTACCGCGGTGAGCTCGCGGCCCTCGAGGAGGAGGCGGCGTCCCGGACGGGCGGGGAGGGGAGCAACGGCGTCGTGACAGCGCAGAATGCGCGCATCGCGCAGCTCAAGGCGCAGGTGCGGCAGCAGGCGCAGACGATGCGCGACCTCGCCGCTGAGGTGGAGCTGCGCGACGGCGGCGAGCACGCGCCCTCGATCGCCGAGAGGCTGCATCGGCAGGCCAAGCAGCGCGTCGAGCGGTACCGCAACGAGAACGAGCGCCTCGAGACCGAGCTGGCGGCGACAAAGCACGCGCTAGCGGCGGCGCGTGCCGAGGTGGCAGCGCTGCAGCGGCGCGTCGCAGACGCGTGACGCGGCCGGATATGAAGGGGTCGTGAGATTGACGATGGCGTGGGCATATGTCCAGGGCAGGCTGCGACGGGAGCTCTCTGCTCGGCTTGTTGTGCGAGTGTGTTGTGGGGGATGAAGAAATCAAATCCCACGCGAGGTCTCAAGAGCAGCCGAGATGGGGGGGGCAGGCGTCCGAGAAGAGAACTCTGGGAGCGCGAGGAGCGCCCGCCGTCCACACATCGAGACAGCATGCGGCTGGCACGTCCCGACCGCGCGTTTGCGTACGTGACGGCGACCCCTCCCAAGGAGACGCCAGCGGGCAAGGGTGGCCTCATTCTCGGCGACGCCATCCTCAGCCTTGGTGGCGCCAGGCACCTCCGTGACTTGCAGCCGGTCCTCGCGTCATCTGTGGGGACCTCCGTCCCCGTGCGTGTGTGTGAGGCCAGCGGCAGTGTCGTGACGAAGACAATCGTGCCGGCGAGCTGGGACGCAGAAAACCCCGGCAGTCTCCTGGGCTGCCAAATCATCTCCAGCGTTCCCGCCGGCCACCCGGCACTCAAATCCCAAACAGCGATCACGCCTCTCGGTGCGGCACGCGGCAAGGCTGCCGGCTGCGTTCAGCACGCAACGAGCCAGCCATGCGGTCCCTCCGACTCTTGTTGGCCTCGCTTCGGCCTCGCCACGACTGCACTCCTCCAGCTCGGCCTGCTCATCGGTGTGACGCTTCCGCGACACTCTGATACGTTCACAGTGCACCTCTCTCAGGTCAGGGTATTGCAATATGGCTTAGGCGTGCTGTTCCTGCCAGCTGCGCTCGTCGCCGCGCCGCTCCGCTACCAACTGGTGAACGGGAGGTGGCAGCCGATCGACCCGGCGTCCCTAGAGTGCAGCAGTCGACCGCCATTTGAAGCGGGCAGGAGGTCATTGAGCACATCTCGGTTGGGGGTGAAAACAGGAGTTGCAGAGGCAAGGAATGCGGATGTGGATGCAGGATTGGCAGAGGCGGCCCAGGCCAGAGTGGAATCGAGATTGACTGAATCGGGAGTCGTGGGTGCGGAGAGGGAGGGTCGGGCAGAGGCGCAGATTGGTGTTGAGGCAGTAGCGGCGGAGGCGGCTGAGGTGGCGGCGGTAGTGGCGGCGAAGGTTCCTACGGAGGTGACGGCGGTGGACCAGCCCAGGGCGGGAGGAGAGGAGAAGGCGGGGGAGCCGGCCGCTGTGGACGGAGCGCTCCTGGACGCTGTGGAGATGGACTGGGGCGGCGACCCAGATCCTGTCTCGGAGACGACCAACGTCTTTCGCCCCAGGCCATCGCCACCCCCGCAGCCATCGCCACCGTCACCAGCTCCGCCGCCACCGTCAGCATCACCACGACCACCGTCGCCATCGCCACCGTCACCAGCTCTGCCGCCCCCGTCACCGTCACCATCACCACGACCACCGTCGCCACCGCCAGCCTCACCGAATTCACCGGCACCGCCACCACCAGCATCGGCACCGCCGCCAACGCCACCGACACCGGCCGGCGTCCTGGAGGTGGTAAGTTCGCGGTCCGCCGGCAGCGCCGTTCCAGGCGGCAGTGCGGTTGAGCAGGCGCCGGAGGCACGCGTCGCTGCGCTCGAGAAGAAGGTTGCCGCCCTCGCCTCGAGGCTCCTCGCCCCGCCGGCTCCGGCCCAGCGGCACCACGCGGCGCATGTCTCATCACGTGAGCCGCAAGAGTCTCCCCCGCCAGCGCTTGCCCGCGCGACGCCGCTGCCGCCGCTGGCAGACTCTCGAGCGGCGGACGCTCCGGCGACTGGCTGGAGCGTCGGTGCTGGACGGCTGGTCAGCCTCCATTTCCACGACGCGGTGCGCTCGACGCTCCTCGCGGCGACGCTGCTGTCCGTGCCCTCAGCGTGCGGGCTCGCTCTCGCTCTGTCGGGCCGCGCGGCGCTCTCTCACAGCCGCCCTCGAGCTCTGGCGCAAGATTGACCGGGCACAGCCGAGACTGGCCGAGCTCTAGGCTTGCTCGTACAGCCTCTGCGCCGTCGCGTACTTCTCGCTCACGTTGCCTGCCGCGCTCGGCCAAACGCTGCTCTGCGCCTTCTACTTTATCTATCGGGCGGAAACGGAGGCGAGTGGTCACTCTGCCCCTCTGACCCGAAGCTCATGAAAACCTCCATGCACCCTCACCCCCTCTCTGCTCCCCCTCTAGGCGCTCGCCCTAGTATACTGGGCATGCGTGCAGCATGCGGGGCCGCCAGAGGTGCTGGCAGATCTTGCCACCGAGGTGGATGCGCCCGATGTCATGCTGGCTGCGTGGCGCGCGGTGGCACAGGTGTACGAGAGCGCGACGCTGCGTGGGACGCTGCTGCTTTGCTCTGACGGCTTGCTGCTCCTCGGCCTCTACTGCGCCGGCCGATTGGTGGGCTGGCGCGCGGTCGCACAAAACATCATGGCGGTGGCACACGGGGGTGCCGTCGTTGCCGCCATTGCCATCTTGACTCTCGGCGCGCAGCACAGCGGCGGCGAAGACCCGTCAGCTGTGCCGATGCTTGCTGCCGGGGGTGCGCACCCCGGTGGACCTCGTCGGCACACGGCTTCGACATGTCCGTGACATGTCCGCGGCTTGAGCCTGTAGGTGCACTGCTGCTCGTCGGCCTCGTGGGCCTCGCTGCTTCGAGGGCGACGCGATGGCCATCCGCGTAGATCTCAGAGAGCCGGGATCCCCCTCCCCGTCTTGCCGATTCGCCCGCCGTCAGGGAAGCTTGCGTTGAGGACCTCCAAAATGTCCGCAGGCCGCTCCTTCTAGTTTACGAGATTTGTACGGGCACTGCGCTGTTCGTGGTTGCCGGTTTCCTGCTCGCGCTCACGATGGGCGGCGCCAAGTGGCTCGGAGAGAGCGACTGGATCGCACAGCATTGGGCGGTGGTGTCGACGGTCTACCCGTTATCGCAGGCCGACGCGGCGTTGCTCGTCCGGCAGTACTACCAGATGCTCCTTCTCGGGGGCAGCCTGGTCGCTTTTCTGCTCCTGCTCCTACTCTTTTCCTCGAGTGTGTTGAGGCAGGTTGCGCGTGGCGCCGCAGCCTCTGGCGGCAGCGCTGCCGAGAGCGAGGGCCTCCTTCTTTCCGCAGAGGAGGAGGAGGAGATGATGGTGGCGTGAGACGTGAGAGAGTGTATGTGCGCCCCCGCCGCGCCCGCCGCGCCTGCGAAGACCGAAGTCCGATGGGAACAGACCGTGGACTGACTGTCACCGAGAAGTGTTTGCACATGACATGCGAAGCTGTGAACAACAGTTCCTTCAGCACCCCGAAAATGATCGCCCTTCGGGCACCTTCCCACGCGCCTACGGGCACCCCAACACTCCCACACGCCGAGCCACGCGCGGCCGGCGCCTCTCATGCCCTTCTCCACGCACACCGCGTGAAAACTGCGCGTACGTCCCCGCGCGCACGCAAACACGCGCAGCGCCATTTCAGAGCTGTGCCATGTGCGTCTGCTCTGTGCTGGCACCCCATGGCCGGCCCGCGCCGCCCGCACCAGCCACGCGCCTCTCGCACCACCAGACCCAGGCGCACGACCACTCACGCCGCGACGCGCGCGCCGCAGTGCACCTCTCACTGCAGTCTGCGCCCATTGCACAAGCGCCTGCACCTTCTTCAGGCACCATACCGCACCGGAGCGCGACGCGACCGGCAAGACGCTTCACCGCGAGGCGCGCGCGGCGGCACGCCGCGCGCGCAGGCCACCGAGCTCGCGCTACGTTACCCGAGCAGGGGTGCTGTGCAGTTTGCAGACAGTCTGCACAGCAGCCCTGCTTGTTCTGAACATTCAGCCCGCGTGCTCCGCGCGGCGCCCCTGCCGCCACGCGCCTGGTCTGCACTGCACGAGGCGCGCGCGTGGCACGCTGCGCGCACGCTCCGCCATCCGTTCAGTCCGCTGTCCAGTCTGCCTGCACACAGCACAGAGCACACACTGCCAGCCTGCCTGCACACACAGCAAAGTACACAGCATACAGCACCATGTGCACGCATACGCCTAACGACGCAGCCCGCACCCCACAACAATAGCCTGCCTCACGCCTCACCACGCCGTCTCGCGCTCACACCGCCAGCAGCCCGATCAGAGAAACTGCAGCGCGCGCCTCTGCCTGCAGTTACCAGTTTTCTTTCTCTGTGCATTCTGAGACCTTTTCATTCACCCCGCCGCCGCGCCTCCCCGGGCACTCACCGCAGCAGTGAAGATGTGAGTCGAAGTATGAACGATGCCATCGGCAGAGAGGACGCGCGCGCGAGGCAATGGAGCGCGGCGAACGCCAGCATCGAGGGGAACGAGAGCGTGATGGAGCGAAACGACATAAAATCAAGCAGTTACAACAGACAGGTCCAGGACCAACAAGACAAGTCTTGGACGGGCAGTCTTGGACGGGCACTGTGGGTGTGGAAGTGTGAACGTCTGCGCTGTGGGGGAGTTATGCCCCCGGGAACAGCCCCTCCTGGCCAGAGCACGGGGGTGCGAGGGACACAACACAGTGAAAAGGGGGACTAACTACAGCCTCTAGAGCGCAACTGACGTGATCATGCAAAGGTGTCGAGCTGCTTGATCAGCTCGACAAAGACGGCGCGAGAGGCAGCCTTGGTGAGGATGTCGGCGAGCATCACAGCGCCGGGGAGGTGCTCGACAGAGACGACCTCGCGTGCGACAAGGTCACGGAGGAACTCGGCGGCGCGCAGGATGTGCTTGGTCTTCTTGAATGCGACGGGGTCGAAGGCCATGCCGACGGCGGACTTGGAGTCGCACTTGATGACGCTGGGGGTGTCGATGATGAAACCGAGGTCGATCAGTAGCTCGCGGATGAAGATAACTTCCTTGGCGGCGAGCATGGCGCCGAAGAACTCGGCCTCGGCGCTCGAAAGCGTGACGGAGCGCTGCATCTTGGAGAACCAATGAAACAGGCACCCGTAGTAGAAGAACATCCCGCCGGAGCACGAAAACTTGGTCGCCCAGCTAGAGTCGACAAAGCTCTCGAGGCCACGGACGGGATCAGGGCGCATGACAAGAGCGCGGTCAGCGGTGTCGCGCAAGTAGACGAGGACACGAATCGCAGCCTTAAAGTGCGACGGGCCGGGGTTGGTCATGAACCGAGCGAGCTGCGAGGCGGAGTAGGCGATGTCGACGCGCGTCATATTCGCAAGCCAAAGGAGCCCGCCGACGATGGCCATGTACGCATCGCGAAACTTGGACATCTCGTCGTACTCGACGGAGCCGAGAACGGGCTGATCGGCGGGAGAGAGCTCGAGGCCTTCCTCAATCGGCGAGTCGAAGTGGCGCGAGCGCGAGCGATCGAAGTACGACTCAAACTTCGCGACGAGGTCGGCGGTGTAGAGGCCCTGAGACAAGGTCAGAGAACGAGCAGCGCGGTCGCGAGTGATCGCGGTGTTGAGGATCCACTCGAGCTCGCCCTTGTCCTCGGTAGGGAAGCGTCGCGAGATGTCGGCAACAAAGCGCGCACGTAAGTTGGGGCAGTTGTCGGCGAGGAGAATGTCGTCGACATAGACGAGAGCCCACAGGACGGTGCCGTCCTTCTCGTAGGTGTAGAGGCAGACATCGATGGTCGAGCGCACAAAGCCCCACGACACGAGGAAGGAAGAGAGGAGCTGAGCCCATTCACGACCAGCCTGCTTGAGCCCGTAGAGGCTGCGGCGTAGCTTGCATACGAGCTCTCCGCCGCGGTTGTTGACGCCGGGCGGGGCGCGCATGTAGAGATCCTCATCGAGGGCGGCCTGAAGGTACGCCTGGCGAATGTCGAGGGAGCTGAGGTTGTAGTCACGCGCGGCAGCAATGGCGAGAACGAGCCGGATGGTGAGAGCCTTGACAACAGTGGCGAAGACGCGGTCAAAGTCAACACCATGCTTCTGCGTGTTTCCGTCGGCGACGAGGCGTGCCTTGAACTTGTCGATGGACCCGTCGGCCTTCCGCTTGATGGCAAAAACGAAGTGGCAATGCATCACGTTGGCGCTGGTAGGCACGGAGGCAAGAGGAACGAGGTCCCACGTCTTGAGAGCGACGAGGCCGGCGAGCTCCTTGGCAATCGCCTCGCGCCACTGCTCGGCCTGTGGGCTCGACATCGCTTGCCGGTAGCTCTTCGGAACTCGGAGGGCGCCTTGATCGGACGTCAGCGTGACAGAGTAGGCGCCGCCAGCGCTGCGAGCGGCGGTGACGAGGGCAGTGTCGTTGGACGAGTCGTAGCCGAAGAAGGCGGCGTCGACGGCGCCAAGCGAGTTGTCGACTGCGAGGAAGTCGTCGGCACGGCACTCGCCGTGAACGGCGTTGGCGACAAGAGCGGCGGCCATGTTGGCTGAGAGGCGCGGAACTGGGGCGATGAAGGCAACGAGGAAGGCGCAGGCGAGCTGACCAAGGTGCTGAGCACGAATGCGAGCTGAGCGGCGAGGTGGAGTGAGGCTACGCATCCTGACGGGTTCGGTAGCGCGAGGTGGGAGGCGCGTGACTTCGACGGGGACCTCGACGGTGGCCCCTCCTGAGCGAGTCGCGGCAGGAGTGGCGGGAGAAGGCGCGGGAGGCGTCGAGGGCGGCGCAGGAGCGGGAGCAGGCGCGTCATCGCCGCGAGCGTTAGCGGTGGTTTCGCGAACGGAGCGCTCAGCTCTGCCTTGTGGTTGCGGCTGCTGCTGCGCCGGACCAGCAGCAGGTTCGGGAGCGTCAGGCCGGTCGGGCGGCGGGGCGGAAACTGACTCTGGAACGCCGCTGTCAGGGGGAAGCGCCTCATCACTGGGGAACCACGCGTAGCGATGCCCTTTGAGGCCAGGAAACTGGTCCTCCCAGACGCGCAGCTTGGCGACGACCTGGATCACCTTGGTCGAAAAGAGGTAGACGACATGCCCGGGACTGATCTCAGAGGGTCCGAGGTAGAGGCCGAAATCCCCGCGGTCGGCAAAGTGGCGGTCACCGTCGCGGCGGGGCTTGGGAATCGTGGCGGCGCACAGGCAGCCAAAGGCGTAGAGGCCCTCGACGGAAGGCTGTTGGCGGCTGAGCAAAAAGAAGGGTGAGGCCACTCCCTTCAGACGTTTCACCTAGAGCAAGCAGGGCGGAACGCCCCTTGGTCCACCCGCCGCCCGGGTGGGGCTTGCACGAAAGCTCCGTGCCAGTCGTGCGAGCGAGTAAGTTGTAAAACTCTTCCTCATCCGGATGACTCATCGATCGATCGATGGATGTTGCTGCTTTCCGCGTTGCTGATGCCCTGCACTCCTTTCCGGATCGGGCCGACCCGTATCGAACGTGAGCTGGCAGAGTTAGAGCAGGCTGCTGAGCAGGCCGGGCTCGACGGTGTGAGGTTGCCATTCGAGCTGGACCTGGTCCCGGCGATGTTTCAGCATCTCCTCTCGACCGGCGCGCTCAACCGGCGACATGTTCTCTATCAATCGGTCGATCGCTTTTGTGCAGAGGCGCTCGGGCTCGAATCAGAGCTAACGAGAGCTGACCCGTCGCGGTACGACACGCTCCTCGAATTCGGAAAGACTCTGGTCTCAAGATTTGGCCGCGGCGCCAACGCGTTGCTGCACGGTGGATGAGGACGAGCCGGTTGTCCGGGCGAGTGTCGCCCTCGCCCTGCGACGCGAGGACGTACGGCATCTTTTTGGTGTTGGCATGCAGCTTGTCGAGCATGGTCTGCGCGGCGGCGACCTGCTGCATGCGCAGCTTGCCTTGCTCCTCCTCGTCCTCCTCCATGTCCTCGTCTCCGGGCGCCGCGTCCGTCGCCGCCTTGGCCTTCTTCTTCTTCTTCTTCTTCTTCTCGGCCGGTGCCTCGCGGTCGCGCTTCTCCTTTGAGCCTGTGCCGTCGCCCATCGCTGGCGCCTTGGGCGCGAGCTTACGAGCGAGCTCACCCGCTGAGTGCGCCACGCTCAGCGGAGCCGCCACTTCCAACGTGCCGAACAGGGGCGCGTTCTGCTGCTTGCTCGGAATCTCGACGACGGCCAGCCACATGTCCGAGCCGAGGTCGGATGGCCGGGACCACCAAACGGACATGACGCTCTGAAACACCTTCGGCGTGTTGACAAACGTCGCCGACTCGTCCTTCGTTCCCTCGGGAAACGCGTAGATTTGCAGGCCGTTTGACGCGTTGATGGACCACGCCTCTCGGATATCAGAGCACAGCGAGTCGTACGTGTGCTCGTCCTCCGCCGACACAGACAGCACATAGTTGAAGCCGGGAACCCTCTTGAAGTCGGAGACGCGCAGGTCAACCGACGAGGGCTTCTGGCTCATGAACATCCTCATCCGGTAGGCCATGGTTGGCTGGTAGTAGCTACGCGGCGCGGGGCGGGCGCTCCAAAAAGAAGAATTTACCCTACGCCGGGTTTATCGCGGCGTCCAAAAGAAAAATCCGTGACACATAACAGCTGTTATGAGGTTGTTATGCTGGCTGTCATAACAACCAGTGGGATGTGTTATGAGTGTTATGAGGTGTTATGAGGTGTTATGAGGTGTTATGAGGTGTTATGGTAGGGTGGGCATAACAGCCATAACAGCGATGGAGGTGTTATGAGGTGTTATGAGGTGTTATGGGGTGTTATGAGCAGCCAGCCATAACAGCCATAACACCTGTTATGGCCACTCCCATAACCTTGTCTGGGGACAAGTACGCGATACCGAGAGCTGGGGGAGAGGCGCGCCACGCCAAGGGGGACAAGTGACGGGGGGGGGAGAGTAGTGTCTTTCGCAGGTAAAACGCAATTTTTTTTTTGCACATGACATGCTCAAAACAGGAAATATTCGGATAAAGAAAGAAAATCGTGGAGTTCGAGTAAGATAGTATACGTACTCATGTACTCGGTGACGATGTATTGGGCTCTCGGCTCTCGCCAAAAGTGTCCATCAGAGCTGCCTGCGAGTCGCATCACACTCGGCTCTGGCACCCCCACGGGACGTGGTGACCAGCGGGTGACCGGCGACGTACGGACTACGGAGTGCCTTCCTTCGCCTGCGCCGCAGCCTCGATGGCCTCGATCTGCCGAAGCTCGTCGGCGGACGGCGGTGGCAACTCCTGCGCCTTGAGCGGCGCGAAGGTGCGCCGGTGGATGGCGGTGGCGCCGTGCTTGGCGATCGCCGCCACGTGCCTGCCCGGTGGAGGGGAGTCGGCGTCATGGGGGACATCGCGCCCCGGGAGGGCCTCGGAGCTCGCGCGGCTCTCGAGGCGGGTCCGGAGCGCCTGGCGGTGGGGTAGCCCTTGTGCTCCGCGAGGCCGTACTCGGGCCACAGCTCTGCGTACCTGCGCCGGAGAAAGGGCCCTCGGACCGCGGGGGTGGCCGAGAGAAACAAGCGGCGGGGAGGAGGAAGGGAGGTCGAGCATGCGGCCCGCCAGCCCACAGTGGCGGCGGCACACCTTCGCATGAGTCGGTCGCGAGTCACCTTTGCGAGGATCGACGCCGCTGCAATGCAGTACACCTTGGCGTCGCCGCCCTTGATCGGCTCCACTTGAAGCGCTACATCGGACGGCGGCTGTGGCTGCTGGAAGTCGACGTACTTTTCGCCCTCCTTCCAGGGCGAGAACGGGCCGTCGATCAACGCCAGGGCCGTCGCCGGCCGGCGCTGGCTCGCGCCGAGCACGTCCACGATGCTCAGCCTCATGGCCTCGAGCGATGCCATGAGGATGTTGACCTCGTCGACGCGGGCCGCGCTCACGACGCGCGCGGACCACACCACGCCTGGCGCCGCGACGATCTGCTCGTACAGCGCCTCGCGCTCCGCCTGCGGGCGAGGACTCGCGTGTCAAGGAGAGGAAGGCCGGGGTGAGGGTGGGTGAGGCGCCGCCGCGGCCACTGCAGCTCAGCTGCCACCGCAGCTCTCGGCTACCGGCGCCGCGGCCGAGTCGACTAACTGCCACTACTGGGCGCCCGGAACCTCGTCGGCGATGCTCTTTGAGTCGCCGACGCCCGGAATCGGTTCGGCTCCCGGCGAAAAGGCGCAGGCCGCGGCGACGACTGGCCCGGCAAGAGGGCCCCGCCCCGCCTCGTCGCACCTGCGGGTTGTGGACGGGGTGTGGCGCGATCCGGCGCGAGGGCAGCAGGGAGAGTGGCGATAGAGGCGATGCGCAGTGTCTGAGGGACAGGAGTAGTCGCGTACCCGACGATGAGTTCCACGCCGTCCGCCCGGGCGGACGCCTCGCGAGCGGTCGAGGCGTGGGCAGCGGTGGCGAACGCCTTGGCCTTCTCGCGCTTAGTGTCCGGCACCTCCCTGCGCTTCTCTCGCTTTGCGACTGGCCTCTCTCCTGTTACTGGCCTCTCTCGCTTTGCGACAGGAAGCTCCTGCATCAAGCGCGCGGAGCGGCGGACGCCCGGCACGGCGCTGGCGCCCATGGCACAGATAAGCGCCAGCGTGGAGGAAATTGTGGTGTGTAGCAGCAACGAAAGCAGCTCGCAACGCGCGAACGCCCGCCCTTATTCTTTTTTCACGGAAACACAAAAAAGAAATGGCAACTAAAGAAAACAGCCGCGCCCCCCACGCCGGATGCACCGTCGAAGGCGAGCTAGCCGGTTATCGAAGTCGGCCGTGTCGAGCCTTTGTCTCTAACAGCAATGCTCGCCTTCGCCGCCACTGTCAAGCAGGTTCTCTCGACGGCCACCACTCCCACCGTGCTCGCCTCCATTCCGCTGGTTACCTTTGACGGCGAAAAGGCCACCACGCACGAATTTGTTGAACTGAATGATCCCGTAATGGGCGGCCGCAGCTCGGGGACTTGGCGCGTTCCACTGCCCTCCCCTCGCTGTGTGTCCCGACCAGTCGCGAACCCACAGTCGAACACACAGTCGCGAACACACATATGTGCCCACGCCGGCACTAGGCCTGACACGCTGAGCACTTGAGTGCTGGAGACGTTGGTTCCTGTGCACTGTCAGGAGCGTGATGCCAACCTTTGGCGTGATGGATGGCGAGGTGGTGGACGTGCCATCGCTCCAGGCGCCGGGCTTCATCAAGGCGGCGGCGGACGGCGCCTTCCCCGACGCCGCCTCCGCCTCCGCCGGAGCGCTCGAGCTGGAAGTCCGCTCGACCACGCCGCAGTACGCGGGCTTCCGCGTCAGCCTCGCCGCCGGCGCGGTGGCCCCGCCATACTCCTGTGCGGGCGGAGGCTCGATCCCGCTCTCGCGCGGCTGCTACAAGGCCAAGTTCTCCGTGCCGGCTGGCGACGGCTGGCACGCCGTCTCTGTCCCGTTCGCGTCCTTCTCCGACCTCTGGTCTCCCGCCACGGGCGAGCACACCAAGGAGTGCTCCGAGGACGCCTCCGCCTGCCTGACGGCCAAGAAGCTCGCCCTCCCTAGATGCGGGCAGGATGCAGGAGTTGTCCACAGTATTCGTGGCCCTCGCACTCGAGGCGCACACACTGCACGACCCCGTGCACTGCACGACCCCTCCTGGCACACCGCATAGGCTCTCCTCCCTGCAGAGGGTCGAGCTGTGGGCCGAGGGCGCCGTCGGGAAGGTCCATCTCGAGCTCAAGTCCGTCTCCGCCGTCCCGGCCGCCCCCCATCCCAACTCCACCCCACTCCTCACCGTCTCCTCCCCCGCCGCCCTTGCCGCCGCCGCCGCACCGGCCGCCGCCACGACTGCGTCTCGCACAGCCACCCGGCCGCCCGCGCCATTCGGAACCTGCTCCGGCGCGGTGCAGAAGCAGCTTCGTTTCGGCATCTCTGGCCGCGAGCAGCCCACCGTGCCCGTGCCGCTCCCCGCAACCGAGAGCCTCGCCGAGGCGGTCTGCTGCGACAACCGCACGGTCGCGTGCACGCCGCCGCCCCGATGGAGAAGAGAGACGCTGCCGTGATGGCAGACAGCTGCGACCTTAGGTCGCCTACGCCGAGCCGCGCTTCCTCTACCAAGCCCCGGACATCGCCCTCTACTCCAGGCTCGACGCCGGCGTCACCACCTTCTACGACTCCGTCTGCGGGCTGCCGCTGTTCCGCGCGCCGCTCAACCGCTCCCTCGCCGCCTTCAAGGCCGACACGGACGAGCACGGCTGGCCCTCCTTCCGCACCGCCGAGGTGAAGCCGAGATGTAGCCGAGATGTGGCCGAGGAAAAGGACGCGCCGCGAGAGCCACTGCAGCGGGCATGGCGCAGCGCGGGGGCGTCCGGCCCGCCGTCTCTCCACTGGCGTGTGCGCGCAAGCAGGTGGTTGCGGCCAACGTGGTGACCGACGTCAAGTCTGGTCTCGTCTCCTCGCGCTGCGGCGCGCGCTGAAGCTAGATATGGGCTGGACTTCGGCTAGACCTCGGCTGGACCTCTCGGCTAGACCTCGGCTGGACCTCGGCTAGACCTCAGCAAGCCTGGCGCCGCGGCACGCGCCCTCGGCCTTCGCCCGCCCGACTGCTGATGGCGCTTCTTCACGCTGTGTGTGTGAGCAGGCACGCACCTCGGCTCCTACCTGCCCGACGGCGCGGGGCCGCGTTGGTGCATGGACCTCTCCTGCATCGCTGGCTCTCCGGCTGGTTCTCCGGCCTCGCAAGGCACCGCAGTCACCGCGGCGGCGTAAAGCCGTTGCGTTGCCCATTGCGCAAGCAGGGCCAGCTGGCAGCTCCTTGGCACACGCAGCGAGCTCGAGCTTTGGTGGGAGATGAATTCCAACTGTATTCTGTTTACTAGCTTCATTGATAGTTTTAGTAAGGAATATAGATATACTACTTACTAGAAGTGGCAACACGTTCCATCTCTTCCAAGTTACCAAGTCCAAGAAGCAAAAGATAATTCGGACACTACTTCGCGGGCACCAACCGCACTCTCTCCTGCGAAACCTTCCTCTACTCTCACACCCAATCACATCGTCATAAAGAGTCGACTCTCGCTCGACGTGATCGATCACAAGGTGCGCGCTGGCCCTCGAGCTCGAGGAGTCGAGGTGCGTGGCGGAAACAGAGAGTGAGTGTCCGCCACGCACCCCCCGCCCTTTCACATACCAGACAGCGAAGCACGGCAGCAAGGGCGCCGTGACCATTGTCTCCTCCAGATGAGCATTACCGCCCGCCCATTCGTCCGCCCAGCCAAGCCTACAACGGTAATCTCGGCAAGTGAGCAAGGGCGGTGTAGGGAGGGTGCTCACCCGGCTCGCGCGCCTGCGGCACCGACTCGGCGTATTCGCCGTTGGGCCCATGATACACCTTGTACGCGCGGCCCGACCTGGACGTCCGCTCCTCCACCGTCCAGCCCGGAGGAAGACTCGCCGCAGAAACGGACCGACTCGAGCCGCCGCCGCCGCCGGCCCCGCCGCTGCCGCCACCAGCGCCGCCGCCACCGCCGCCGCCGCCACCGCCGCCGCCGCCGCTGCCGCCGCCGCCGCTGCTGCCGCGGACCGCTGACAGCTCGCGGCCGCGGACGCTGATGACGCCATCCTCCGTCTGGACCTGGTAGAAGCCGTTCCCAGACGAGAGGAGCCGGCCACGTTGTCCGCGTGCCACGACCTCATCGCCGATGGAGAAATGCCGGTTGCTCTCCCCGGCAGTGGCAGTTGGAGCGGTCAGAGCCGGCGCCGGCGGTGCCCTCGCCGACGGAGATGGTGCGCGTGGTCGAGGGGGAAGTGGGAGCTGCGGTCCGCCGCCGCCGGTGCCGCTTGCAGCGGTGGCGGCGGCGTCCTCATTGTCGGTGGGGGCGGCAGCGGCGCCAGCGAGCTTCGAGTCGGTCGAGGGAGCGTCTGCAAACGCGCCCGGCGCGCCCGCCGGGGCCTCGCCCTCGCCGGCTGCCGACGAGGCCCAGCGAGAGGCTAGCCCCTCCCCCCAGGCGTCGTTGTGGCCGAGGCGCTGCACCGCCTTGTGCGCGCGCTTGGACGCCGGCGTCTCCTCCCCAAACACCTATCAAGACCGAACAACGCCCTGAGTTTGGCCAGACCATCCTCGGGGCCCGAAGCAGCCTTCAAGCCGCCTCGTGGCTGCCGCGCTTGGCAGACGACGCTGACTCGGCTGGCTCCTTCAGCTCTGCCGCCGCCTCCTCGCCGCTTCGCTGGTCGCCCGCCGCTGCCTCTGCCGACGCCATCTCTGCCACCCCCTCGACCATCGCCGTGGCCGCCTCTGCTGCCGGACCCAGCACGGCCTCCTGTGCCAAAGCTCGAGGCTCCTCCGGCGCGCGCGCGGCGCCCGCCGCGCCCATCGAATCCAGCGGCGGGATGGGACCCTCCTCGGAGAGAGGGGGGGGAGTGGATGGGCTGACGCTGCCCGCAGCCGCGCTGTCGGCACACACCAGGCCGCTCTCATCGTCGCCCGAGTCCCTGTCTTCGCTCGGCGACACCTCAGACGCGGCACCCGACGGCACAGCAGCGGCGGGCTCCAGGGTCGGCCCGGTGCGAGGCGCAAAGCGGGGGTGGCAGGTGAAGCAGATGTCCTCCATCTCCCCGGAGCTGAACCATCGCCACACTGCCTCCTCGCTCGCCTCGGCCTTGACCAAGACGAAGCCGCACTCGCCGCAGGACCACCCGTCCATGTACAGCCCTTCCGAGAAATCGGAGATCTCAAAGCCAGCGCGTGGCGGTGCATTCGGCTCCGGATCTGCGGGCGCCGGCGCTTGCAAGCTCGGCGAGGGCGCCGTCAGCTGGGCCGGCGACGAGGAGGAGTAGCTCTCGACCGCTGACAGCTCGCGGCCGCGGACGCTGATGACGCCGTCCTCTGTCTGGACCTGGTAGAAGCCGTTTCCAGACGAGAACAGCCGGCCACGTTGTCCGCGTGCCACGACCTCATCGCCGACAGAGAAGGGGCGACCGTCGCCTCCTCTCGAGTGCCGCTTCTCATGTGCCACCGATGCGGCAGAACTGCCGCCGCCGCCGCCGCCACCGCTGCCGACCGCTGACAGCTCGCGGCCGCGGACGCTGATGACGACGCCCGCCTCCGTCTGGACCTGGTAGAAGCCGTTCCCAGACGAGAGGAGCCGGCCACGTTGCCCGCGTGCCACGACCTCGTCGCCGACAGAGAAGGGGCGACTGCCGTCGCCGCCTCCCGAGTGCCGCTTCTCAGGTGCCACCGACGCGCCGCCGCCGCCGCCGCCGCTGTCGTGGCTGCGCTTTCGCACATTCCGAGACGCCGCACGCCGCGCCGCCGCCGCCGCGCTCTGCGCAAGCTCAGCGATGGTGGCCTCGGCCGTCGCCTCGGCAACGACGGCGATTTCCGGCGCGAAGTCGATCTTCTCTGCGGTGATGCGCTTCTTCACGTCCGGGTCGAGCTTGTCAAAAGCGAGCGCGTCCTCGACCGCGTCGTGCAAGGCGATGGGCTCGACGTTGGACGGGTTGGCGTCGTAGATCGCGTAGAGCTGCCCTCGCCGCCATGCGATGACACGGCCGTACCACGACCGCCCGTCCACGTCGGTGGTGCAGATGCGGCAGCCGAGGAGGTCCAAATCGTAGCTCAGGAGTTGAGGCACGCGAGCGCACGAGCCGCGGTGCGGGCGCATCTTGTCGCAGCCGGCAGACCGGCGGCACCCAAACGCGCGCTCGGTGCCGGGCGTGCGCAGATGGGCGAGGGCTGCCGCTGCGCAGGCGCGCTCAATTTCGTGTGCCGAGCAAAGCGGCTTGCCGCTGCCCGGTCCGCTGCCGCGAGGGGCAGCCTCCTTGGCTGCCTCGAGCTCCTCAACCTTGTTGATCGGGCAGCCCGCGGCGAGGATGACGAACCGGCCATCGTGGTCGCCCTCGATTGTCGACGCGTCGAGGTCGACCGCGGCGATCCGCCCATCTGCCTGCGTCTTGGCGGCAGAGGCGGCACTCTTGCTGCCTCTGCGAGAGGTGGCGGGGCGAGACGTAGCGCACTTGGGGCAGAACCAATCGCCGGCCGGAATTTCGGCGAGCGGCGGGTCCAAGCACTGCTGGTGCCAAGCCGCCTCGCAGCCTGGCCCGTCGCACAGGAGGAGCAGATCGTCCGGCGGAAGCTGGTCGTTGAGCTGTGCCTCGTGCGAGTACGGGCACCGCACCGAGGCGCAGAACTGAGGCGCGGAGACGAGAGACTCGGCGGGGCGAGACGTAGCGCACTTGGGGCAGAACCAATCGCCGGCCGGAATTTCGGCGAGCGGCGGGTCCAAGCACTGCTGGTGCCAAGCCGCCTCGCAGCCTGGCCCGTCGCACAGGAGGAGCAGATCGTCCGGCGGAAGCTGGTCGTTGAGCTGTGCCTCGTGCGAGTACGGGCACCGCACCGAGGCGCAGAACTGAGGCGCGGAGACGAGCTGCACCGTCCCCGCCGCCTCCGTCACCACCGCCTCCGCGCTATCCTCGCCGCCGGCGTCCGCGAGCTCGCTCGTGCACACGACAACCTCGTCCGACTCCTCGGACGCTTCCGACGCAGCGCCGCTCTCGTCCACCGCAGCCCTCTCCTCCTCCTCCGCCGCCCGCCTCGCCCTCTCCGCCGCGAGACGCTCCGCAGCGGCAGCGCTGGGGTCCCACGCCTCCAGCGCTGACTGCGAGGGCTGCGCCGGGTCGCAAGCTGCGGAGGAAACCTGGTCGCCCCTCCGGGAGAACCCGCTGCGGGAGCCACCCTTGCCGCAAGTGTGTGCCCGGTGGCGGCCGCGACACGCCCAGCACGGCTCCTCGACCTCGGCCGCAGCCGGCGTGAGGCCCGTCGACTCTGCGGGCTCGGCGCACCGGCGCGGGGGCAGCCGGAGGTTGGCCGCCTTGCAAGTGCAAAGGCCGACCTGCGGGGAGGGAAATGGCCGGCTGGACCGGACGTGTGGGCGACGGCGATGTGTGAAGAGGGGAGGGCCTTCAAGCAGTGGTCGTGGTTCGAGTTGAAGCCGTTTGCGAGATTCCACTCTTGCTCGGCGTCGATGTTGCGCTGGTGCCGATTCGGGAGCCCCGAGGAGAGGTGGTCAAGCGAGGAGAGGCGGCCGGCACTGGTGCCGGCGCCGAGCAACATCGCCTGCTCCGCCGGCGCCTGGGTCGTTCCGAAGGGACCCTGCGCCGCCGCGAATGCCGTCGCCTGCACCGCCTGCGCCGACTGCGCTGCTTGCGCAGCCAAAACCTGCGCCGTGTGCGCTGCCTGCGCCGCCGCCACTTGCGCTGCTTGGGCCGCCGCCGCCTGCGCCGCCAGGAAGCGCCCTTGCGCGCGAGCGTGAATGGCGTTGCTCGCCCGCTCCGCCGCGTTGGCCTGTGCGGTGATAGGACCAGTGTGGGAAGGTCGTGTTGGGGAGGGGTGCCGCTGCTGCTCCCTCTCTCTCTCCTGGTGCGCGGCGTAGACCGACGGGCCGGGGTGGCCATGCAGCCGCTGCGACACCTCGAAAGCGACGAGCCGCTGCTGCTCCAGCTTGGAGAGGCGCGAGTCGGCGCATGGCTGTGACAGCCCGAAGGCGGCGCTCGCCGCAGAGGCCGCCGCCGCCGCCGCGGGGAGCGCGCAATCGCCGACGATCGACGCGGCGCGCCCGGCCGCGGCCGCCGCCGCCCTCGCCGCCTCGATGGCGGTCGCCTCCGGCCGGGTCGCGCTCATCCTCGCCGCCATCGCCAGCCCGACCCGCTTCTGCTGCTCTAGTCGCAGCGCCGCGCGCGCAGAGTCGGATATGCCGGGCCTCGAGACTGCTCCGTCTGACAGCCACTGCTCGGACGGAGGGCGGCCCGGGACGTGGCTCTGCTGCCACTGCCCCCTCGAGACCACCTGCGCCGACGTGGCAGGGCGCGCCGCGTGGACGAGCGCGAGCGGGCCCTGCTTGATGCTCGGCCCGATGCCGCGAGCCATCTGCGCAACCTCCTCCGGGCTGCGCCACAACCGCTCGGCGGCCGGCGCGGGGCCAGCCTCTTGCCCAGCCTCCTGTCCAGCCTCCTGCCCAGCCTCCTGCCCTGCCCCCTGCCCTGCCTCCTGCCCGCCCGGCCGCGCGTCGCCACCGCCATGCGGAGAGGGACCGCCGCCGGCCGCCGGTCGCCCCGCACTCGTGGCGGCGGCCGTGCCCGCCGCAAGCGCCGTCGCCACGGCACCGACCGGGCCGCTGGCCGCCAGCGGCTGCGGCGGCACCTCGGCCATGACGGTTGCAGCGCCACCACCCGTCCACGACGGCCAGCAGGACGGGACCAGCTCGCGGTCGCCCGCTCGGGTCAGCGCCGTCGCCGCCTCCGGCGCAAATGGCGCCGCCTCTGGACGCGGCAGCGACGCCAGCTCGGCCGGCGCCGGCGCCGCCTGCGGCATCTCCGTGGTCACCTCGACTAGGACCGTCGGCGTGTTGCCGTCGCCCTCGTCCCCCGCCGGGACGGCGACCTATAGGACGGCGTAGGCAAGGCTCGGAGAAGGCTCGCCGCCCTCGCCTCCCTACCGCCTCGCGCAGGGAGGGCGACCGCGTCAACCACCTCTGCCGCCACCGCCTCCTCGTCCAAATCCTCGACCAGCTGGCTCGCCGGCGCGGCGGCGGGCGGCAGCGCCTCGCTCCTCTGCCCCAGGCCGGGCGTGCTCGCGACCCGCGAGCCTTGCGAGAGGGGCCCCTGCCCCGCGACCTCGTACCGGCCAAGCATCTCATTCCAGACGGCGCCCGTCGGAGGCCGGCCTGTGGAAAAGAGGGGGAGGGAGGGGGGAGGGCGAAGGCCCCGCGCCGGTCAGGGGAGAGCGCTCGCGCAAATCTCAGGGTACGCCCTCGCGGTGGGTCACGCGGGCGCCGCCCACCGACGGGCCGAGAGAAGGGCGGTGCCCGCGGCTTGGGCGGCTCGGGCTCGGGAAGCAGCTCTTCGGAGAGCAAAGACAAGTGCGACGAGGCGTCCGCCGCCGCCGGAGCAGCAACCACCGCCTGCGCGGTCGCAGGGCCGCCGCCATACTGCGCGAGCGGCTGCGCCATTGCCACCTGCTCCAGTGGCAGCGGCTGCTGCAGCGGCGTCGCCACCTGCGTCGCCACCTGCGTCGCCAGCGCACACGCCAGCAGCGGCGGCGGAGGGAGGAGGCCCGTGGCACTGCCGTGGAGTATCTCTGCGGACCGCGCCCTGGGAGAGGAAGGGGTGGGGGGGTGGGGGTGAGAGGGTGAGACAGAAGAGATGAAGATGTGTTTCTATCAACAGAGAGGCAGGAGGAGGGGGGGGGAGGGGCAGAGGGGAGGCGCGGTGAGGCGAGAGCGGCGGGGCGACGGGGCGAGGGTCTGGTCGAGGGGGTGGCAGCTCCTTGCTAGACGCCCCGGACTGCAGCGAGTCGGGCTGCACCTCGCTCTCTGCCCTTGCGAGACTCAGCTCCTGCGGCGTGGCGAACCTGCAGCGGCATGGGGGGTTTGGGGGACCTGAGCTGGGTATTGGTGGGGCGACGGGACTGAGGCGTGCGCGCCATCGAATTTCCGACGCGCCACGGTCAGAATCTGCAGACGGGGGGGAGGGGGACATGAGTTCATTGGTGGGGAGTGTTTGGGGTGCGCGCTTGACTATCGCCACGTCGCGGATAGGGGCCGGCGTCGCACCGTGTGCGCGGCGTGCATCGCTATTCTTCTGCTTGAGGCGAAACAGAAGCCTCCGATATTTGTCGCAGCGCGCCTGCTACAAGGGAGCCAAGTTTGGGAGAATAGGAATCGCTGGCGCCGACGGTGCTTTGGCGTCGGCCGCCGTCGCGGTGCAGAGTTGGCAGCCGTCGCATGACCGGCAAGGGAGGCAGGACCGCTCCCACCCACACTGACTGCAGGCCTTTGTGTACGCGTTGTTCGCCATCCCGGCAGGTCAATCTCGGCGAATTGGAGCGCCCGGGGGGGCGTCGCACCGCCGTTGTCAAATGTCAAAGACTGTTGGTGCGTGGGTCGGAGAACGCTGTGAAATCGAGTGAAACGGGTTTCATTTTTTGTACTTTTGCGACCGACGGTTTGTCGGTTACCGCCGGGGGGGGCGGCAGCAGCAATGGAGCCCGACGACGAGTACACGGACGACGACAACGCGGATGGCGACAACGGCGTATGTTCTTTCTGTGGGGTTGGAAATTCCATGCACCGAGAGGTCCGGAGGAAGCGCCATATTGCGGCGCTGGAGAGAGAGCTCGCAACCGTCAAGGGCGACGGCGCCTCGGCGCAAGAGGCAAAGGCGGTGGCGGCTGCGCACTACGCACAATTACAACAGATGCAAGAGTCGTGCGCTATGCGTCTCGCCGTGATGGAGGAGGTGGAACGGCGCCTAGCCGACGCCGAGGCGCAGCTGGAAGATGCCAAAGCCGAGGCCGCTCGGGCGGCCAAAGCCGAGGCTGAGAGCCAAACGGCTGCCGCAGCGGTGTCGCGGGAGCGGGAGCGGGAACGGGAGGAGTGGTCGCGCGAGCGCGAGAGGTGGTATCAAGAGCGCGATGCGGCTCGCGACAGACAGGCCGAGCTCGAGGCGTCGCTGTCACGGGCCCGGTCAACTTTAGCAGAGGCAAATGCCCAACTCGCTGAGCTGAAGCCTCGGCTCGATGACCTCAGCTCATCGAAGGTGGCGCCAGACCGCGTAGCCTGTACACTCCTCCTGCCCGCCTTGTCCGACTGTAGCTGTGCTATCACCAAGGCGCACCACGAGCGGCGAGCAAAGACCGCGCTCAGCCAGAGGCGAGCGGCCCTCGAGCTGCTCCGGGCCGTCGGCCCAAGCCTGCGAGCTGCTCTCGACGCCACGCGAGCGGAAGCCACCGCTGCGTTCGCGGCGGCCGAGCGCGAGTCTGCAAAGGGCCTGCATTCCCTCGCGGTGGTCGCCGAGAAGTCCCTCGCGGCGCGGCGCGGCATTGCCGGCCGGCGTTGCTGAGCACCACGTCCCAGATTTGTCCCTCGCATGATAGGCGAAGCTCGAGGCGGAGGCGAGGGCGCAAGCTGCAAGCAAGGAGGCGCAAGAAGCGGTGCAGCGCCTTCGATGAAGGCCGGGCGCCGTCTACGGGTTCACACTGTCCCATCCCCTCGGAAATAGGTGCACGCGTCAGCGCAAGCGCTTCATGTCGCTGAAGCCGACGCGGCGGCCGCCCGCCAGATGGCGACACGGGCGCGCAACGAGGAGGCCGCAGCGATAGAGCGCGCGCGCGTCGCTGCCCAGGAGCGAGAGACCGCGCGGGATAGCGCGGCCGAGGCAGCCGCGGCCGCAGAGGGCGCGACAGAAGGCGCGGCCAAGGCGCAAGCTGCGCTCGACGCGGCTCGGGCGGAGCGGACGCGAGAGGCCCGGAATGCAGTCGAGGCGGCGGCAGCGCTCGATGCGGAGCAGACGGCGCACGCAGCGTGTCGAGACACACTTCGCATCGAGTCCTCGCGTCGCGAGGCGGCCGCGGCGGAGGCGGCACAGCTGAGTGAGCGCGTCGCCGCTTCTGAAGCGTCCCTGGCGAGGGCGCGCGCGGAGGCCGAGAGGCGCGACCAAGAGCTCCAGCGGGAGAGCGCGGCGGCAGCCGACGCGCGTCGTGAGATGGAGGCCGCCAAGGCGAGGCAGCGACAGGTTGAGGAGCGGGCGGCGGCGGCTGAGGAGTCTCGTCGAGCAAAGGAGGCTGAGGCTGCTCGGGCGGCAGAGGTGGCGAAGGGCGCCGAGGCGTCTGAGGCGAGGCTGCGCGCCGAGACGCGTGCGGCGCAGGTTGCCGCGAGAGCGCACGAGCAGCAGCTGGCGGACAGGCTACGCGCCGCCGAAGCTGCAGTCGCTCAGGCAAAGGCAAAGGCCGTTGAGGACGCAAGAGCGAGGAGTGAGGCCGAGGGCCTGCGGTCGAGGCTCACTGCCGCAGAGGGGGAGGCCGCGCAGGCTGCAGCGCGCGCGGAGCTAGCAGAGGCGGAGGCGAGGAAGGCTACGGTTCGCATGGAGCAGGCGGACGCGGCGGCGGCGGCGGCGGCAGCGGAGGCGGCCGCGGCGGCGGAGGCTGCTGCCCAGGCGAATGCGCAAGCACAGGCTCAGGCGCGGGATCGCGCTGGCGGAGCTGCGGTCGAGGACATGGAGGCGGCCTTGGGTAGGATGGCGGCGCTGGTGAGCAAGAAGGAGGGGGAGCTTCAGGGCACGCGGCGCCTGGTGCAGAAGGAGTGTGACGAGCGAGCGCGCCTGCTCGCCCTCGTGCAGCAGCTCCAGGGACAGGCAGGTGCAGGAGGGCCCCGCCACACCGTCGTGCCGCTCGCGGCGATGGGCTCGCTGCCCGAGGCGCAGGAAGCCAGCAGCGGCAGCGGCAGCGGCGGTGGCAGTGGGAGGGCGGCGGCGCAGCGTGACAGAAGGGTGGTGCCTCTCGAACGGCGCCCGGGCGGCCGAGGCCTGCCGCCATGCGGGCGGCGAGCGGGGCGGGGAGGCGACCGGTGAGCAGAGCTCCGCAGTTCAAGAGTGATTGTGGCGACAGGATGCTCCAAACCACGTCGGTCCGTCCTCAAATCCCCGGACCGATCTGCGGGCGCTCTTGGCTCTTGCGGCTGGGACATATGACCATTAGAGCGCCGTCTTCGTGTTCTCCCACACTCTCAGTCTCTCTCCCCTCGCGCCCTCTCCCTACGTAAGGGCTACAGGGTGAGTCTTCCAGTAATCGCGGGTTAGCGCGGGTTCCACCGGGTTCAAGCCACACTAACCCGGCACGGTCCACGGATCAGCACGCTGCACGGCGGTTGTCAGCACGGGTTACCGTCGGGTCTCTATTTTAAGATGAGGTAAACAGCAATAGATCCGGGTGTAGTGCCGGATCAGTTCCTGGAGCCAGGGGGACCGATTCGCGCTTGCCAAGGGACCAATTGCTGGAAGCCCGCGCAGCCTGCGCTCCGGCCGGCAGAGGGCTTGCGACCCGTGGCAGGGTGACAGCCCGCCGGTGGGCGAGCCAAACTCTGGCGGAGGCAGCCCGCTCAGCCCCAGGCGCCCCTCGAACCGGAGGGTGGTCTGCCGCCGCTGCGCGTTGGGCGCGCAGAGGGCGGGAGACATCAGCTTCGCGCCACAGGTGACCTGGGGGACCGATTCTCGGCAAGTTGGCAGGACCGGGCACTGTGAAGGATCGATTGCTGTACAACGAGGGACCAATTCCGTGAGGGCTGGGTATCGATTAGGCCGCTTGAGGGCCGGATCTATTGCTGTTTACCTCATCTTAAAATAGAGACCCGACGGTACCACATAACCCGGCGCTACGAAGAGCTCTATCTAACCCCCGGCACGAACCCGTCCTAACGTGTGTATGGAGTATGCCCTTAAGCAGCGCGGGTTAGCGTGGGTTAGCGCCGGATTAGCCTCGGGTTAGGCTCGGGTTAGGCTCGTTACTCCGCCCCTCTGCCTGCCCTCTGACTCTGTGGACACTCTCAACGCGGTCCCCCGCTCATCACTGTAGATCTACCTCTCTCTCCAGACACTTGTGCATCCATATGGACTCCGCCCAGGCCTCCGCGCTCAAAAAGCTCATTTCAACCCTGAAAGAGCAGCCAGAGCTTCTGAACGAGCCCTCCCTCGCCTTCTTCAAGGACTACCTCACCTCGCTCGGCGCAACGATCCCGGCGGCAAAGGCAGCGCACACGCACGGCCACGACTCGGCCCACGACTCGCACGAGCACAAGCACGGGTCGGGATGCTGCGCGCACGAGCACGAGTCGCATGACCACGGCCACGACTCGCACTCCCATGGCCACGGTCACGACAAGGAGCAGCACGGCTCGGAGGACGAGGAGGAGGAGCCGGAGGAGGAGGACCCGGAGCTGATGGCGCCGGACTCGGACCCGCCGGCGGAGGTGGGTGTTGCAGCGGGCGGCGAGGTCTCGGACGCCGACATGGACAAGGCGGGCGAGATGAAGATGGCCGCCGCCGAGGCCGCCTCCGGAGGCGACTACGCAAAGGCGCCCCGCTTCTGTCGCCGCTTACCCGCCTCCTCCTCCCACCGCCCAATACCCCCCCCCCCTCGCCGGCCAGGCGGTCGAATGCTACACCTCTGTCCTCAAGCTGATGCCCTCGCCGCTCGTATTCGCCAAGCGCGGCGAGTGATGCGCCTGTAGATAAACAGATATGCGACACCGCCTCCCTCTTCCCCCCTCCCTCCCTCCCTCCCTCCCTCCTCACCCGAGCTGCAGCCAACGCCTCCTCCTCGCTCCTCCTCTCTCTCCAGCTGATTCCTCTACTTCAAGAAGCCGAACCCTAACCCTAACCCTAACCCTCCTCTCTCTGCAGCTGCTTCCTCAAGCTCAAGAAGCCGAACGCAGCGATCCGCGACTGCGACAAGGCGCTCGAGTCTAACCCGGACTCGGCCAAGGCGCTCAAGGTTCGCGGTATGGCAAAGCGGTACCTGGGCGACTACGAGGCGGCGCAAGCGGGCCCGGCTGGGCTCGCGCAAAGCTCCGTCCCGTCACCCGCACCGCCCGTCCCCTCAGGCGGCGCAGAAGGACCTCGCCCTCGCGCAGCGGATCGACTACGACGACGCGGTCGACGGCATCCAGCGCTTCGTCATCAAGCGGTGCGCCGACCGGCAGGCGCGCGCGGTCAAGCAGAAGGCCAAGGAGGCGGAGCGGGCGGCCAAGGCGGCGGCGAGGCGCCGCCACCCACGCCGCCCCACACTCAGCCGCGCGCATCGCCACGCACGCACACCGCCACCCGCACACCGCCACCCCGCACACCGCCACCACGCCACCGCAAACCAGCTGCAGCCGCATATTCTGCCGCCACCTCTGCCGCCACCTCTGCCGCCACCTCTGCCGCGTGTAGGCGCAGGGAGGAGGCGCGGCGCGAGTACGAGAAGCAGAAGGAGGAGGAGGCGGCGGGCGGAGGCGGGATGCCGGGAGGCATGCCGGGCATGCCGGGCATGGGCGGCATGCCCGGCATGCCGGGCATGGGCGGCATGCCAGGCATGCCCGGCATGCCAGGCATGGGCGGCATGGGCGGCATGGGCGGTGGGGGGATGGAGGCGATGATGGCGCAGATGATGCAGGACCCGGAGATGCTTGCGGCGATGTCCAACCCAAAGGCGTCGCCGCCCGTCCCCGCCACAGCACCCCACCGCGCCATTTGCGGGTGCGCTTCTTCGCTCCGCACGCGCCTCGCCAAAGGCCGCTCACGCGCCCGCGGCGCTGGGGCGCGGCGCTCCTCTGAGCCGGGGCCCCCGGCGATCAGGTGATGGAGGCGATGCAGAGCTGCATGGGCAACCCGATGGCGGCGATGCAGTACATGAACGACCCCGAGGCTTGCCCCGCCCTGCGAGCAGCGGAGTGGCGACGGCTGTGGGCGGCGTCTCACCGCACGCGGTCCTTCCGATAGGTTGGCCCTGTCCTGCAAAAGCTCATGGGCAAGATGATGGGAGGGATGCCCGGCGGCATGGCGGAGGCGATGGGCGGCATGGGTGGCATGCCCTCCTCCATGCCTGGCGGCATGCCGGGCGGGCCCACCGTCGTCGAGGAGGAGGAAGGGGCATCGATCGAGGAGGTGGACTGAGCGGCGTCCTTGCGTCTCCAACCGCGCGACCCTCTCCGTTCTCGCGCCGCCGCCGCCGATCGGCGGGCACGCGGCCCGCTGCGCGGCCACCCGGGGTTATTTGTTTTCGCCCCCCCCCCCCCCCCACCTCTTCTCTCCCCCTGATCTGTGTGCGCGCGACGCGGTTGGCGCTGGTTTCGCGCGGGTTATCCAGGGCCCAACACACTAAAAAAAATTGCTTTCGAAGAAAAACGAGCACGCATATTCTCCCCCCTCCATTCTCTCCCCCTTGGCGTGGCGCGCCTCTCCCCCAGCTCTCGGTATCGCGTACTGCACGAGGCTACCGTGGGCCCCGCCTGCGCGCTGGGGGTTCCCTGCCCTGTCGGGAAGCCTAGCTCTGAACCTGGGGTCGCTACCTAATGCGGGGCGAATGAGTGATGAAGTTAGTGCCTTGGTGTGCCCGTTCCCCATGATGGCTTCCCCTGGTCTCGCGACCATGAATGAGAGCTCTCACTCCCAGGGTACTCCCGCGTATCTCGGCTCCCTTATCCCCCCCCTACCCCTCCCCTTTCTCTCTCCGAGATGACCCGTGCTCTACGTGCCTAGGTTCGGTCCTCGGGGAGGGGGGATTGTCGGTGTGTCCTCGCGAGTTTTTTCGCTGGACGCCCGACAGCTTCGATTTCCCTCCTTAGCGCCCCGGGTAGAGCGTGGCCTCCCCTGGAGCCTGCCACGCCCACGTTCTGTCTAAGCCCAGGGTTCAGCTTTCCAGTTGATCCTTATCGGACTGGTGAGTTCCTTCTCGCTGTCAGTGTGACGCCCCGGCAGTCATTGGCGGCGGTGCTACACACACTATGCCAGGATTCGTAATCTCCAAGGGAGTGTTTTGTTTTGACATCAAGATTTTATGGGCTAGCTATCTCGCAGTACATGCGCACGAGCTTACCGTATTGTTGCACTATGCACATAGCGGTTTAACAGGAGGAAAGAAATTTTCGCCATCGTGTTTTTCTTTTTATGCTTATGGCAGTAAAAAGAAACGGAACTGCGTGCGGCAGGCGCGGGCTCGGTCGATATCCCATACTTCGACTCACATCTTCATTGCTGCGGTGTGAGTGTGCCCGGGGAGGCGCGGCTGCGGGGTGGATTGAGAAGGTCTCAGAATGCAGAGAAACTGCAGGAGTGGGCAGAGGCGCGCGCTGCAGTTTCTCTGATCGGGCTGCTGGCGGTGTGAGCGCGGGACGGCGTGGTGAGGCGTGAGGCAGGCTATTGTTGTGGGGTGCGGGCTGCGTCGTTAGGCGTATGCGTGCCCATGGTGCTGTATGCTGTGTGTGCAGGCAGGCTGGCGGTCTGTGCAGCAGAGAGCGGTTGAGCGCGCGCGCGCGCTTGTGCGGGCGTGCGTGCGCGCAGCGTGCCACGCGCGCGCCTCGTGCAGTGCAGACAGGCGCGAGGCGGCAGGGGCGCAGTGCGGAGCACGCGGGCTGATGGTGCTGTATGCTGTGTGTGCAGGCAGGCTGACAGGCTGTGCAGAAGACTGAGCGGATGAGCGCGCGTGCGGGTGCGTGCGTGCGTGCGCGCCTTGCGTGGTGCAGAATCTGCGTCGTACTCGCGGCGCGTCCTGGTACAGCCGATTGTGAGATGCCAGAAGCAGTGTGCAGAGCCTGCACAGGGCGCAAAAAGGCGAGGTAGTGCTGGTGAGGTGTGCTGCGGCGCGCGCGTCGCGGCGTGAGTGGATATGCGGCTTGCTCTGGTGGTGCGAGGGGCGCGTGGCTGGTGCGGGCGGCGCGGGACGGCCATGGGGCGCCAGCACAGGGCAGACGCACATGACACAGGCTTCTGGGCGCTACGCGTGTGTTTGCGTGCGCGCGGGGACGTACGCGCAGTTTTCACGCGGTGTGCGTGGAGAAGGGCATGAGGGGCGCCGGCCGCGCGTGTATTGGCGTGTGAGAGTGCGTGGTGCCCGAAGGCGACGGGGCCCGAAGGCAGGGAGGAGTTTGTCCGCCTCGCATCAACGAGACTTGGAGAAAAACCTCGGGCCCAACACACTAGTGCGCTGTCAGCCGACATACACAGCTGCCATCTGGGCGCGGCTCATTTTTTTTTGAAATCTTTGAAACGTCTATAGGGCGGGGTGCGGTGTACTTTATAACGTAGTCTGTAGACCCCCTCGCGCCTCGGCGTAGGGCTCTAGGACGAGAAGCCTTCTCGGACCCGCGCTTCACCCTCGCCTTCACTGTGGTTCACACTCTCTACACATGGTCTGAGGGTATCCTAAAAGGCAGCTCGTCAGTTACGACGCTAAAGACGACGTGTCTCTGCACCTCTTCGACGCGTCACCAACACCATCTGGTTCAGCGGTCATCGTGGGCCCCGCTGTCCCGGCTCCCGCCATCGCTGGACGCTGCGAGCTGGCAGCGCCGTCATCGCCCACGACGCCCTTGGTCGCCGTGCTCTGATCTCGTGATGAGACGCGGACAGCGGTCGCTAGCGTTGCTGCAGGGTCCTCGTCTGACATTGGCACCGCCTCCGGCAGCTCAGACCCGCGCCCCTCAGCGCGCTTGGTCTCGAGCTCGTCGCTCGTTGCGCCGCACGTCTCTGGCCGCACGCCCACTTCGGAAGGGAGGCGAAACGAGATGGTCACAGCAACGACGGCGAGAGCGGCGGCCGCGGTGAAGGGCAGGTAGATGCCCAGTGGGAAGGACGCGGAGCCGGCGCTCGAGACGCCGACAGCGAAGAGGGATCCCACGGTCACAGGCGACAAGCAACGTCCACACGAGGTCACGGAGCTCGCGATGCCATTGTACAGTCCAAAGTGAGCGCTGAGTACGTTGTTGTACATGATGCTCATCGCGCTCATCGAGAGCATTCCTGCGCATGGGCGCAGGAGTCCAAGGGTGACGAGGCCCGCCCACAGCAGCGAGCGCGAGAGGGCCTTGAGCGCGGGGAGGACGATGGGGATCGAGAAGATGAGGGAGCCAAAAAGAAGCATACCTACAGGTGGAAGAGTGGGCGGTGGTAATGGTTGGTGGCTGGCTGGGAGCGCCCGCCCCCCAGGCCTATGTCAGCCGCTCTAGGGAGGCATGCCGCCGCGGAAGAGAAACTTGAGGCCGACGCACTTTTCGAGGGCGCTGAAGCTGAGGGAGACGACGCCGAGCATGAGGCCGAGCGGCGCCATAGCCTCTCCGATTTCGACGGGCTCCAGCCCGAGGCCATGCGCCTTGTTGCTGGCGAAGAGCGGGAAGAGCTCACCAAGTGCACTCTGCACCACGTGCATAAGAAAGATGTCCGTGAGGCAGACTGCGATGACGGGATGTGCGCAGGTGGCGCGCACGCCGACCGTGACGCCGTGCGCCCTGGACCGGACCCATGACAGAATCTCTGCCGTTGGACGTGGCTTTGGCGGCGCCGTCTCGGGTGCCACCATGGGGAGCTCCACGACCTCCTGCGAGCCAAGGGCCTTGCGCTGCTTTCGTGGCAGCAAACGCACAAAGCAGAGGCCGAGCAGCTGGAGCGCCGCCGCCGCCCCGCAAGTGAGGAGGTAGGGGCTCGCCTCGAAGACGGTGCCGCGGAGCGCGGGGATGTTATCCGCTGGCTTAGCGAGGAGGCCGCCCAACGTCGGCCCGAGCAGGACGCCGCCGGAGAATCCAGTTTGCGAGTAGGTGAAGGCTTGCGTACGGTGCTGCTTGGGCGTGCTCTCCCGGAGAGACGCGACAATTGCTGGCTCCGCGCCGCAGAGGAAGCCGCCAAGCATGCGAGCAGCGAGGCACGCCTCGGCAGTAGTGCTCAAGCCGATGGCGACGAGAGAAAAGGCCTGACCGCAAAGGCTGATGGCGACGATAGGCCGCCGGCCCACCCGGTCACTGAGCCAGCCCCAAAAGACGCCGGAGGGGAGCTGGGCGAGGAAGAAGGCGCTTGCCATCATGCCTGCCCAAGTACCCACCTCTGGCTCGGGGATGCCAAACTCGACAAGCATGAAGGGCATAAACGGGAAGACGAGGGTGGCCGACATTGTGCCAAGCATCCTGAATAGCGCGGTGACCAGCACCAGTTTCCACGGAAAGTCCACCGTCGTTCGGCAGCAGTGTGGAAGCCGCATGCGCTACTCAGAAGCTTCTGTGGTGTGACAGTGGGGCCAGCCAGTTGCGTCCGTCGCGTCCAAGTCTCCCCTCCGTTTTGTGGCACATTTTAACAAGAACTCCCAAAAGCTAAGCTAACCAGAAACCCTTCGGGTCGCTCCTGCGAAAAACCTGTCAGCAGAGTCCTCCTACTGGAATGTACGTACTTTTAGCTTACTGGGAGAAAAGAGAGAGGGGGTTGTGTTCTCTAGGCCCCTAAGGGCCCTACCTACGCGCGGCGTGAGAGCTCGGAAGCGAGCTTTGCACGGCGATCGAGGATGGCACGGTTCACCCCCTTCACCGAAGCGATGGAGATGCGTTCCGCGTGGTGTGACACAAATGAGAGGCGGGAGTGGGGAGAGTACGCGGTGCGGTCAACGCCCGAGCGTTGTCCGTTGAGCCTTGCGCGCAAGGCGGTTGATCTTTGCAACTGCTGGCGGCGAGAAGCCGCCGCCGAATGTCTCGTGGAGAAGCAGGTTGAACTTGTTTCGTTTGGTGAAGATCCCATCATGGTAGTGGCCACGCTGTGACTTGACGTAGCCTTGGCCGGCCGGTGGTGTGGTCGAACGCCCGTTGACCACGGAACCCGCGTTGCTTGCAGCCCATGTTTGCAAGGCGGGCGCGCTCTTCGGTGTTGCCGAAGGCGAACTTGAATGTACGTAAGAGCCACATACATTGAAATCACACGGGCGGGCGACCTGGAAGACGCACCCCATCACCGAGTACTGCTTTGGCGACGAGACGCGCGCCCGACGGTGCGGAACGGCGCCTCGCGCCGTGGTCCGCAAAGACAATCTTCTTAATTTGAAATGGGAAGGGACGCCACGGTATAAAATACTTTTCTTTTCTTTTTGTTTTCCCGCGCACCCGGACGTTCCGCCGCCGCTGCCCGCGCCGCCGCCCGGGCTTCAAAACGGGGAGATGTTCCGCGGCATGTTGGGCTTCGATGGTTTTGATGACGGCCTGAATCGCGGCGACTGGTCGGAGAAGTCGGGCGCGGCGGAGGCGCGCGAGGCGAGCGCCAGGGCTGCATTCGATGACGCGCTCACCAAAACTCCGGGCGCGGCTACGACATTGGAGCTTCTCAAGCCTTCAACTCACCTGACCCAGCCCTGCTGGAGGGACTTCAAGAAGTACGTCGAGCGGCACCCCGGCTGGAGCGCTAAGCGCCGCAAGGCAAGTGACGCCGAGAAGCGCCAACACGGCGAGACTCGGAAGGGCACTTGCTACTTTGTGGACGTGAGCTTCAAGCCGCCAACGGCACCCAAGGCGCCCAAGGCAGGCAGCAAGGCGATGAAGAAGGCACCAGGAGAAGCGGCCGCGCAGAAGGCGGCACAGGCGCAGAAAACGGCACAGGCGCAGATGTCGTCGAGCATGAGCACGTGGATGTCGGGCGGTGATGCCACCGGCACCATCAAGCGGCCGGCTGCGGTGGGCGGCACCGCAGCCGCCGCCAAGAAGCCTTGCATGCAGCAAGCCACCGGCTTTGAGGTGCGCTTCTCGCGCACGAGTAAGGTCGTCGAGTGGGACGACGAGACCTTTGTCGACTGCCGCCCGTCGGAGGCCAAAGACTCGATGGACGAGCACACCTGCGCGGCCGAGCGGTACGACTGCGCCGACGTGCTGAGCGACGCGGTGGAGAGCGGCAACGACTTGGCCCTGCTGCAGCTCAAGGCCGCAGCCGGCGTCTTTGCAACCGTCGGCGATGCGAATGACGCTGCTAAGGCATGCCTGACGAAGTTGCTGGAACTCGAGGTCGACGGCGACGGCGGCAACCTCACGAGGGTGCGCGGCAACACCAGTGCGGAGTGGTCGTATGGCTTCACGCCGCCGCCCAGCTGCAAGGCGCCGACCGAGACACTTGGCGCCGGCGGCCGCGGCACATACACGGGCAACATCACACTCTTCTGCGATGTCCACGGCTGCGACGTGCAAAACGTCGTCGTCGTGGAGCTCAAGGCAGTCGTTGCGCCCGCCAGGGTTTGATACCCAATGCCGAGATGCCAAGGATTAAGACATGCACGGACTCAACTTTGGTCTTTTAGTGCGTCCGGCAGGGGCAAGGAAGGCCCCTCGGGTCCTTGAGCTGTTCCTCTTCTCACCCCGTCCTGCTGATCTCCGCAAAGTCCTGCCCGCCTTCCCTCGTCTCGCAACCAGTACACAAATAAAACAATGTTCCAGTATTAGCAAGCAAAAAGGAGCACACACGACTGAGCAAGTCCGCACTAGCGACTGCCACTCGCCTACCAAGCCTCGCCACAAGTGCCCTCCCCCATTCGCGGACAAGCACACACACCCACCTCCCCCGTGCCCGTCCTCCGTGTTCCAGCTAGCAGCTTCCAGGCCTGTTCTCACCCAAACACACTCTTCAAGTGTCACTCTTCACAACCCTCAACCCTTGCCTCTCTACCAGAGGCAGAGCGAGCTAGAATCTCCCCCTCTGGGGGGGCGCGAGGGCCCTAGAGGGTATCCATGCGGGGGGGAGATGGGGTTGCAGGCGCCGATTTTTGGCATGTTTTTTTCTTCTTTTGCGAGATTTTCACTTGTTTCATGGGAATTCAGCATACTTGCGGCCATGCTATCACGCCTTGCGACAGCCTGTCGGCGCTGCTGACCGTGCTATGCTGCACAATTGATCACCTGCATAGCTCGCGGCCTTAGTATCAAGCATTCAGTGACGACCTGATCGTACGGCCAGTAGGAAGGTGTCCTTCCAACGTGTGCACGCTTCTGACGCAATGCGCGTCACAAACTGCCTCAGATTGGCTGCTGGCACTCTCGAGGCTATGCCTACACAGCCTCGCGCGCATGGGCAGTCAAGAGGGACCACGCACCTTCTCAGGACAGCACCAGTGCCTCTCTCTTGGACCGGCAAACTTGGTGGTCTCGTGTCACCAATGTGGGACCAGTGCGGCATCGCGCCATCGACAGCTCTGAACTGCGCCTCACCACTGACCGGGAAGGCCGCCAAGTGGGCCAGCACAGGTCGCACATTGTGGCAGCAGTCAGCAGTCCATGGCTGATAGCTAGAGCAGCAGCGTCAGGGTCTCGCAGGGTCGGATCGTGTCAAGCCTCTCGCCCGGCCGGCCGCGTGCAGACGTCGGCCTGTCTGCTGTCTGGAGTGATCTGTCGGCGGTCAGTACGACCGATCAGGTCGGAGTTTTCTGATGGTTAGAGGGTCTATCTGTATGTACTCCTCGAGATCTCTCCAAATCTGCCCTCTACTTAACCGTACTCATTCGGGAAGTTGGTAGTATGAGCGAGTATGAGCGCCGGAGCCCCGTTTCCGCACTGCTGCACGGCGCACGGTGCCTCCGGGGGCCCCCGCGCCCCCCCAGAGATCTCCCCGCCTCCCTCCCGCCTCTGCCGCGCGCCTTCTATGGACGACAGTACACAAATAAAAGGTAGCTACCTTTTATTTAGAGGAGATTAAATCTCATAGTGAGTAGCGGAGGTCCCTATCGAGAGCGGACCTCCGCCCCGCCCTCGAGCGATACGATGTCTTTTTGTATTTTGATGTGCCTTTCGCAAGGCCGTTCGTCGTATGTTGTGCGTGTTGGGGTGTCTCGGCTCTCGCTTACGAAAGGCGAGGTGTTAGGAACTAACCGATTAAAAGGGGACGAAGCGAGAGAGAGAGACGTCCGTCTCGGATGGTGCTCCACAGCTTCAAGGATCAAGCATGAAGCACCGAAGACGGAGGTTGCGCTCACGATAGGCATAGGGTTACAGCACGGGAGCTAGCACACGTTTCCACAAGCGCGCATATTTTGTCAAGTGAGTCACTGCTGCACTCCGTTTCGCATACGGAACGGACCTGCACTCGTAGGCAGCGACCGCATGGAGCCCGACGAGACGAGTGGTGGGGCTTCGCCGATGAGCGACGGCACGGCCGGCGTCGTCGCCGGCCTGGCGGGTATCCCCATCGGCGTCGCTTGAGGGCGCATCCCGGCGCGCTTAGCGGCGAGTTGAAGCAGAAAGGCCCTCTCGTGGGTGGCGATGGGCTTGCCATCAATCTCCTCGAGGCCCACGCCAGCCATGATAAGTGCCTCACGCCACTTTGACCGTGCGGTCAGCGGGTTTCCCTTTAGCCGCAACGCTGTGAGGAGCGGGAGGCGGAAGAGGAGCTGCGCTAGCACGCTCGCGCCGCCAATCTCGTTGCCCGAGATGTCGAGGACGCGTAGGTGCTGCAGCGCGACGAGTTGCGCGAGTGCGTCGTCGCCCAGCGAGTTGCCGCTCGCATTGAGGTAACGCAGTGACGGGGCGATGCCCCAGAGAGAATCGACGTCAATGCGCAGGCAGGAGGAGGTACCGGGCGGCTCCGCTGGGCGCTGTGATCCGATGTCGAGGTGGGCGAGGCCGCTGGCGTTCTGGAGGCCGGTGATCGTCCCTATCCTGTTGCCGTGCAGGTTGATGTGCTCGAGCGCCGCACCCGCCTCAAAGCCGAGCTCCTCGCTGCGAGGGCATGTCGTGGCGCGGTGAGACCGGATGCGAGCCGAGGTGAGATTGAGTGCTTGCGTCTCGGAGCGAGTGACGGATAAAGTCTTGGAGTTGGCTAGGATTGGCGAAAAAATAACGCGAGCGGCTGCGCACTCACCAGTGGTTGTTGGAGGCGTACACGTGCGAGAGGCGCGGCAGTGAGCCGAGGCCGCGCAGCGAGGAGAGGCGGTTGTCGTACACGTATAGTACCTGCAGGCCAGGCGCCCAGCGCAGCAGCGAGAGGTCCCCCACGAGCCCAACGCCCGACAGGTGTAGGTGGTGGATGGAGAGCTGAAACGTCGCCTTCACAAGCGGGCATGGTTTCAGGCCATTGCAGCGGCCACTTCACCAGCGCATGCAAGGTGGGGCGTGTCAGTCCCGTATATGGGAGGGGCAAGGCTGCGGAGTCTCCGCTCACCGGAGTCTGCCCGAGCCGCGGCCGCAGCTTGGTGCCTCGCAGGATCAACGCCTGCGCGAGGTCCTCGTCGTCGCCCGGCTCGTCCTGCTCGAGGCCCTGCGAGGGATCGTTCGACATTGTGCGGAGAGAGTCGTTGAGGGGAGACAGACAGTGATTGAGGCGTTCGTTTCATTCACCGGCTATGTGGGGCGAATGTCAGGCTCGGGTTCCCTCGCCCCCCGGGCAAGGGTGGATCCCGTGAGGCGTGAAAGAAAGAAAGAACACAGACAACCCAAGGAGCGTAAAAAGAAAAAATAGAGAAGTATTTTTTCAATCGCGCGCTGCTTGAAGCACATTTTGATACACCGGTGGAGGTGTGCTTGCCATATATGGAGATCGAGAACGACGTGACCACGGCCAACGGCTTCGACGACGTCATCCCTTCGTCCATCAAGAGTGACTTCAACGTCGCTGAGCACGCCCAGCCCGAGTCGGACGACCTGAGCGGCAAGCCGCTCAGCAACCGCCTAGTGGCGACGGCGCCCGCGGTCCGCAAGGCCGCGTACCTGGAGCTGGCGGCGATTCTCGGCGGCGAGAGCGGGCCGCCGGACGCGGCGGCGGCGGCGGAGCACGCCGACCACATCCCGCGCCTCCTGGCGGACAGGGCGCCGCTCTGCCACGAGGGTGCGCTTGACGCGACCGTAGCGTGGCTCCGCGCCGCGCCGGCCGAGGCGGTGGGGGCGGCGGCGGGCGCGGTGGCAAAGGCGCTGATGGAGAAGCACGCGCCGGGCAAGTACCAGCCCAAGGCGATCGCCGCCCTCCTCTCCCTCCTCCGGCGCGGAGGCGCGGAGCCGGTGCAGTCGGCGCTCGAGGCGGGCGTCAGGAGCAAGGCGCCAAAGACGTGTGCGGCGGCGCTCAAGGCGTCGGCGGAGGCGCTGCTAGAGTGTGGCGCGGCCGCCTTCGACGCGTCGCCGCACCTCAAGCAGCTGCCCGCCCTGCTGCAGCACCGCGACAAGAGTGTGCGCGAGGAGGCGGCCGCGCTGGTCGGCGCAATGCGGCTCTGCCTCGGCGACGGCGCGCGGCTTCACACCTGCCGCTCTCCACGCCGTCCCGAGACGCACGTGCCACCCGTCGGCTCACCCTCTTGTGGCCGGTGCATGGGGCGGAAGGCCCGATCCGCCTCGCACGCTTCCCCGAACCCCTCCCCCACCCGTCCCCGCCGGTCTCCGCCGGTAGGTGTGCTCGCGCAGCTCAAAGGCGCGCCGGAGGACCGGATCAACGCGCTGCGAGAGGCGCCTACCGGCGCAGACCGCCGTGGACGGGTGGGGGAGGGGTTCGGGGAAGCTCCAAGGGGGAAGGGCTTTCGCCCCTTTCCGGCAACAAAAGGAGGGCGACCGGGGGGTTCCTTTCCGTCCGGGAGGGCGGTGAGATCGTCGTCCTTAACCCCCCCCTCCT
>NW_005202428.1:2317373-2327626 GCF_000372725.1 Emiliania huxleyi CCMP1516 | reverse complement strand
CCGCCACTGCCCTCGCCGCCACTGCCCTCGCCGCCACTGCCCTCGCCGCCGCCTCTCCCGCCACAGGCGCCGCTGCCAGAGCCGCGCGCGCCGCTCGAGACGGACCCCTCCTCCACGGCCACCGACCCGACTGACACCGGCGCCGGGGCGCCAGCCGGGGCGGCGGCGGCTGCGGCGCCTCCCGTGGCGATGCCTCCCCTCGACCTGCTGGCCAAGCTGCCGAGGTCGAAGGGGAGCAAGGAGCCTGCCGACGCGTGGGAGAAGCAGACCCTCTCCGACAAGTGGTCCGAGCGCAAGGCGCCGCGGCCAGACTCGCACCCGACCACGCCCTCTGACCACACGCCCTCTGAAGCTCGCACCCGCTCCTCCCTACCGCCGATACACACCCTCTCTCGCCCTCCCTCCCCACCTGTTCGCTCCTTCCCCCCCTCTCCCCTCCCCCTCCCCTCCAGGCGGCGGCCGACCTCGTCGCGTCGCTGCTCGAGGGGCAGAGCTCGCTCAAGCCGGCCGGCCACGTGCTGGCGGGGGAGAGCCCCTCAGGCGGCTCTGGAGTGATGAATGGCTGGTGGGCTCACTTAGGCCGACCACGGGCTGGTGCTGCGGCCGCTCAAGCGGCTCTACCAGGACGCCAACGTCAACGTCGCCGCCTCCGCCATTAAAGCTACCGGTGCGACAGAGGGAGCGAGAGGAAGAGGACGAGAGAGAGGGGAGAGCGAGAGGGAGAGAGAGACAGAGAGAGACAGAGAGAGACAGAGAGAGAGGCTGTGGCGCCGGTAGGATTGCTCGCGGGCCTGCTCGGGTCCGACTTTAGCGCGCTTGCGCGGCGGACTGCGCCGGCGCTCCTCGAGAAAGGCGCCGACAAGAAGGCGGTCGTCGCCGAGGCGGTGAGGGGCTGCCTCGCCGCCCTCTCGACCGGCTCGTGCCTCACGCTGGCCGAGGCGGCCGAGCTCGCCCTCGCCGCCATGAGCAGGAGCACAAACACGCAGCTCCGCTCGACCGCCGCGCGATGGCTCGCGGCCGCCGTCTCCGCCGCCGACGCCGAGGGGGTGGGGCGCGCCCTCGACGCCCTCGACGCGCCGCTGCAGCTGCTGGAAGAGGACGCGACGGCCGAGGTCTGCGCACCGCCGCCGTGTATGCACCACCGCCGACCCCCTCGTACCCCAGCCCTCACCACCACATCCCGCACCACCCCCCGGGGCCACCCCTCGCCTCCTCCAGGTACGCGCCCTCGGGCTCGAGGCTGCGGCGGCCGTCGGCCGAAAGCTGCCCTCGGAGGCCGCAGGCGCGTGGCTCGGCCAGATGCCGCCCAAGCGAGCCGAGCGCGTCGGAAAGGCGCTCGGCGGTGGGAGTGGCGGCGGCGCGGCGGCGGCTGCTCCCCCCAAGCGGCCGTCAGGCGAGGCGGCGTCTTTGAAGGCGCCCGCGGCCGCGCCGGCAAGGGCGCCCTCGGCGGCACCGGCGCGGCCAGCCTCGATGACGGCGCCGAGCCAGGTGCGGCCGCCCGCCCGTCAGGCGTCGCAGCCCTCTGTGGGCGGCGGCCGCTCTTCGGGCGCGGCGGCGGACGGCGCGAAGAAGGGCGGCGCGCCGCGTCGGAAGAAGGCGTCCTCCGGTGGCGGCGGAGGCGCGGGCGAGGAGCGGTGGCGCGAGCCCGACCTGCCCTCCTCCGACGACCTGCCGCCCGCCCTCGAGTCGGAGGATTTGCCTCCTGCGGCGGTGCGGTCGGCGATGGCGGACGCATCCTGGTCGGCGCGCGCGCAGGCTCTGGGCGAGGTTGCCGCACAGGCTGCCGGCGGCGGAGCGGACGCCCTCTCGCCGCTGCGCGCGGAGCTGCTGCTCTGGCAGCTCGGCGCGCTCCTCGCCAAGGAGAAGAACGAGCAGGTCGCCGCGCGCGCCCTCGAGGCGGTCGCGGCGGTCGCGGCCGCCGCGCCGCTCGTGGCGCGCCGCTCGGCCGCTCGCGTCGTCGGGCTGGCGGCGGAGAAGCTGGCGGCGAAGAAGGCGAAGCCCGCGGCGACGCAGGCGCTGCTCTGCCTGAGCGAGGCGTGCGGGCCGAGTTGGGTGCTCGCGCAGCTGCAGGTGAACTCATACCCCTGCATGTGTAGCCGGTAGCACTCTCACACCAGACGCCGAGTGCAGTGCGTGCGCCTGTTTGGAGCTGGTGACTCCACAGTCATCATACAGTGGTATGATGGGTGACTCCACACTGCAGGCGGTCGCTCCGTCGCACAAGAACCCGAAGGTCTTCGGCGAGTCCCTCGCCGCCGCCACCGCCATCCTCGCGGCCTTCTCCACGCCCGCCCTCTCCGCTTCCGCCGCCGTGAGCTTCGCGGTCGCCGCTTGTTCTCGCGCGAAAGCAAGAGGCTTGCCCCAGACTCAGCCGAGATCTCCCCGCTGTGCAGATCCCTGCCTTCGACTCGCGCGATGCGTCGGTGCGCGAGGCGGCGCACAAGCTGGTGGTCGCGCTGTGCGCCGCTGTCGGCCCCGCCCTCCTCCAGTCACCCCTCCTCGCCGACGTGCGCGAGGTGACCCGCCCACCACCAGCCCACGACCCGCCCTCGCCATGCAGACGACGCCGTCCATGACGTGTCCACTCCCGCTCCCAGCTCCGCCTCTCTATGGCAGGTGACGCGCAAGCAGCTCGCCGCCGATGCGGCCAAGTTGAGCGGTGCGCCGGCGCCGCCCGCCGCCTCGCGCTTCTTCAAGCACTCCGCCTCGTGCGGCGGTGGCGGCGCACCCGACGGTGGCGGCGGTGGCGGCGGCCATGGCGGCGGCGGCGCGGCAGTCGATGAGCTGATTCCCCGCGTCGATTTGCTCCGAGACAAGGTGAAGGCCGACACGATCGCGAAGCTGCGCTCGGGCGCGTGGAAGGAGCGCAAGGAGGCGCTCGACGTGGTCGCCGCCGCGCTGAGCGAGTCGCCTCGCCTCGGGCCGGTCCGTGAGTCGCCGAGTAGTGGCTGAGAGTGGCCGGGATGAGAGGCGTTGCCGGGCGCGTAGGTCGTCGGGCCGCTGCTTGAGGCGCTCGCCCCGCGCGTCGCTGACAAGCAGCAGGTCCTCGCCATCGGTGCGCTCAACGCCATCGGCGCGGTCGGGACTGGCGTCGGCAAGGCGGTGCGGCCTCACGTCCGGACGACGCTGCCGGCGGTGGCGGTCGCCCTCGGCGACGGCAAGGCACCGCGCGCACCGGGCCTCGCACTTCCCATGCCGTTGGGTTGTGCGCCTACCTTCGGGCGTGGAGATGCGGGGACCTGGCGCCTGCCCCACACTGGCGTGTGGAGAATCCTACCCTCACCCCTCGCGCTCAGGCGGCCATTCGCGAGGCGGCGATGGCTGCGCTCGAGAGGTGGGTGGCAGAGGTGTCGTTTGAGCCGATGCTGCCCCTGCTACCCACCGCTCTGGGCATGGAGGCCCCCGCGGGGCGCGCCTCCGCGCTCCGCTGGCTCTGCACGCACACGGCGCAGCTCGACGGCGCCGCCGAGGCGCGGAGACACCTCCGAGACAGTTCCAGTCTCTCCCTCACACCGCTGGGCCCAGCCAGCCCAATGCCTTGTGTGCCCCTCACCGTGGCGCCCGCACCGCACCGCGCCGCCTCCGCCACGGCACGCCACGCCGTGCCGGTGACCTGTCCGCACGCCACGCCTGTGAGGTGCGCCCTCTCCTACCCCCTCTCCTGCGCAACCTCGACGACCGCACTCCCGACGTGCGTGCCGCGGCGGCGGCGGCGCTCGAGGCGCTCCTCTCCGCGAAGCTCCTCGCCGGGGACGACGTGCACGCGCGGCCCAAGACCGGACACGCCGCCGGGCGGCACCCCCCCCACACCCCGCCCGCCTCGTTGCCACTGCGTAGGTCGAGGCGCAGCTCGGCGAGCTCGACACCGCCACCGCCAAAAAGTTGCGCCCCGCTGTGGCCAAGCTCTGCCGCAAGACCGCGTCGCCCGCCCCTGCCGGCGAGCCCGCCGCGCCGCTCCCGCCACCCGCGAGGGGACAAGGGCCACCCGCGAGGGCCGTTTCTCTCGCGCCAAAGCCGTTGCGTGCCGCCGCGGCGGCCGGTCGGAAGGACGTGTCCGAGGATGCGTCCGGCCGAGCCGCGACCAGGCCGGGCCTCGCGCGTTCCTCCACGTTCGGCGCGCTGCCGGCCTACAAGAGTGCGGCGCAGCTGCGCGCGGCCGCGGCTACCTCGGCCACGGCCGCGCCGCCGCCCGCCGCGTCGCCTGCCGCGCCTCAAGCCGCTCCCGCGGTAGCACCGCCCGTCGCAGCGCCGCCCGCCGCAGAGGCCGCGGACGCAGAGGCGCGCGCCCCTGCACCGCGCCCCATGCGGCCGCCTGCGGCAGCGGCCGAGCGAGCCGCGCCGGTTTGCGAGGGGGGACGGGCCAGGCCCCCTCCGACGTCTCGCCCCACCGAGGCGGCGGCGGCGAGCAGCAGGGCCGTCGAGTCTGCGCCGTTGGGAGGCAGGGCGGCCGCCAGCTCGAGCGCGCACACGCCCCGCAAGTCGGCGGCGCGCAAGGGCCTCGCCGACGACGTGTCGACGGTGCACACACCCCGTACCCCCCCCTCCCCCCCCCCTCCCTGCCCGCTCCCTGCCCCCTCCCTGCCCGCGCGCGTGCTCGCACCTCACTTCACCCTCCACCTTGCGAGCCCCCTTGCCCCCTCTGTTCTCTTAGGTTGGCTCTCAGCGGTCCGCCGAGCCGGACGTCCTCCATGCGCTCACCGCCCTCTCCAAGGCGGTGGAGTCGTCCCCCGAGGCGGTGGCCGACGTGCTGCCACCGCTCTGCGAGGCGCTCTGCCTGCGGCTGCGCTCCGCGCTGCGCGCGCCGTCCGCGTTGCCGCAGTGCAAGAAGTCTCTCCAGCTGCTCATCGACCTCCTCGGCTGCGTGCGGCTCGTGGGCTCGCTCGAACAGCCGCAGATCCGCCTGCTCGTGCTCGAGCTGCTTGAGCGGCTCCTCGACCCGTGCCTCGCCGACTTCGGCTCGGAGGCTCCCCTCCCTTGCTGCCACCGTCCTCGCCTCCGCCCGCACCATCGCCGCTCTCCGCTGACCTACTCGCCGCCACCGCTGCTGATGCCGCCGCCGCTGCCCTGACCCCCCCCCCCACCCACCCACCCGTCCACCCGTCCACCCGTCCACCCGTCCAACCGTCCACCCGTCCACCCAACCCCGGTGCGCGCGCGCCTCAGACGGCGCAACACCTGCTCGAGTCGCTCAACTTCATCATGTTGAGGCTGCTGCAGCACTCTCCGCGCGGGCCGACCCTCTGTGCGCTGCTGCAGTTGCTCGGTGAGAAGGCGGCGCTCCCCTCGCAGCGCGAGCTGTCCGCCCTGGTCCTCAAGTGCCTCGCCAAGCTCAACAAGACGCTCGGCGAGACGGATGGCGCGTCGGGTCGGCTTGCCTCCACCCCGTACTCACGTCCTGGACGCGTCCCCGCAGGCGAGATGGCGCGCCAGATCGACCTGCCGCCTGTGGTGCACGCCCTCGCCTCCCTCCGAGCGACTATCACCGCGGCCGAGCGCGACGCGCCGACCGAGCTGCTCGCGCAGATCCGCGCGTCCTCGGACGCAACGCTCGCTGCAATCGTGGAGGTGCGCAGCGCCGAGGTGCTCGGCTGCCTGCACGGCGAGGTTCGCGGGGGCGCGACTCGCACGCCGCGGAGGGCGAAGGTGCCCGCCTCCTTCGCGCCGCTGCTCGTGCAGGTCCACGCCCACCTCGGCATGCCACCGCCGTCGCCGGCCCGCCCCCGCTCGCGCGCGAGCGCGATGACGCCCTCCTCGCTGAGCGCCGTCCTCCGGACACCGGGCCGCTCCTCCGCCACGCCGCGCTCCCTTGCCAAGCCGGAGGCTGCAGGAGCGGCTTCGCCTCCGCCGAGCCGGCGCACATCCTCCCGCGCAGCGACGCCAGTCCGGCCGTCCGACAAGGGCACGCCGCGCAAGCCTTCGGCACCCGCCACGCCGGGCGGGTCGGCGCGCCGCCAGCTCCTCAGCAACGATGCCGCCGCCGACGCCACGGAGGCCGCGGGCGGTCCGACTGTGATCGCTTCTGCGCTCGCCAGGCTCGACGAGATGAAGAAGAGATACAACATCCCCGTGACACCTGCGCGCGCGCACGCCGCCGCCGCCGGTACTACCACCGCTTCGACGCCCAGTGCGGCGGCGGCGTCGATTCAAAAGGCTCGCGCCAAGATTGCAAAGCACGAGCAAGAGGCGCATAAGCTGTGAACCACCACATGGGACCCAACGCCGCGTCTACACCCGTCACGCTTTCCCATCTCGCTACCTGCGCGCGACGACCGACGGCTGACGGGAGCGGGAGGCGGCCGACGCGTAGATCATGGTGTGCTGCTCGTTCGTTCGAGGGTTCGTACTTCGTAGGGCCTGTGTCTTCGTGAAAGCTAAGATCGCGACGGGCGGATCCGAGTAAGCTGAAAGAAAGTGTTCACACTCACACACACACACTGTTCAAGTGAAGGATAGGGTAAGCAGGTGAGCCGAGTAATCTCTGCGCGCAGCGCGGAATTTTGTTGTGAGTGTCCGAGTTGCGAGTAATCGAAAAGTTTGTTCGATTCCGAGTAACCGCTCGCCGAGTGATCTGTGAAGAAAGCAGATTCCAAGGAATCTGTAAATCTTCCCAAAATGTCTAATATGGCACAGCTCCACGGGGAGACCGCCGCGCCAGCGCCGCGCGGAGGGTCGTGTCTCGTGAGCGGTGTAAACTATTTAGTTGGAATCCTCTCTTGCACTCTTGGTGGTGAGAGAGATATTTGTGAAAACAACCAACACAGTAGATTCTTGTGGTATGTGGTGGTGGTGGTGGTGGTGGTGGTGGTGGTGTGTGTGTGTGGTGGTGGTGGTGGTGGTGGTGGTGGTGGTGTGTGTGTGTGGTGGTGGTGGTGGTGGTGGTGGTGGTGGTGGTGGTGGTGTGGTGGTGGTGGTGGTAGTGGTGGTGGTGTTGTGTATGTGTGTGTGTGTGTGTGTGTGTGTGTGTGTGTGTGTGTGTGTGTGTGTGTGTGTGTGTGTGTGTGTGTGTGTGTGTGTGCGTGTGCACTACACTAAAGCCTGACAAATGCTGAAACCCATACGGAACGGACGACGGTCGACGCTCGATGCCGCGGTCTTTCAAACGAGTTCATTCTCGCTGAGCTTGGCACTGACCCCAGACGCGGTACTCCTAGCCGCAGTCCCTGCCTCTACCGCCGCCGTCCGGCCCCTTAGCTTTCTGCAAAACTCATCCCACAGCTCGACCTTCTGCACGATAAAGAGGTAGCAGCTGACCTGACAGAAGTGGCCGACATTGCCTACCTTTTCATTCCAGCCGCCCTGCACGGGTCTTCATAGTAGACCGGAGGGCTACGAGAAGCCTTCACACTCCAAGGGGCTGCCCCACTCCCCACCCCCCCCTCTCACCCCCCACCCCCCCTGCAGTAGCATACACCCGGCCTGCCAAAATTGTACCGTGAAAAAGGACTTGTGAGAACACACATGCCCCTCTAGAGCTCTTACACCGAGGGGTTTTGACCTGCATGCCCCTAGAGCTCTTACACCGAGGGGTTTTGACCTGCTTTGAGGACCTATCTGTGGGCTCTCGACCCACAAGGATAGGTCCGTGAATGAAGCAACAGCCCAGTGAGTGAACGGCGATTGCGAGCCGAACAGGCAGCTAGCGATGGCAACCGGCTGGAGCACACGCGTTCGCGGGGATTCCCTGGTTCCATTTACACGGTCAAAGCACGAAAAGAGTATACGAAGTAATCCCGTTTTCTTGCTCTTTCACAGTCTCACGACCACACCCCACGACCCCACACGCAGCACAATCAATATGGAAGGTTTTTCCTTCGCTCCCTCTGATCCTCCTCGCTCCCCTCAAAGCTCGAGGAAGGTTCGCGTTCCCTCTCCGAGATCATCTCTTGCTCCCCCCGCGATGGGGAGCATGTTCCATAACGTCGTGGGGGGTCGGACCCCCCCTCATTACAGTAGCATATGCGTTCGGTGTGCACACAATATTCGCTGTGTATGTCGACCTAAAGCTCGGCGGCCGTCGCTCGAGCGCCGGCCGACTCCCTGACGCACACGCAGACACGCACAGGACGCACACGAGGGTAAAATATCGCAAGAAAACTTTTTGCGGTTCGCGCGCGTCGTGTCGTGTGTGCGCGAACTGTGATATATAAAACGTGTGTGGGGGGAGAGGAAGTTTGCGCGTCGCCGCTCGGATCAGATAATATGCTTATTGCACAGGACAAAAGACATGGAGGGCAGCGCGTGTGCCGATACATCCGCAGGCAAGAGGTCCCAACCCCCCTGCCTGCCTGCCGCCTCTCAGCATTGCTCTCCGAGACACAGCAGGGGGGAACCGTAGGCGTAGCCGTTGGCTTGCGCATGCAGCCCCGGAGCACCGACAGAGCTTGCGCCCACCTCCACAGCACCAACGGTCGCCCCCACACGACGAGCGTGGCTACGCCCGGGATAGTTACACGAGTATCGAGGGAACGCGAGTCTGCCGACTGAAGCACGGCGGCGGTGGCGCCGCGGGCCCGTCAGGCGCCCGGGGCCGTCGGCTTTTTCCCCCGCACCATGAAAGATCCGACGCGAGCGTTGATCGCCGAGATGGCCGACTCCTTTGGCGGGGCGCCCGGCACCTCTGGACTGCCCTCTGGCACCCGCCCGAGCGACGCAGTGCTGCCACCTTTGTTGGTGCGCGCCGAGAGCTTGCGCAGCTCGTCAATGTCGGACGACTGCGCCTTGGCCAGCTGGCCCTCTGCAAAGGCGAGTGTTTTGACGGTGGTCGAGAGGTCGGACGTGCTCGAGTCGGACCCGCTCTTGCCCGCCAAGCTGCCGCGCTCCTTCTCCTCCTGCTGCCGCTGGTACGCAATGAGGTAGGACGTGTCGAAGACGTGGCCGTGATCGAGCACCACCTGCGAGCGCGGCGCGCACACAGCGTGGGCAGCCGCATGAAGTGCCTTCTCAGCGGCGGGGCGAGAGATGCACCTTCAGCGCCTTTGCCCACGCCTCGCGCTCCGACTTCGACTCGGCGTACAGGTCCAGCCGGCGCTCCGGCAGGATCTTTTGCGTGTCTGCGTCCCAGATGCCGGGCACGATGATGGAGAAGGCGTTCTCATCGATCGTGCCGTCCTTGCGCTTCTCGACCAGCTTCTGCATGATGCCCGGGTTGTCCATCTTCTTAAGGACGGTCGTCTGGGCGCCGATACCGATGGCCTGTGGCGAGGGTGGCGGACGCGTCACGGAAAGCGGGGTGGGCGGGAGGCGGGCAGCCAGTCGTCTGTCTGTCTTGCGGGCAGGGATGCGGGCAGAGCGAACCCCGACGTGGGCCAGGATGACCGTCTTGTTTGCAATCACCTGTCGACAGGGGAGTTGGCGCCAGCGTCTGGGGCCGGGTGGGTGCGAGGCAGAGCCGGGCTGTGCGTCGGTGTCGCCTTGTTGGTCTTGGACATGAACGTGGGCTTGGCAGCCTTGGCGGGCTCGCCCTGCTCCGAAGGCTTGCACCTGGGTGTGGAGGCGGAGAGTGAGCCGAGGGGGGCTGTGGTCTGGAGCCTTGTCGGCCTTGGCGGCCCTACCGGGGGCGCCAACAGCGAGCATGGCGGGTGGGGCAGGCAGTTTGAGAGAGGGAGGGATGGCAGCACACCAGCAGAGGTTGCGCATGTCGCCCGAGAGCCAAACGAATCGGCGGTGCGGCTCGTGGTTGGTGCCGAGGAAGCCGCCCTTCTTCTTGTACTTGAGCATGACGGCGCCCTTTTGCAGCACGCGCGCCGCCTCGAGCAGCTTCCTCCGGATGATCTGGATCCGCTTCATCCTCCAGATGGACTGCAGCACGCGCACCGCGAGCAGCGCCATCCGCAGCGCCCTCTGTGGCGGCTTCCCTCGCGCGAGCGCCTGCATCCGGATGAGCGCACGGAGTGGCGCCTCCTTGAATGCCAGAAGCTTCAGTCGCGCCAGTCGCATTCGCGCCGCCGCCTGAACCCGCGTGGCAGAGAACTGCCTCAGCGCCTCCCTCTTCCGCGCATTTGCGGCAATCACCATCCACCGGGCTCTGGCTTCCTTCCATTCCAAGTGTCGGGTGCGGCACGCGCGCATCCGCGCGTAAGCCTGCAGAGAGAGCACGCAGGCTTACGCGCGGATGGCGCGCGCGCACCCGACACCCGCAATGGAAGGAAGCCAGAGCCCGGTGGATGGTGATTGCCGCAAATGCGCGGAAGAGGGAGGCGCTGAGGCAGTTCTCTGCCACGCGGGTTCAGGCGGCGGCAAAAATGATACTGGGG
>NW_005202428.1:2288872-2317273 GCF_000372725.1 Emiliania huxleyi CCMP1516 | reverse complement strand
GCCCCCCCCTGAACCCGGTGGGCAGAGAACTCCTTAAGGGCTTCCTTTTTCGGGGGATTTGGGGCAATCCCCATCCCCGGGGTTTGGGCTTCTTTCCATTCCAAGTTTGGGGTGGGGCACGGGGGCATCCGGGGTTAACCCTGCAGAGAGAGCACGCAGGTTTCCGCGGGGAGGGGGGGGGGGCACCCCCCCCCCCCCCCCCCCCTCTTCCCTCTCCTCCCCGCGTCTGTCTATTCGGGCGTGGGGCTGGGGCGGGCGGCGCGTGCCTGCAGTGAGACGGCGGCGCGAAGTTTGTTGTACAAGGTTCGTGCGGCAAGGGCTCGCGCTGCAGCCTGCAGTGTAATCGCGGCTCGGAGTCTGTTGTACCGGCCTCGCGCGGCACAGGCCCGCGCGGAGGCCTGCATCATTGTCGCTGCGCTATCGCGCTTGTGAAGGAGCTGCTTGTAGCGATCACGTTGGGCGGCGGCGCGGGCGCATGCCTGGATTTTGGTCGCAGCGTCGTAGTTGGCCTTCCGGCGGGCCAGCTCGCGCTGGGCAAGCGTGCAGCGCATGGCAGCGCCGAGGACGACGGCAGCCTTCCTCTCGAGCAGGTTGCGCTCGCGCTGCTTCCGCGCCTTGATCAGCGCCTGCACCTTTGCCGCCGCGCGCTGGCGCCACAGCTCGTCGACGTAGGCTCGCCGGAGCGCTCGGTACGCGAGGATGTGGTGGGTGGTGGGCAGGATCGTCGGCTTCCCCAGGCGCGCGCGCGCGCGCGAGGCCCACGCCATCAGCTTCTCGACGACGAAACGCTCCTTGTGCCAGAGCTTGAGCTTCCAGCGGAGGAGCGCCTCTTGCAGCAGCTGCTCGGCGCGCGTGGTGGCGCCGCGGAGCAGCTTGTTGAGCGCAACCGCACAACCGCCCTTGATGAAGAGCTTGGTCAGGCCGAGTCGGTACTCCTCGGGGTCGACGTCGAACGACTCGCAGATGGCGGCGGTGAAGTCGCGCGGCTCGCGCTCCGCCATAAACGAGTAAGACGCGACGCAGCTGGCGTAGCGCGCCACCACGTCCGTGTACAGGATGCGCGTCGGGAACATCGAGCGGATCATCTTGACGCACTGCAGCATGCCGCACGTCCGCAGCTGCTCGAGGATCAGCCGCTCGTCCGGCGCCCCGGGCTTGAGCCCCACGTTCGGCTTGATGGTGCGCACGAAGCCGGGGTCGGTCGAGGCGAGCTCGGCGAGCAAATCGGTGAGCGACGACCCAAACTTGGACGCCACGGAGCCTGCGGTGCGGCGGTGCGACGCAAGAGGCGGTCAGGCCGCGTCGCAGCCGGGCGTCCCGCCGGAGTGCAGGGGACGAGCACGCGGCGCCGGATGCGAGGCGCGGGGAGCGCACCGTACGACTTGCCCGAGCCCTTGGCTGCGCGGACCTCCGTCGCGTCGAGCTCGGAGGCTGGGAAGAGTTCGGGCAGGAGGGGATTGGTCGAGTCGACGAGCGCATGCGCCATCTCCTCGAAGATCGAGTCGCGGTTCTTCTCGATGAACTCTTGCGCGGTGTAGGTCACAGGCGCGACAAAGTGGGCGAGCGTGAAGTTGTTGCTCGGGTCGAAGCGTGCGCGCCCCTTCTGGTCGAGCTTGGCGAACTCGGCGGAGCAGATGGGGTTCTTCTGGTTGAGGAGGGTGCAGAAAGTCGAGTCCTTGCCGCGGTCGCCGAGCCAGCACTGCTCGTCCAGCAGGGGGAGCACTCCGTTCGGCAGGTCCTCGATGGCGGCCACGATCGGGCCGTTGTCGGGCACCTCGACGGCCGTCCACTCGATCTGCTCCGCCTCGTAGTGCGCCTTTGGAGGGCATCAGTGGTTAGGAAAGCATGCAAGAGAGAGGGGAGGGGAGCTGCGGCGGCGGCAGAGGGGGGGGGTGGGGGGGGGTGGAGGGAGGCCGGCAGAAGCGGTGGTCGCGGTGAGAGGCAGCAGGGGAGTGGGAGGCTGCATAAGTGAATGAGCCTGCTCGTAGTTGAAGACGGAGTCGAGGAAGAAGCGCTGCAGCTTCTCGTTGGCCAGGTTGATGAGCAGCTGCCGAGGGGGATTGGAGCGGTGAGGCAGGGGTCCCTTGCGCGATCGCGCGGGCGGGAGGCGAGAGGCCGGCGGTGGGATGCACCTGCTCGAGCGAGTTGGAGCTGAAGATCTCGAAGCCGAAGATGTCGAGGAGGCCGATCCACTTGCCGGCCACGCGCGAGCCGTCGGTGGGAGGCGCCGCGCCCGGCGGCGCCACGCACTCGTTGATGGACTTGACGATCCACGAGAAGAGGCGGTCGTACACGCGCTTGCTCAGCGCATCGCGCGCGCGGCCCGCCTGCTCGGGGTTGAGCGGCTTCTCGTACACGGACGCCCGCGCGCCCGCCTGGACGCGCCGCACGGTGAGGACCCGGCTGAGGCCGGTCATGCCCAGCAGCGCCTCCGCCTTTGCAATCACGTCCGGGTTCGACACCTTGGACGCGCGCTCGGCGTTGTTCTCATCGACGACCTCAAAGGTGACGTTGCCGAGGTTCAGGATGCCGGCAAGGATGGAGAACACGTCGTCTGGCCGGAGGCCGAGCGTCTGCATGGACGAGTGGGTCGCCTTGAACTCGTTCACGTCGTCGAGGCCCTCGCGCACGCCCGACCCCGCGCGCGTGAGGTAGTGGAAGCTCGCCGAGTCGCGCCCAAGGTGGAGCTTGGCGAGGGCGCCGTCGTCGAGCCCCGCGAGCAGCTGGTAGAAGATGTGGAAGTTGGTCTCGCCGGGCTGCTGCAGGGCGAGGCGCGACTTCTCGAGGAGGTAGGTGGAGATGTTGGCGCCCGAGATGCAGCCCGCGTCGTCAAAGAGCACGCGCATGAACTTGCCGAAGCGCGACGAGTTTGGGTTCATCACGGTGGTCGCGTTGCCGAACGCCTCAAAGACAGGCGTCGAGTCGAGCACGGTCTGCGCCATCGGCGAGCTCTCCGTGCCCTCCTTGCTCGCCCGCCAGACGAGGTACTTGAGGAGGTACTTGTTCGCCTCGGTCTTGCCCGCGCCAGAGATGCCCGTAACGACGATCGACTGGTTGCGGCCCGTCTCGCACAGGGTCTTGTACGCATTTGCGCCGACAGAGTAGATGTGCGGGTTGGGCGCGCCGAGCTCGTCCTCCTCGCGAGGCTTGGCAGCCTGCCGGCGGGGGAACGGAGGTGCGTCATCCGCGGCGACGTCCCGATTCGGCGGTGCGTCCGGGGCACCTTCATGCGCTCCGTCGAGTAGAGGCCGTCGATGGGCTTGCACGGGTTGAGCGACGTGACAATCGGTCCGCTGCAGCAGGCAGTGGGTGGTGGGCTGGCGGCCGTGGGTGGTATCGGGTGGTGTGTGAGGGCGTGCGCGGCAGGGACTCTGGAGCGGGCTCGCGCACGTGAAGGTGTAGATCTCGTCGCGGCGGTAGCGGAGGAGCGTGTTGTGCAGCAGCGTCGCCTCTGAGAGCTGGAGAAGATCGCAGTTGTCCGGCTCCGCCCGCTCCTCGCCGCCGCTCAGCTCAGCAGAGACGGCGTTGGCCACGTCAAGCTCCGACTCTGACACCGCGACCGTCTCACCTGAGCCCCAGTTGTCGAGCGCGATTTTGGCGGTGGTGCCATCCGCCTCGACGACAGTCCCGGCGAGGAAGGGTGGCTCTCTCGGGTCCGACGATTTGTTCTTGATCCACACGCGCTGACCCTCGGCCACGCCCTCGCTCGAGAGCAGGCTGGACGCCATCGGACGACGGTAAGGGTCACAGCGGCACACAGCGGCGGCGAGCGGCAAGACGCCTTCTCACTTTCCGGGTCTCAGCCGTCCGTCCAACGAGATTTTTCTTTTTTGAGAGGCCTTAATCAAATCAAAAAATTGTAAATCCTCGGATCCATAGGGAGAGCGAACCGCTTGGCTATCCTCCCTGGCACGCCGTCACACCAGCTCGGTCCCCGGCAGCAGCTGGACCGCCGTGATGCGCGCGCCTGCGGAGCGCGCACGCGAGGCGGGTGAGAGCCTCCGTGGCGCCTCCCTCTCGGCGGCGCGCTTGGACCAGGGCGGGGCGGCCCGCCTTCGGCTCGGAACTCGACCTCGCACCTCGCCACGCCTAAAGTCGCGCACAGCGGCGGCTCAGGGCGAAGTGCGCACCGGTGGGTCTCGCCTCGCCGCGCGCCGTCCCGCGCCTGCGTTGCTGAGCTTCTGCACGGTGAGCGCCGAGGCGTCGCCTCCGTCGAGCGTCGCGCGCTCGTCGAGCTGCGCGCGGAAGAGCTGCCGAAAGTAGTGCGAGTGGCCGACGACGGCGATGACGTTGTGCGGCGAGTAGCAGAGGCGCGCGCCGAGCTCCTCGATCCTACGGGCGCGTCAAAGACACGCTGTGGGCTAGAGCGGGGGTGCATGCAGATGTGACACACACAGTGGCGCGACGTGTGCCAGGTCGCGTCAGCAGAGGCCTCATATCTAGGTGTGTCGTGACCTCGCGTCCACGGAGGCCTCCGTCTCGCGGCTGCCGAGCCACCACTTCGCCTGCACCATCTCGAGGTCGAGAGGCACCTACTCGCCGGCCAGGGGAGGGGTGCGGGGCAGCGTCGGGTGGCCCCGCGCCATCTCCCTCGATCGACGCCCCGCACCTCCGCATCGCTCTCGGCCTATATCTCGGCATCCCTCGAGGCGCGCGCCTCGCAGAGCGGCGCCGCGCGCTCCGGCGCGTCGTCGTAGAGGGCGCGGAGGGTGGTGCGGACGCCGGCCTGCAGCTTGCCGCCGACCCACTTGCCAGACGAGTCCTTGCCCATCGCGTTCCTCTTCTCACGCAAGTTCGGGTCGAGGGTGACCACGCGCACGCGCGGGACCTCACCGGCCAGTAGCGGCGCCAGCCCAATCAGGCAGGTCTGCACGGCGCGGGTGAGTGGCGAGCAGAGCACCTGAGGGGGGCGGGGGGAGGGCGGAGGGCGGAGGGGAGGGCGGCGGTGGGATCAGTGGTGGGGATGGACGCGGTGGTGGGGAGGTGGTGGGGTTTGGGGGGGGGGAGGCGCGGGCCGGGCGGGGAGGGGGGCGGCGCCTGCGTCGACTCGAGCAGCGAGTCGCCGCCCGGCGTCGCACCCGCAGCGGCGGACAGTTGCGCGGCGAGGGCCTCGGCCTGCGCTCGCCCCTCGGCGGTGAGCGGGTGGTCCACGTCTGAGAGCATGCCGTAGACGTCCTTGTCGGCCTGTGCCTGCCGCATGAGGTGGCAGAGGGCGAGGCGTGATTGCGTGCTGGGGTGGGTGGGGAGGTTGGCGCGTTAGGAGAGTGGAGGGGGGAGGGTGGAGGGCACCTCGTTCCATAGCGACTCGCCGTGCCGTATCAAGTAGACCACCTTGCGGCGCGGGCCCCGCAGCATGCTCGGCGCGACGCGAGCGAGGGTGCAGGCGGGCGGGTGTCCCGGGGGCTGCAAGGCGCGGCGCAACGACGACAGGGAGAGCGAGCGGCGCGGCAGCTCGAGCAGGGCCTCCACGGAGCCGCCGCCGACCGGCAGATCTGCGACTGGGAGGACAGCGCGGCCGATAAAGTCGGGCCGCGAGCCGCTCAGCTTGGTGACGTCGTATGCGGCGCTCTCGTCGTGGTCATAAAAGTCCACCACCACCACCGCGCCCTCCTCCGCACACCCGAGCAGGCGGCTCGAGTTCCAAACGGGATTCGTGGCGTCGGCCTTGACTGGCCAGGTAACGCGTGGCGGCCGCGGCTCGCCGTCGACCTGCAAGAAGGCGACGGCGTAAATGTCGCTCGCCGAGAAGAGGTCCAGGCGCGGCATGTTGGACGCGCTCAGCAGCGTCAGCACGAGCTGGCTTCCATCAGCCTCGTCGTCTGAGCTCATCACTTCGCTCGTTTCGGTCTCAGGCGTTTCATTCGACCCGTCATGATAGCAGGCGGTCTGCGGCGGCAGCTTTGAGTTGCAGCAACCCATGGCCGGGCCTGCCTCGGTCGACACCTGGCACGGAGACGCTCCGCGGTTGCGCAACGGGGCCGCAGCCCCGGGGCCAACTGTACGTACGAGGAGCTGAACCCCCAGGGAGCTGATTACAAGAGGGATCGCTGGGAATTCTTATCTTTTTTGAGCACTGGATAGGGTCGATTCCGCATGGTACGGGACCCCTCGATCGTCTCGCCCTCCCTCACTGGTGTGTTCATTGGGGGGGGTCATAACAAACACGGTACAGGATCAATGACTGCACTCCAAGTGCTCCAAGGATCGAGGTGCACGCTGCCAAAGCAGTGTCGTCCCCCCTCTCCCCGACGGCGATGGCGGTGTGACCGATCGAGCTACAAGAGGAGCTTGTTCAGCAGGATCCGGGATAGTCAGATGCACTACCTCACTGGGCCTGAGACCACCACACGACCCTCCCATCACCGTCTCGGATTTATGTGGAGTCGAACCACTCCGGGATGGGCAAGCCCATCGATTGTCATTGATCCATCTGGTTAATTGTCAAAATTCCTCAAGAGGGGAGGGGGCTCTGACGGAGTGTGTGGTGGGAGAGGGCAGGGAATGAGCGCAGGGGGATTTCACCAAGATGCAAGAATAGTAAGAATGCTCACCCATTGAGGAGGAACTGCTCGGCCCACCCTGATCCTGCTGAACAAGCTCCTCTTGTAGCTCGATCGGTCACACCGCCATCACCGTCGGGGAGAGGCGGGACGACACTGCTCTGTGGCAGCGTGCACCTCGATCCTGTACCATGTTTGTTATGCCCCCCCCCAATGAACACACCAGTGAGGGAGGGCGAGACGATCGAGGGGTCCCGTACCATGCGGAATCGACCCTATCCAGTGCTCAAGTGCTCATATAAGGGTAACCCAGCGAAGCCCCGAAACCAGCTGAAGTGCGGACCTGCACACACGTATATGCCGCTCTCGGCACGGCAGAGGCGCGAGCGCCGCGCCGCGCCGCGCTGCCGAGGCTCAGCCAGGACGCGGCTCGCGGCAGCGCAAACCGCCCGGCGCCGAGCCGGTGCTACTGGGACCCGCGGCCGCCTCCGCTGCGCCTGCTTCCTCGCGCGCCGCTGGACGTCGGCCGAGAAGACCGCTTCCCTCTGGGACCCGACTCCGCGAAGATCGCGCGCGCGTCGTGAGTGGCGGCGCGCGCGCGATCTCTGTTCCCGGGCACGCCGGTCGCAGTGGCATGGGATCCCAGGCTCAAAACAGCGCTCCCGTCAACAGCGAGCGAGCGCCGCCTGCTCCTCCTCCCGCCGCCGCTCCGCTCGCCGAGACAACTCGGTGCCGCCGTTCTCGCCGCCGCCGCCGCCGCCGCTGCCGCCGCCCTCCATCTCGCGGCGCGTCCCTCTGATGGCGCGGGCGCCTCGCTCGCCGGCGCCTCGCCGCCGCCCCCCCTCTCGCCGCCGCTCCGCTCGTGGCCGCCGCCTCCCCTGTCAATCCCGCCGCCTCCCCTGTCAACCCGCCGCCCGCACCACCGCCGCCACCGGCGCCTGGCGCCTCGCCGCCGCCCGCCACCGCCCTCCCCCGCGCCGCTGAGCGGTGCCCAGGGGGCGAGCCCCCGCTGCGCAGCCTCACCGCAGTGCACTGCGCTCTCCGCGCCCCTGACGTCTGTGAGGAGGTGGTGTTGCACAGCATGGAGCGGCGAGCGTTTAGCGAGCCCCTCAGCTAGTAAATGAATAAAGCCCACATCTCCAGGAGAGATGCGACGGTGTATCATTCACTTTATGCCACCGTTGCATATCCATGGGCGACGCACGAACACAGAGGCACAGTGCGCACCCCGCCCCGCTCACAGGGCGTGCATCACACAGGCGTGGACTGTGTGACTGCTCGGGTTTCTTTCTGGGGACTCTTGACAGAGGTGTGCTAGTCGCTATAGTCGGACGGTTCCGGCGCGTCTGACTGATGGGCAATTCGGGCTCAAGTGAGGGCCGCGGTCGCGGTCGCGGCCAGCGCGCGGGGCCTGGCTAGGGCTGCCGGGAGTGATCTCGATCCACGTGCCGGAGCGCGCGTGGTGCTTGAGCAGCCGGGCGGTTGCCGCAGCCACCTCAAACGGCAGCTCGTCGAGCCACTCGCCAAAGGTGCCCTCCTCTTGCGCCGCAGCGAGGAATCGTTCACCTAGCTCCTGGGCCGTATGCGCGGCAAGCCGGGAAGAGTGCCTCGTTCTGGATCTCCTCCGGCGCCTCGGAGTTAGCCGCAGAGGGAGGAGCCGACGCAGAAGAGGCCCGCTTCGCAGGCGAGTAGGTAGCTGTGATCTGATCAAACGGAAGAGCACCTTCTTTTGCACCTCTAGGGCTGGGAATAGCCTCTCGAGGTGCAAGTGAAATGTATGGTGGCTTTTGTCATCCCTTCGGGGTTGAAGTGACTCGGTTTTCTTTTTTCAGCCAGCTGAAGCAAGGAGCAAGCCTCGCGCTAAGGGCGTCTCACTCCTTGACCAACATGTTTACTGCCATCTTCGTCGTTGGGTTCGCCACCCAGCCTGCCACGCTGGCCACGTTCGCCACCCAGCCTGCCACGGTGGCCACCGCGCCAGCTGACCAGGTCCTCCGACGGCCTGACACTCGCTTCGCTCGCAACATCACGGTCTTTCACGTCAATCAACATTCGTTTGGCGCCGTGCCGGTGAACATGAACACGGCTGACCTGACTGGCGACCTCTTCTTCGACCTCCTCGAGGTCCTCATCTCGCCCTTGCTGTGCCAGAATCACTCGCACAAGCTGCCCGGGCCCGACCCCTGCACCAACCCAGAGGCGATGGGCGCAGACCTCGTCGTCAACAAGGTGACGCTGGAGGTCGACTCGCGCTTCTCTGGATACGCCGCGTGCAACGTGTGCGTCGAAGGCCAAGATCCGTTTGGTGGATACTGCGAGGACGGCAAGTACATCTGCGACTGCCTCGCCACAGGCGGCGCTGCCAGCTGGCCGCCCAAGCTCCGTCCTTGCAACACAACCGTGGGTTTTGAGGAGGTCTACAGCCTGATGGGCAAGGGAATTGGGCACAAGGGGTGCCGCCGCTCGCCGCAGCTCCCGTCGCCCACGCCGGCCCAGTGCTACGTCGAAGGTGTTTTTGGCAAGCTCACCGCCGCGGACGGCGGCGCCTGGTACAGCAGCCTTGAGGCGGGCTTCTGCGGAGAGGAGGGCGGGGACTGCACCTGGCGCGTCGCGAGTGTGGACAAGATTGTGAGCCGGAGCTGCCACGTCCGCGTCTTTGGCGAGGAGGTGCAGAGGGCTGGCGCGCCCGAATGCCTCGACGCCTGCGGCAAGGACCGCACCAACGTCACCTCGCCCTGCTGGGTTTCCTGCCTCTACAAGGCTGCGCTCGGGCCAGACGCGGGCCACCCCGACGGCAAGGTGGGCGGCCTCTCCCTCGAGGCGCTCAAGCAGGCGTGGGCAAAACCCTTTCTGGGCGAGGAGTCGGGCGGGTGCCCCGCCCTGGAGGAATGGGCCGGCGGCCAGCGGCGGCCGCTGCTAAACTCGCTGCCTGTGCTGTCGCCGTGGGGAGGCCGCCCGCGGACGCTGCTACCGTCGCGGGCAGCCGGCACCCTGGTTGCGGCTCTCTGAGCGAGGGCCATCGGTCGCAGGCGTGGTGTACAGTATTACGTGCACAGAGCAGCTGAGAGAGCACCCCCAAGGGTGCCTGAGGTGAAATCCCGCCTGTGATGGAGGCTGGAGCGTGCCGCACACCTGTCTGTGTTTATCTAGTTGTCAGAACTCTGCGTGTTCTCTGGACTCTCATACGTAAACAGATGAAAGCGATCACGCATATAAATGTAATGGTAAACAGACCACAATATCCCTTGGCCAAAGTACATCTCCGGGCCACCGCAAATTTTGACATCGTTTGACGTCAGCAAATTTCCTGCAAATTTCGAGGGGCGGCCGCAAATTTTAAGGTAGATTTTGATTGTCAAAACGTGCCCGTCTTGGCAGTAATATCTCTCGAGGTCGAGCACACACAGCCGTCCCTTGAGTACTTTACGGCATCGGCTTTAGTCGCGTGCTGTGTGCATGTTGCAGCGCTCAACCAGTTGGCCAAAGTATACAGGTTTCGATCCGGGCCACCGCAAACTTTGATCAGCAAATTTCGAGGGGCGGCAGCAAATTTTAAGGTAGATTTTGATTGTCAAAACGTGTCCGTCTTGGCACAGGATAGAGCATATAGTCTTGGCACAGGATAGAGCATATAGGCGGCGAACACCCAGGTGCGCAGGGACATCTCGCGACTCTGCCCGCTCGCTCGACCCTTTTGCCGCGAGAGGGCGCCGACCGCGTGTAAGAGGTGGCTGGCGCCCTGAGGCGGCATTTGGTGGCGTGGCTGGGGAGTGCGGAACGCTACTGGCGGCGTGACAGGGCCTCTCTCCGCTGCGTGCGCCGCCCATCGGCACGCGGGTGCGCAGACATCGCGACTCTGGCCCGCTCGCTCGACCCTTTTGCCGCGAGAGGGCGCCGGCCACGTGTAAGTGGTGGCTGGCGGCCTGGCGCCCTGAGGCGGCATTTGGTGGGGTCAGCGTGCGGTGCTGAGTCTTACTCGTCGGCGCTGGGGCCAGATCCCAGCGCAGAACTCTGCAACGCTGGCATACAAACACAAGAAGACTAACCCTAACCCTAACCCTAACCCTAACCCTAACCCTGAACCAACCCTAGGTCAGCGTGCGGGGCTGAGTCTTAGTCGTCGGCGCTGTGGGGCCAGATCCCAGCGCAGAACCCTGCAACGCTGGCATATACAGACACAACAAGACTAACCCTGACCCTAACCCTCTAACCCTAACAACCCTAACCTAACCCACCCCCCAACTCCACCCCACCGCAGATTTGAAAGATCTTGTTGAAATCAGGCCTGGCCGCAATTTTTTTCAAAATTTTCGCAGGCGCTCCGCGCCTGCAGACTTTGAAATAAATTCGACAAAATTGGTACCTGGCCCAAAAATAGCCCTCGAGGTCGAGCACACACAATATCCGGGGAATTTTTAGTCCGTTCCCCCGAGAACGGAAAGAAGAACACAGCGCATGCATTCCGGCATGACAAAGGGACACTCTCGAGCGAGAAGCAGAAGCACACTTTCCAACGAGGATGGACAGCCTCCTCCGCTTCCACCATCCCTTCCTCCTCCATCCACCCCTTCGCCAACTCACCACCTGCGTGCGTGAGCCCCGTGAGCTCCCTCGCCACCGCCCGCCTCGCGTCCGCGACGCAGGAGGGCAGGCAAGGCTCGGCAACCGCTCACTCACTCCCCCAGTCAGTCCCATTCCAGCTTCCCCGCCTCCTCCACCTAGCGTGTCCGCGCCCGCACCGCCTCTTCCACAACCTCGCGGCGCGATGTGTCGAGAACTTGGAGCACTTGGAGTGCAATCAGTAACCGCACATCCAGGGCCGGGGAGCTCAGAAGCGCACCCAGCGGGCCGGATGATTGGCATCGGGTTGCGGGCAAGAGAGCCCTAGCCCCGGGGGTGCGCGTTCGCAGGGAAAGGGCCTTAAAGTAAGAGCCAGTTTTTGCCACTTCGGTTAGCTCTTGAGGGTCCGATATCACCGGCAACGCAGTGGCAAGCAAACCGTTAAATTTGCCGGCAGGTCTGATATTTAGGTCTCGGATTTCAAGATTAGAGACCCCTGGAGAGCTAACGAAGTGGCAAAAACAGGCTCTAAACACGGGTCTCCGAGGGTTAGTCCGCGCTCCAGGTTTCCCCTAGCAGCGGAGCGCCCCCTCTACTCGGAGCCAATAAACACCAGACGAGAACCCGGGTCTTTTTTCGCCGTGGTGCAGGAGCAGCCCGGGTTGTTGTGCCTTGCCTCTCGTGCCTCTCGTGTTTTCCTGTGCTGATGGCCACCACCTCGAGCTACACCGCGAGCGAGCTCGCGGGTTGGTGGGTATCCTACACGACGCCGGGGCTGTGCTGGCTGTGGGCCGAGGAGAGCGCCACGCAACTCAAGCAGACCACGCGCTGCTGCTGCTGCTTTGTGACCAACGAGGACACAATCACCGAGAGCGACGGCGCCTGGAGCTCCACCTTCACGCCGCTCACGATAGAGCGCGGCGCTTGCACGCTCACTGCCCAGGAGCAGAAGGGGCGGGGCATTGCTCGGGGCGTGTCGACCTTCAAAGCGTGCTGTTGAAGCGTGGCGGCTTGATGCTGTCCCGAGGCAGACGTGACATCGCCCTGCTCTCTCGCCGTTGCCATTTGAACATGATTTTTGTACCAGAAAACAAAGAGCGTCAATAGTACAACACGTGGGCGTCTCAGCCTGGGGAAAAAGCGTCTCACGGCCTCAGTGTGGGCTGAGACGTGAGAGAGCTGAGCCGGGAGAGAGACTCCTGACGAGGACACCCCAGAGCCCGGCAACGAAGCACACTTCCAAGCCCCTGTGAGAGCAGAGAGCGGCTCTATCTTGCTGCCTTCTCCTCCTTCACGCCGCGGCGAGGCCGGTCAGCTCGAGACCCGCGGCCCGACGGTCAGCCCCGAGGACCGATGCGACCTACAGCCGAGATCCAGCCGAGATCCAACCGATAGCTCGCTCTCCGGCCGACCTCGAGGCCCGCGGCGACCCGCTGCTCGTAATAGTCGGCATCGAGCCACGCGGGCCGAGGCTGGCCGGCGACGCGCAGCGCCCGCTCCGCCTAGCAGCAGCGCGAGACGGTGAGCGCAGAGAGAGATTGAGGCTGGGGCGATCCCTCGCATCTCTCCGCATCCGGTGCGACCGGCCGGAGCCCCACGGCACACAGAGTGTAGGTGTGCACACAGAGTGCACCCAACGAATTGTGGCCGAGATGTAGCCGAGACGTAGCCGAGGAGGAGCCGGGATGTAGCCGAGAGATGCACGAGGGGCACTCGGGTGCAAACGCCTGCAGCAGCGACTCCTCCGCCCAATCGCCGTACATGTACCTTGTCTCGGAGACGACCCAGTCATTGTTGGCCATGTAGAGCGGCGCACCAGGTCCGAGCGGCTGCAGCGCCGCGAGCCGGTACTCGCCCTCGCTGAGGCCGGACACGCCGCACGCCGCGCCGAGCGAGCCGGACACCTCCGGCGCGTAGTAGACCTTTGTCGGCGCGGTGTACCTGCGTGGTCAAGCCGGGGGGCATACACTCTGGACGTGGCCATATGCACAACCTCTCCCACCCGTTGGCTCCGCGGCCGTGCGGTGTCGACACGGCGTATCAAGCGGTGCATGGCCGGGCGGCCCCCATGGAGACCGGCTATCCCGCATCTGCCCACGCACCCGACGGGAGGGCCAAGCGGCTCCTTTGCGTCCGGCCGCGTCCAGACGCCCACCGCGAGGAGGGACGGCTTCGGCAGCGACGCCGCCTTGACTCCGCGCGCGGTCAGGAGCGGCGAGATCGCCTCGAGCAGCGCCTCGTGCACCAAGTCGAGGGTCGCGCCGGCGGTGGCGCGCGTGGCGACGCCGAGCGGGTCGACGGGCGCGCGAGAGACGGAGCGGAAGAGCGTCTCGTTGGAGACCGAGTAGAAGATCTCGAGGAAACCCGCGCACTCCCGCTCCGCGCCGCCCGCCGCGCCGCGTTCCGCGGCACCCGCCGCGCAGCGCACGGGCCCGTCCGACCAGCGCACGCCGATGGGGACGCCTACAGGAAGGTACAGAGAAGGATCGGACCACGGCCGTCCGACCAGCGCCAGCTCCAGCGTGGTCCCTTCGAGGTTGCGATGGGGAAGAAAGCGTTCTGCGGGTACTCTCCCTCGGTGAGGTTGACGGCGGGCGAGCGCCACCAGGCGGACTCGTACCCGAGGTAGGCCTTGGAGAGGGCGGTGGTGCCGTTGCCAGAGTGGAAGCGCGAAAAAATCTTCCACCCCGCGCCCTTTGGCGAGTCGAATCGGATGCACGACAGCGCCGACTTGACGCGCCCGCCGAGAAGGCTGGCGACGCCGGGCAGTGGCAGGAGCCGCGCACGCGGGACGTTGAGCATGACGACAGCAGGCTCGATCCGCTCGGTCCGGGTGGCGCCGCCCGCCGCGGACTTGATGCGCAGCGCGGGCGCGCCCGCAGCCGCCCCATCGGCCGCCCCTCCGCGAGGCTCGATCCCGACCAGCTCAGCGCCGAGCGTGACAGTTGCTCCGGCAGCGGCGATCTCGCGCGCCATCGCCTCGAGTGCGGTCGCGTAGCCGGCCGGGAGACCTGTCGCCGGGTCAATGATGCGCCGAAGAGGGGCAGAGTAGTTGAATTGGAAGGGCTTGGGCATGTCCTTCTTGGCCGACGGGCAGCCGGGCTCGTAGCAAGCAGTCGGCAGTGCCAGCTTCAGGATCACGTCGCCCGGCAGGTGCATGTCGGGAGAGAAGCGGTACGCGCCGACGTCGAGCGTGAAATTGTGACCGCCGAGCGCCAGGTCCCGGACCGAGTAGGTGCGGCCGCCGAGTCGGCCACTCGCCTCCAGCAGGCAGAGGCCGGACGCGTCGTAGCCGGGCTGGTCGAGCCGCCGCCACGCCCAGTACACACCGGACCAGCCGCCGCCGACGACCACCTCCGAGCAGTGGGAGAGGGACATCGTGCGATGGAGGGGCGGCGCTGGCGGGAGCGGCGCTCCGCGGAGGGACTCGGTCGGCGAACACTCGGGAAAAACTCAACTTTCCTTTCCAAGTCGAATCATCGGGTCGCTCCTCATCGCAAACCCTGTCAGCAGAGACTCGAATGTACGTAAGAGCTACATACACTGAAAAATCACCCGAATACCACGTTCGGATCGCTCCTCATCGCAAACCCTGTCAGCAGTTCACCTACGGGTATGTTCGTAAGAGCTACATACACTGAAAAAGAAAGGCCGCGGCGCCGCCGCGCTGCTACGCGAGCAGGGCGCTCGTTGCTGCTCCGTCTCTTTGTATCTTCCACTGCGTTTATCAGAAGACGCTGCATGAGCAGCACTTGCATGGAGTGCTTACTCCCGCTTCTTTCCTTGTCCTATCCTCATGCCTCCGCGGTGGGCAGGGAGGGAGCACAGGAGCCGCTGGTAGAACTCTACCAGCTTTCTTTGCCGGGCGGTGCCGTCGTACGCGAGTGGGTGGGCAGCGAAGCGGTGGCACATCTCAGGCTGATCCCTGCCGACTCGCTCGCGCCAAATGCTGGCGCAATGGTGCCCATCGGCGCGGCGCACGATCGAGGCCTGCTGCACCGTGGCGTCTGGATCGGTGTTCTACGCGGGCCTGCGACGGCAGCTGAGCTGCTCCTGCTGCAGCGCAGCGATAGGGTCGTAACTTGCCCGACGGCGTGGGGCCTCGTCGGCGAGCACAGCGCGCCGAGCGAGGCGTGGGAGTCCACGGTCCGCCGGGCTGTGAGGGAGGAGCTCGGCGTGGTCGATATCGCCTCGCTGGGCCCTCTGGGCGTGCCGGTCCTCTTCAAGTGCGCCGGCCCGACCCCTCCACACCTGACGCGCACCCCTGCCGCAGCCGCGCGCGCCAGCCCCGTCATCGCCGTCGGAGACTATCACCACAGACCCATCGAGCTCATCTTGTAAATCTTCATCCGTGCGCGCTCGCAGGTCCAACTACTCGCGCGACGGCGGGCTCGGGGGGCGGAGGGACCGCACGAAGCTCGACCTGCAGGTGACTGCGCTGTACTGGGTGCGGCTGGCCGAGGGGGCGGAAACGCGGCTCCGCTTCGACGCGGAGGTTGCGCGCTGGAGGTGGGCGAGCACGGAGGCGGTGCGAGCAATGCTGGCGCGGGAGAGGAGCCGCCTGTGCAACGACAAGATCCGCACACTCTTGGACCACGCGGTGCCTCTCCTCGAGGCGCACCTCGCCGAGGAGGCGGCTGGCAGGCGGCTGGGGCCGGGCGAGCGGAGACGGAGACGTTACAGTGGTGAAGATCGATCGCGTCGGTTGGATGTCTGAGTTGCTGTAGATGCTGCTCTGACGTGCTGATGGTGGGTGCGACACTGACCCGCCCCCCGCGCCTTGCTCTCAGTTCCGGGCGTTTATAGCTTTATACCGGCGTGTTACGATGCGGATGGTGTGTATGTGTCTTGTGTGCGCGAGACAGGCGCGAGAGAGCGAGAGGACGCCGCGGCGCGTACCCGCGAGAGGCGCTACACCGATCGACACATCTCGGTCAAAAAAGAAAAAAAGTGGCGCACAGTTTTTTTGGCGGACCAGGCGGAGTGGTGAGACGCGTGAGAGGCAGAGCCAGAGGGCAGTGGGCAGAGGCGTCCCCGTCCCGCCGTCCTACGGAGTACGGTCCGATATGGACTTTCGCGTTTTCCGTCTCCCGTCATGTAACACGTGAGACTAACACCATAGACTGCAATGCGACTAGAGACGTCCAGAGACCGGAGACCGGACAGCAGCAGCTCAACAGTCTGACTCTCGCTCTCGCGACTCCCGCACAGTCCAACGTCCCTCCACGGCATGCGACATGCTCCCTCGCGTATTTCGTCCCTGAAGACCAGAACCGGAGCACTGCGGCGCGCCCCGTGTCACTCTCTCTTGACACGCCGAACACGCTCACCGCTCGCTCCCGCCAAGCTCCCGGAACTCACGTCTCGCGGTGGCTCCCCCCCCCCCCCCAAAGCGACGTCACAAGCGGCCTGCCTGTCGCCGCGCCGCAGCCTCTCCATCGTCGAGCGGCGGCGGCGAAGGCTTCGGCTTCCGGTTGTAGAGGAGCACCGATGCGAGCACGAGCGACATGCCCTGCAGGAAGGCGCGCGTGGGCCGCGAGCCGTCGAGGACCGACGAAACAACGCACCTGCGCGGGGCGAGGCGAACGGGGGTGGGCGCCGGGCGCCAGGCGGGTGTTCGAGCGGCGAGCGGCCGAGAAGAGAGGGGCGGGCCGTGGGTCGGAAGGCGTGGGTCGGAGGAGGGCGCTGCGCCAGCGTGTGTGCGTGGCGTGCGTGGCGTTCGCACGTGAGGACGATTGCGACGGCGGTGGCGTAGGTCTTGACGATGTTGTCGGCGTACTTGATTACGGCGGCGACGAGCAGCCCGCCGAGCGCGCGCAGCCAGACGACGGACCAGACGGTGGGCGTGAAGCCGACGAAGGGGCCCGAGGCGGCGAGGGCTGCCCTCTCGAGCCCAAAGAGGACAAAGAGGGCCTGCTCACAGCGTGCGGCGGTGACGCCTGGGCGGCTCTCTGTCTCGGAGCGCGCGCTCGGCCGAAGGGGAGGGGAGGGCGGCCTGCGGGATGCCGAAGACGGCGAGCTGCACGTTGCGCACCCACAGCGACGCCTCGCTCGCCTTCATCTTCTTCTCGAGGTAGATGTTCGCGAAGCCTAATTAACTAACTAATTAACTAAGTAGTTAATTAGTCATCTTCTTCTCGCGGTCGATGTTCGCAAAGCCCGAGAGCAGAGACGAGGCGAGCACCGCGCTGATGCCGAGCAGCGGCCGGCCGGCGGACGCGGCGCCCGCCGCGGCGGAGACCGAGTCGGACGCCTGGACGAGCCCCACGCCGGCGCAGAGCAGGGAGAGCGAGAGCCACTGCAGCCGCCGCAGCGCGCCGCCGAGGTAGAGGACGTAGAAGAGAGCCGTTGTCAGCGTCTTGGACTGGGACCAGAGCTGGTACGAGGTGGCGGAGAGGTTGGAGACGGAGACGAAGAAGAGCATGTTCTGGAGGCCGAACAGCAGCGCCGGAAGCCCCATCGCGAGCGTGTCCCGCCACCCCACCACCACCCGCTGCCGCACGTCCGCTAGCATCTGCCGCGGCCCTCCGAGCTGGCGCGAGATGACGGCGAGGCAGACGGGGAGCTTGATGCACTCCGACACGAGGACGGCGGCGGCGCCGAGGTACATCGGCCGCCCCGCCACAGGGATGCGTGACTCGCGCGCCAGCAGCGTGATGACTGTCGTCTGCAGCACGAGCAGCACCAGCACGAGAGCACGGACTCGCTTGCCACCCCTAGGCGCGGCGGCGGCACGGGCGCCGCCGCCCGCCTGCGCCATCGCGCCGCGCAGCCGCGGCGCCGGCGAGCGGCCGCTGCTCAGCTTGAGCGGCATGGGCGGGAGCCGCCGCCGAGCCGCAGGCTGCATTGCGAGCGGCCCAGCGCCAGCACGCGGCGAGTGCGGCGCAGCGTGCCTCGGGCCGGCGCACCGGCCACTGCCGAGCGGCAGCAGGGCGGTGCCGCCATCCGGGAGCAACAGCAGCAGCAAGAGGGGCAGCGGAGGCCTCGCCCCTCGGGCCATTTGGCGAGAAGCCATTGGCCTGGGTCTTTTCTTTTTAATTTTCTCCTTTTCTTCTCGTACCAACTTCGACTCCCCTGATTCGGTCAAGAACAATTGGGTCAAGAACAAGCAACCGCCAAACGGCTTCGGCTCGGAAAAAGAAAAAACCAGCGCGCCAATTGGCGCCGGCCCAAAGTCGGCGGAGCCAAGGCGCCCAACATCGCCAGCCAACACGCCAGCCAGCCATGATTTCAACAGAGCAGCCGCCTCGCCGCACCGGCCTGATCGTGGGAGCCGCCGCCACCACGGCCGCGCTCTTCGTCCTCGGCGTCTTCGTCCACCAGCGCCACTACAACGCGCTGACGCAGATGTCGGACATGACTTCGGCGATGACGGCCTCCGACCCTCTCTCGACGTACTACGGCGGCGCGCGACGCCTCGAGCCTTGTTGCCCAGTGGGCGGGGGCAGTTTAGAGTCCAGCCGCCCATGGAACCTCCGCCCGTTTTGCTCGCTGCGTGCATCCCTCCTCGCCCGCTTTCGCTCGCTCACGTGACCCTCACCCCTCCTTCCGTCAGAGTACCTGGGCGGCTCGAACGTCAAAGGACCCGAGCCCAACGCGACGTTCGGCCCTGCTCCATTCTATCAGTTTGTCGGCGAGTCGGCGATCGTCGGCGCAAAGTACTCGGCGGCGGGCGCCCAGACGGTCGCTGACTTTGCCACCGCCGGCGCGGCCGGAGGCGGGTACAACCCGGTCGAAAACACGGCCAAGCGCTTCTCGGCGCTCTCGCTCACCACCGCCAACGACTATGGCACCCTGGCAATGGGCGGCTCCGTCAAGAACCCGGTGGACGTGTACAACGACTACAACGCGCCGAAGGAGGCGCGGGGCGCGCCTTGCGGTTGACGAGCCCGCGCCTGCGTGCCCTCTCGCAACAATGACGCAGCTATGCGCCGGAGCGGCAGACGTGTTGCCGTGGCCGTCCCTGACACGCGCAAGCCCTACCTCCCGCACAGGAGCGCGGCATCGTCGAGGACGTGCTGGCCGACCCTTCGCACGCGGGCGACATTCTCGTCAAGGCGAGAGATCGCAGAGAGAGGAGGAGAGGTCTGGCCGAGGGGAGGAGACCCGCTCGCTCGCGGCCGACATTCTCCAGGCTCTGGCTCAGTCCCCGGCGGCCGCCGCCGCCGCCACCGCCTCCGCCGCCACCGCCTCCGCCGCCGCCGCCGCCGCCGCCTCCGCCGCCGCCGCCTCCTCCGCCGCCGCCTGCGCCGCCTCCACCTCCGCCTCCGCCTCTGCCGCCGCCGCCGCCGCCGCCGCCGCCCCTCGCGGCGCCTCTCCTTCGACACGGCCGAGAGAGGGTCCGCCCTCTGATCCACAGGCCCTCTGAACACACAGGCCCAGAACGACGCGATGACGCAGATGTCGGGTGCCGCGGCGGCAAAGATGCCGGCGGCGCAGACCGGCGACATGTCTCACGCCGGAGACGCCGTCGTCGCGGCGCGCACTTCCGCACCACACCACTCGCCCTCTCCCCCCCCAGCGCCTCGCTGGTGTGCCACTCCCCCCCGCCCACTCCCCCCCGCCGAGACACGACCCGAGGCACACGACCCGAGGCACATGCTCGAGGTACACGCCGAGGCACAAGCCGATGGCCCTGGCCGCGGCCCTCGCCTGTGGCGACGCAGGCGCAAAACGACGCCATCGCGCAGGCCAAGGGCGCGGCGGCGGCAAAGATGGACGAGCAGGGCGTGCCGTCCGCGCAGGCCGCAGACCTGCCGCACGCGGGGGACAACATCGTCGCGGCGCGCTCTCTCCTCCCCGCCACACACCGCGCCTCGCCCGCCTCGCCCACCCCGCCCGCCCCGCCCGCCTCGCTCGCGTTGGCAGCTGCTCTGCCGCCCCCCCGGTCCGAGACGCGAGAGGCGAGCACTGCCCTCCCGCCACTAGGCCGAGAACGGCGCCGTGGCGCAGGCCGAGGCGGCGGTGGCGGCAAAGCTGCAGGCGTAGGAGGCTGTTGAGGTTGCGGCGGCAGAAGCGGTGAGTGTGAACAAGCGCATGTGCCATGTGTGCCACATGCATGTACGTGTGACCGTCGTGCGAAAGTTCTCGTGTTCCGCTGCGGCGCATGGGTGATGCTCCGATAAACCCTCCGGATCTTCGCATTCCTGGATAAAGCAGACACCAGACCTCGGTTTCCCATAGGGTTTCTGCTGCGGTTTCCCATGGCGGTTTCCCATAGCCGAAACCCCACGGGTCGGTCGGTTTCTGCCGCGCGCTGTGTTTTTTCTCGGGGATCTGTTTTCTGGGACACCCGCCTCGATTTCCCGTGGGATCTGCCTGTGTTGACCCCAGTCAAGGTTATGGGAGCGGCCATAACAGGTGTTATGGCTGTTATGGCTGGCTGCTCATAACACCTCATAACACCTCATAACACCTCATAACACATCCATCGCTGTTATGGCTGTTATGCCCACCCTACCATGACACCTCATAACACCTCATAACACCTCATAACACTCATAACACATCCCACTGGTTGTTATGACAGCCAGCATAACAACCTCATAACAGCTGTTATGTGTCCCACGGATTTTTCTTTTGGAGCCCCGCCGCGCGTATCCCGGCGTTCGCCGGTAAATTCTTCTTTCGCACAACACTGGGCACGGGTAAGATTCTTCTTTCGGAAATTGTAAAATTCTTCTTTCGGAGCGCCCGCCAACCATGGCCTACCGGATGAAGATGTTCAAGAGCCAGAAGCCCTCGTCGGTTGACCTGCGTGACCTGCGCGTCTCCGACTTCAAGAGGGTTCCCGGCTTCAACTATGTGTCGGCGGAGGACGAGCACACGGACAACTCGCTGTGTGCTCTGACATCCGAGAGGCGTGGGCCATCAACGCGTCAAACGGCCTGCAAATCTACGCGTTTCCCGAGGGATCGAAGGACGAGTCGGCGACGTGTTGACGCCGAAAATGTTTCAGAGCGTCATGTCCGTTTGGTGTGCCCGGCCATCCGACCTCGGCTCGGACATGTGGCTAGCCGTCGTCGAGATTCCGAGCAAGCAGCAGAACGCGCCCCTGTTCGGCACGTTGGAAGTGGCGGCTCCGCTGAGCGCGTGTTATTGAATTTAACTTGAGGGCAAAAGAGAAAATATTTGGCGATCGATGCCGACCGAACCTCGCGCGCGGGACCTGTTCCTTTTTACCCATCTCACAGTAGAGGTGTCCGTTTTTATTTACTCGCGCGCGGCAGCGCGCGAAACGAAATTCCAGCGGCGAGCAGTTCGGTGTGGCCTCGCTTGCGTCTCGGGCCATAAGAACGAGGGTATGGGACGGGTTTCTCCAAGTCTGCACAAAATAGGGTCATCCAGGGCTCATGGTAGTGATGTGGTGGGATGGCTCACAGCCCATAACAACCCATAACATGTTATGGGCTGCTATGCCCCGAGAGCCATAACACCATAACAATAACTGCGCCTGGGGACAACCTGTGGGTCTGGTTTCTGCGGTGTGAAGACATCTCCCGCCTCGTCCTAATGAGCTCATTCCGGCCAATGAACAGGTGTACCCCCGTCCGAACCCGGGGGTATCGAGCACGAAATCACAGAGAGAAAGAACATTCTACATTGCGCCGTGACGCGATATGTTATCTGGGATCTGCTTTTTCGGGCCCCGATGGCGAGCTGGCTCGACGATCTCGGTCTCAACGAGCTCGAACACATCAAGGATGGCGCAAGTGCCTTCGCGCAGGAGCTCCACCCAATCAACTCGGCGGAGGATTTCATCAGCTTTGTGGTTGCGCTCAACCTCTACTGTCGCAGGAGGTGGTGGAGAATGACCTCCAGACTGACCCGGAGAATCACCTCCACCCAGCCCCACTTCAGCACCCCTATTATCACACTCTCCCCCCCCCCACAGTGATGAATAGTCTACCTATCTCCCTATATTCCCACACCCTGTGCAGTGGCACGTCTTTGCCACCCAGACCCCTAATATTAGGCACCTTGGGCGCCGAACAGGCGCCCAAGTATTGCCACGTAATAGCTCCCTCAACTCTCGAGGCGTCGTCATGACTCATGTGACACCTTGAGCAGTCACCCCGCTGAGGCTGAGCCCCAGCATTCATTCCCGGTGTTGTACGACACCATTCCCTTAAACCACTCGGATACGAGTTCCTTATACCAATCCTACAGCCGTCTGCCGGGTGCACCCGGACCCCCCCGGAGGGGCCCGGGAAGGGTCTAGCGGCCCTCCAGCGGCCCCCAACGCCCCCCCCGCGGCCCTGTTTTCGTAGTGTATCACTATGTTATGTCACTATCATACCCACGACCCAGGGTACCCGAGCGTTCCCGAGCAGCTACAAGGTCGAGCCGCTGGAATGCCTCCTCCAGTGGCACCCAGTCGCGCTCGAGGTACGGGAGGAGCTTCGCCTTGCAGCTGTAATACAGTTTCTCGAAGCAGGCTGCCCGAGCCTGCAGAATGGCACACTCGTGGCACTTGTCCTCGTGGGCGAGCTGAATCCCGTAAACGTCCCGCATATCATCGAATTGCGCCTCGTTCAGGCCGGCGTCGATCATCCGACGGGTCACCCGGCGTTCGAAGACGCTTTCCCGATCGCTGTCCGAAGACGCGTCGTCGGGACGGGAGTCGCTGGCAGGCAGGTCCTCGACCGCCGGCTCCTCCTCGACCGCGGGCTCCTCTGGCGTCGGCACGTCCTGCAACGTTCTGGAACGACAGCGAGAAGCGCCTCCGCGCCCGCCTGCCGCCGCTTGCACTTGCCCAACTCCTTGTCCACGCCGCTCGCGTGTGTCTCGAGCCGCTTGCCGTACACGACCGCCTGCTCGAGTCGCGCGCCCGCCAGCTCGCCGCGTAGGTCCCACACAAGGTACGCCAGCGCAGCCTTCTTCAGGTTCTTTATCTGGAGAGCCATCAGCGCGCCGCGCCGCTGCGACAAAAAGAGCGTGTTTACGGCAGCTTTCGCGGCGATGATGATGCCGTTGGTGACCTCGCCGACGATGCTGACCTCGTTGGAGGGTGCGGGGACGGGATGGTTGCCGAGGAGCATGGTCTCGAGGCGATTTAAGAGCGCGGTGGGCTCCAAGGCGAGCTGCGCCGAACTGGAGCGAGTCGGCCGCGCCCGAATTGCTGACGCCGCATCGGCGCCGGTCGAGTCCGACACGACCGCGGTCTTCTCCACCGGCTCGAGGTTCGCCATCCGCGGCGCTGCACCGCGGATTCGAACGGCTGCTCGCTCCTGCTCGGCGGCTGGCCAGTCAGCCGGGCGCTTCGAGAGGGCGGTCGCCGTCGGTGCACATCGACGATCATGGCGAGCGAGCAGCCCCGCACCAGTGAGTGGATGCAGCCCACCGGAGGTACTCTGGGCCGGCGCGGGGGGCCCAGAGGGTGTCCATGCGGGGGGGAGATGGGGTCCCATGGCCCGCCGCAGGCGCCGATTTTTTGGCGTTTTTTCTTTTTTCGCGATTTTTTACTTGTTTTCATGGGAATCGGCGTACTTGCGGCCATGCTATCACGCCTTGCGACAGCCTGTCGGCGCAGCTGACCGTGCCATGATGCACAATTGATCACCTGCATAGCTCGCGGCCTTAGTATTAAGCATTCAGTGACGACCTGATCGTACGGCCAGTAGGAAGGTGTCCTTCCAGCTGCGTGCACGCTTCTGGCGCAATGCGCGTCACCTCGGATGGGCTGCTGGCACTCTCGAGGCTATGCCTACACAGCCTCGCGCGCATGGGCAGTCAAGAGGGACCACGCACCTTCTCAGGACAGCGCCGGTGCCTCTCTCTTGGACCGGCAAACTTGGTGGTCTCGTGTCACCAATGTGGGACCAGTGCGGCATCGCGCCATCGACAGCTCTGAACTGCGCCTCACCACTGACCGGGAAGGCCGCCAAGTGGGCCAGCACAGGTCGCACATTGTGGCAGCAGTCAGCAGTGCATGGCTGATAGCTAGAGCAGCAGCGTCAGGGTCGCAGGGTCGGATCGTGTCAAGCCTCTCGCCCGGCCGGCCGCGTGCAGACGTCGGCCTGTCTGCTGTCTGCAGTGATCTGTCGGCGGTCAGTACGACCGATCAGGTCGGAGTTTTCTGATGGTTGGAGGGTCTATCTGTATGTACTCCTCGAGATCTCTCCAAATCTGCCCTCTGTTAGACCGGGTTAGATCGGGAAGTCGGTGCTCATAGAGACTCATAGAGCCGGAGCCCCGTTTCCGCACTGCTGCGCGGCGCACGGTGTGGGCCGGGGGCCCCCGCGCCGGCCCAGAGCGGAGGTACTGTCTGAGGTGGGGCCCGGCGCGTGAGGCTCGTCGGCGTCCGCCATCACCGCCTGCGGCCACTGCAGAGTCGGCCAAACCAGGCTCGATTTTGGCCATTTTGGCACGGACCTTGCGGACTCTTCACAGCTGGGTCCCGGTGCACCCGGTGAGACGGCACCCGGATCGAGGATGGCTTTAGCCTTTACAGCCTCACCCGCGATCAGCAATACCGCAGAGCCGTGCACGTGGCTCCCCACTCACACTTGCTGGGCACCAACCTTTGGGTCCAGATGACGATCCCTCTACAAACGAGGCAAGAGGGACGCCTCGCGATACTACGGAGGGCCTCGACCAGGACACTTGCTGGTCAGACCACCCCGATCCCTACCACACCACGTTGGGAGGGCTGCTAGCCAGCAACAGCGAGCCCAAGGGCGACATCGATGTACTTGAGAAGTCATCGTCGCCTGACTCCGTTGGGGAGGGGGCTATGCCAGCTGAAAAGCCTTCTGCCGGGCTGCCGGCGAGCTCTGGGGCAGCTCTCCTCCGACGGAAGTCTCACCAAACCCGGAAGGGATTGGCTTGACCGTGGCAGCGATCAAGCCAGCTGCAGTGAATTCGCAGCAGGATGTGAGTATCACGCAACAACGGTACGAAATCAACAGAACTTGGACGAACATCCGACGAGGCTTGGGGCGTACAGGAACCTGCCCAGAACCTCGGTGTATCACCTTCACCATCGCCTCTGCTGGCCGCCGCAGGGCAGCCACCAGCACCAGTGCCGCTGCCGCAGTCAGGCGCGCCCGGTGCGCGCAACTATCTCGACATCATTCGATCACCAGCGCCTACGCGACTGAGCTCCCCTGCTCTGCCGTCTGCCTTGCCGCCTGTCGAGCTGCCCAGCCTTCAGTCCGCCGTCTCGTGCGACCCTCCCTTCGGTGTCGTGGCCGAGGCTGCTGCCACTGGCAAGCCAGACAACTCTAATGCCCGTCCCTGGATCGCGCTTCTGTGTACGTTGCCGTCCCTTTGCGGCGCGTCGCACCGACCAAACCGCGGAGCTGGAGCCGGGCAATCAATCGACGGTCACTGTCGACTTGTCCGCGAGCGAAGGGCTCGCAGCCGCGTTCAATCTCCGCCTCGCAAAGCGACGCGACGGGCTGCGTGACAGGCGTCCACCAAAGACTCCCGTGTCTGCGAGCCCTGCGACGACGAGGCGATCTGTGAGCCATGCGCCGAGGAGTCGGCTGCCGTGCCTCCTGGACATGTCTTTGACTTTCGCATGCTCTACACTCTCCCACATGTCGAGGCGATCGAGTCCTCGATCCCTGACGCCGGTGCTGGCCTCGGCACGAAGAAGGCGTTTTCCGAGGGAGAGGTTGTAGTTCACATCATCACATGGAGCACCAGACAGCAGTCAGTAGAGAGCTCCACCCCTCTGCTGGGGCTCGCCGGTCGTAGGACGGCGCCCCACCAGCGCCCGACCGGGGCACCCGCGCGGACAGGGAGAGCGATGCATGCACTGATGCCTTAGCTGGCGTCGCGTTAGGAGGGGGGGATCGGGCGCGATGTGCGTGACCACAGCCGCTGCACCCTTGCGCGACGTAGTGTCGCTTGTGTGCAGTCGTGTGACGTGTGTCGAGATGCGCGAATCGTGCCTGCCCTGTGTTCATGCCATATGTGCTTGCCATGTCCATCCCATGTGTCGGCTGCGCCTAGCTGCGCCTTTACGCTTTAGGAAGAGGTGGCGATGGAGAGGGCGAGCTGGACGAGCTGGATGAGGGCCGGCCGTGTGGAACGCGAGACTGGCACCGGCTGCACGCCGGGGTCTCGAGTCAGGCCGAGGTTGTCGTATGTCGGTTGTTGTCGGATGTCGGCGATGGTTGACGGCACTGCACGTGCCGGGTACCGATCCATCAACGGGTCACCACGTTTGATTGCGGGAGGACGAGGGCTCCCACTCGCGCCCGGCGGCGCGCGGAGGAGGCCGAGAGTATAGGCCAAGTATACAAACAAGAGCAGAAAGCGAGCAACTACGATTGAGACGCCGCACAGAAAGCGAACCCGCGTGACACAATCGAGGGAAGAAACTCATGTGAGACAGAGAGTCACGCGGGACAGGAGAGTAAAGTGCCAAGGGGGCACCACAGAGAGCAGTTACTATCTCCGCATTCCAACGCTCCTGGCGGCGACGGCGGCCGCGTCCGCCGTTGCCACGCGCAAGCTGGCGGGGGGCGGGGGGCGGGGAGGAGCGGGCGGCGCGCTCGGGGAGCCGATGCTGGGAGAGGGCGGCGAGAGGGTGTGAGAGGGGGCGCCGACCTGTGGACACGGCTTCTTGTAGCCGGGCGCTGCGGAAGCTGTCCACTCTCTCTCTGGGCGGGCAAATACCCAAAAAGGCAGCAAAAGTGCATACCCACTGACAGGCTCGAACTGCCGACATTCGCGTTATTGGCACGACGCTCTAACCAACTGAGCTAAGCGGGCGCTGGATGATGAACGCAGAAGTGGAGTGGCGGTACATATTCGCAAAAAGTTGACCTCAATAGGTGTGAAGGTGAGGTGTGAGGGTGAGTGTCATAGATTAAAGTAGTTTGGGGGTTGGAAGGTGTGAAGGTGAGGTGTGAGGGTGAGTGTTATAGTTCAAAGTAGTTTGGGGGGTGGCTTTATTGGGGTATTCCGATCGTCGCCCTACTCCGTTAGCGTCAGCTGCCCCTGGCCTCCTTCATTCTGCCATCCGCTGCGGGCCCACGCCAACGCTGCCTGTCGGCCCTCTCCTCCGGGGCACCGAGGGGGGGGGGGGCCTAGGGGGAGAGAAGGCCCCGACCTAGCTGCCGAGGCGCCAGCCGAGGCTGCCCTAGAGGCTACCACACCAAAGGCCGAGACGACAACCAAGGCCACTACCCGGAGAGCCGAGGCGACAGCCAAAGCCCCAGCCGACGCTGCCACGCGCAAGCCCTAATACAACATCAATACCATCATCTATCAAAACACACACAACCAACCCCTTCATCCCAACCCAAAAATCAATTATGACTCACCCTGCCATCAGACAGATATTCCACCACCTCAACTTCACTCCCCAACTTCACTTTCCCTTACTCCTGATATCTCCGCGATGTACCGCACGTCGCACACCATGCGGAGTATTGGGGCCGGTACTCGGGGTCGGGGTCTGAGTCCGTCGCGCGGCTCGCGCCTCCTCCAGTGAGGTTGAACGTGTCTCGACCGACGCGGTTTATCATCCTCGTTTAGTATATGTATACATAGTCGAACCCTCCGCCGGACACGTGCCAGTCAGAGGCAGCGCCCCTCCCTGTGCGCAAACCTTCGACCCCCAACCCACGTGCGCCGGCCCTCTGCCACACCGCTCCGTCCTGACTCCGTCACTGTAGTCCGTAGAGCAAGAGCGTTGGACCGATTGAGACTGAGTGTGCTGGGTGGTGCCACCACGAGGCTGTGAGCCCACCTGAGGTTCTGAGCTATGAAAGTGTGGCTGAGTTGAACTCTCGTAAACCTCTCATGAGTCGGCAGCACTGCGCCTGAGCATCCAACGGTGATCTGGCGCAGGGGGAGGGTGACAACCCGCCGCCCTCAGTTGCATCTGGTCTGATGCGCCTGACCCATCCTAAGACTGCCGGGGAGCCCTCCCTTCTGCGGTGCGTGCGGAAGAGGATAGCACGTAGTGTAGCCACTCGCTTCCTGTGCACCCTCGGCCTCACGAGCCGTTTTCTGTCGTCTCCCTCAATCAGAGCCGATTGTGCAACTCACAGCGTTCATCGGCGTGACCTTGGCAGGTGAAGAGAACTGCATCCGCACTGCACACGCACCAGAGGCGTCTCAACCCGTGTCCGCCACTAACTCGGATGCCGAAGGCGAAGCAGCTCGGCCGTGAGCACCAGAGGGTTATGCTCTTATAACCAGTCGAGAATGCGGCCCCAAGAGCACGGTCGGCCCAATTGGCTATTGCGCATGCAAATGGGCGTGGAAGCGCGGAGGCCGGGCAGGCTCGCTTGAACCGGCCGCCATCGCGGCAAACTCCGTGGTCGCTAAAAAATATTAAATTTAAACGAAGGAGTAACCCCGCCCTTCACTGCCAGGA
>NW_005202428.1:2283790-2288772 GCF_000372725.1 Emiliania huxleyi CCMP1516 | reverse complement strand
CTTCGGCTCGCGGCCGCCGTGCTGCTGATCCTGAGCGATCCTGCGCTCGCACTCGCGCAGAGCACGCGTGCTCTGCGCCCCGTGGACGCCGCGACAGCGGAGTCCCACGTCGGCGCTGTCCGACACCCACTCCTCGGCTCGACGCTCCAAGAGCTGCCAGCTCGACCCGCTTCAAACATCTGCAGCGCGGTCGGGCCGGTCCAAGCTATCGTCGCGCACCCGACGGCTGCCGACGCGGCTCCCGAGCCAGCCTCGGCTGCCGCCACGGCTGCCGCCACGGCTTCCGCCACGGCTTCCGCCACGGCTTCCGCCACGGCTTCCGCCACGGCTTCCGCCACGGCTTCCGCCACGGCTTCCGCCACGGCTTCCGCCACGGCTTCCGCCACGGCTTCCGCCACGGCTTCCGCCACGGCTTCCGCCACGGCTTCCGCCACGGCTTCCGCCACGGCTTCCGCCACGGCTTTCGCCACGGCTACGGCTTCCGCCACGGCTACGGCTTCCGCCACGGCTTCCGCCACGGCTGCTGCCACGGCCGCCGCCACGGCTGCCGCCACGGCTGCTGCCACGACTGCTGCCACGGCTGCTGCCAAGGCTACCTCGTCTCGTGTGTCTTTTGCGTCTGTGTCGCGTGACGAGTCCAGTGTACCTAGCGTGTCTAGCGTGTTTTCTACCCGCTGCACAGGTCCGGCGCCGACTACCTCGACCGTCCCACCCACCTGGCACCGTGCAGAATGGCTCTGTGTCGGACCAAAGGCAGCCACAAGGCAGCCTGTCCCTCACAGTGTCCACAACGCCGGTGGGGTCCCCTCGGATGAGGGGGCTGGGGCGGCACAACCGTCTTGCCCATTGCCCTCGACGACTGGCAGAGCCGGAGCCAACCGCACCAACCACAGCCCGACCAGTAGCCAGGAAACTACCCCGCTGGGCGGGGGCCTGGTTGGGTTGTGCGAGGTGCGGCCCTCTCGGAGCCACAAATTGTACAAGTCCATTGACTCCGAGCGCATCTTCTACCCGTCCGACGACTCGCTCCTGCCGGGACCCTGGTCGACAGGTACCGAAGGCGGTCGAGCACCAGGACGAGGAGGCGCCGTTCTGGCGTCGCCCGTCCCCAACAACTCTGACATCGACATCTTCGTTGGCGGCACGCCTGCAAACGAGACCATCGTCAGCCTCTTCTCGCGCGACGCCTCGTCGGCGGGCGGCCTCTGGGACCTCTCCGACCCGCTCGGACTGGTGCTGGCAAAGCTCCCGGCACCCGGGAGATCTCCTACTCGCCGGCCTCATGGCGGTTTACACCAAAAACGGCATTTTCGCTTCCCTGTTCATCTTACACAGCGTCTCCGCCGCGCCCAAACCTTGGTACTATGCGCTCTACGTTCCAGGGTCTGGTTGGGGCGTCTTTTCCACGTGGGACCTCTGTGCAGCGCACGGCGCCATCGGGGGCTCGAGGGCGCGCCACAAGAAGTACCGCGACATCCAAGAGGCGCTCGCCCACATCAACGTGCACTACCCAATCCCGACCTCGACCCAGATCCTACTCGACTTCTGGTACCCGTTTGAAGGGGAGGCGACGCCAGCCCATCCCGGCGTCCTTCTCCAACCGCCCGTCGTCCTGAGCCCCGGCACGATCACCACCTACGCCCAGCCAGGCGACGGCAACGGCGCCGCCACGTCGTCATCTGCTGCATCGTCCTCGGCGGCAACCGGCAACGGCGCCACTGCGTCATCGTCGGCTACACCGCCCTCGACCTCGCCCGACGACGGTGCCAGCATCGAAGAGCTCGATCCATCGACATCCTCCCCCATCGACCGGCCGCCGAGGCGCAAGCGCCGGTTCGAACCGCCTCTCGACTGCCAGACAGCATCGGCCCCGCCGTCGCCGCCGCCGGTGCCACCGTCGTCGCCACCACCACCGCCGCCACCACCGCCCCCCTCGCTGCCCCCTCCTCCTCCCGCGCCGCCGCCGCCGGCGCCGCCTCCCCCACCACCACCCCCCGGCGGCGACGCGTTCCCGGCCAACCTCTTCGCCCCGACTTACTTCGGCGTCGTCCCCCCGGCGCCAAGAGTCTCTGGCTCGCTCGTCCGCCCTCGCTCACCACTCGCGGACGCTGCTGCCGAGGGCGGCGCCTCCCCGCCCAGCGGCAAGGCGCGGACGACCAGCGGAAGTGCGGGCGGTCCCAAGGGCTCATCCAAGGTGCTGAAGACACACCACGACGACGGGCCGGACCCCATGTCCTACGCCGACGTTATCGCTGGCAAGAAGCGCGACGCTAGCAAGAAGCGCGTCGCGTCGACTGCCCTCGACAAGGCGGAGACAGAGGAAGAAGCCCTCGCTAAGAGGCGCAACGCATCGTCTGCCCTCGACGAGGCGACGACCGACGAAGAAGCCCTCGCCGCCGGACAGCGCCTCGCCGACGCCGAGCGCGAAGTACTAGAGCTCAACGCCGCAGACTCGTCACCGCCGCCGCCGCCGCCCGAGTCCGGACCGGATCCAAGTGGCTCGATCTCGCTGCCACCATCGCCACCACCGCAAGAGCAGGCGACCGACGACGGCGAGCAGCGCACGGGCGACGACCCCGACCCCGCCATCGCCCCGGCGGGCGACGGCGCCGAATCCGATCCGGCAGACGCCGGTGCAGCCCTCCCAGACGGCCTTCCTGCGTCTCCAGAGCATGTCGACGCCACGACGGGTGTGCCCACCTCAGAGGGCGACGTCGACATGGATGAGAGGCCCATCTCCCAGCGCCTCAAGCGCCGCGTTGGCGACGGGAGCAAGCCCCCGCCGTCTTACAGTGGCCACGACAGCGACGAGGAATCGTCCGACGAGGACGTCGGAGGAGAGAGCGTGGAGGGAAGCGAGGCGGGGCAGGCGAGGGGGGCGCAAGCCGCCAGCAGCTCCAACACCAACCCACCTCGCCAAACCTTCTCTTGCTCCATCTGCGCCCAAGTCTTCGGGACAGCCAAGTCGCTCTGCACGCACTTCAAGACGCACAACTACACGCCCGTGGACCTCGCCTCCAGTGGGCTCACCAAGTGCGGGTGCTGCGCTCAGATTTGCTGCCTCATCCCCAACAAACTTCCGGATGGCTCGGGTGGCAACGGGACGAGCATGTTCTTCAACCACCTCTCGTCCCGCAACGACCCGCTGCACAAAGCCCACAAGGAGAAGATCACGCCGAAGGCCGAGTGCACCGACGCCATCGCCAAGGCACTGCAGCACGCGGCGCCGGGCACACCGGGCGCCAACCTGACCCACGCTGACAACCGTGGCGTCTCGGCTGCCACTCGCGCCCGGCGGCTCGCGTGGGCGCCCGCCGTCCCGGGCGCCGCTGCGTGCTCTGCTGCTGCTGTTGCCGCCCTCCGCAACGCCACCGGCGTCTCGCTCGCTTGGAACTCCCCCTCGGGGGTGGCCGACACGATCAATCTCAACACCACGCCCGCCGCAGACTACGATCTCTCCATCTGCGACAGCGTCTCGATCGAGTGCCTCAAGCGTCTCCACCTGCAGAGCCAGGACTTCCCCGACAACAAGGAGTACCGTGCAAAGATCCGCTCAGTGCTCGAGTTCGGGATGAAGGCCTTCGGCGGCAACCCCAACGCGCCCGGCACCGAAGACGGCGCCCGAGGTGCCATCTTCGTCGTCGCGTCGACGATCCTCGTCACCTGCCGGCCGAGCGGCTCGCCGCGCTACACGACCGACCAGATGGTCGAGCGCGCCGCAACCATCGCCCACTCGCCCGACGGCTTCCTGGCCCTCTGGAAAGAGCTGGCGCTCTCCGCCTCCGTCCCGCCCACCCCACTGGAGCAGGGCGACGCTACCGACTCGCCGGGCCCCTCGCAGCCTTCCATGGAACAGATGGTCAAGAGGGCCCACTACTACGCGAACCGGGGCGAGTTCGGCAAGGCGTGGGCGGCCTTCTCGCCCTCCGCGCCCGCCGACGGCCGCGACCCCAAGGTTGTCGCCAACTACCTCGGCAAGACGCCGCAAGCGCGGGCCCCGCCTGCCAGTGTCACCGCCGACGAACCGGGCGTCGCGCGCTATGAACTGAAGAGGAAGTTCTTCAACAAGTTCGCAAAGTCTTTGCCTCGCGCCCGCAAGGGCGGCCCGACCCAAGTCGACTACGAGCTCGTCCGCATCATCACCGAGTCGACCGACGGGGCGGACTGCCTCTTCAACTTCTGCACCTCCGTTGGCTGGGGTGTCATGCACGAGCGTCTCAAGCGGCTCGAGGACGACCTCAACGCCGTCTGCCTCTGGAAGGACGATGGCGTCAGCTGCAGGCCCCTCGGGCTCTGCATGGCGCTTCCCACCCTTCGGGTCGCGCTCGAGCGGGGCATGTCAGTCGATTTCTTCGGCGACTACCTTTACAACAAGGCCCACCACCGGCGGCCCCACGACGGCGTCCTCGCCGCCTGGGCGGACGCGATGCGCGCCCCGGCCAACGCGCCGGTCGTGCACGGCGACAAGGAGAAACCAGAGCTCACCCGGCAGTACAACGAGGGGTACAAGGTCGACCTCGCGGAACCCCACGCTGGCCCGGGAGGATGCGATGAGGTGAATGAAGTCAAGCTCTGGACGCCCCTCCTCAAGACCTCCTCGGCGGGCGTTGGCAACGCCTCGAGCGGCGGCACGCCCGCCTCCGTTGGCCACTCCTACGCCTTCGGCAACACCGAAGAGAAGGCCCGCCGCCTAAACATGGGCTGCAAGGCGCGCGGGCAACCCGGCCAACCCTTCGACCACAAGAACGGCCACGGCTACGTCAAGGCGCATCGCGGTTTCTACCACGACGCGATCTTTGTCAAGCGCAACAACTTCAACCTGCTGCTCCACGAGACGTTCGGCGGCGGCTTCTCGCCCACCGCCGTTCTCAAGCTGCGCCGCCTCGCGCGCAAAGTCGCGCGCGGCAGCGTCGACCGCACGGCCTACTCGCCTAAGTACTCGCTCTCTTTTATGTCCCACCATGCAGAGCGCATCTCTCTCT
>NW_005202428.1:2279953-2281700 GCF_000372725.1 Emiliania huxleyi CCMP1516 | reverse complement strand
GCCCCGCCTCCGCCACGCGCGGGTCCTTTTTGAGGTACAGCCACCCCATGTGCGCAAACCAAAACCCGCGGATCGCGTCGTGCGGGTCGGCCACCGTCTCCGAGTGGAAGTGGTGCGTGCGGTGGTCGCGCGCCCAGTGGAAAATGGTGCCCTGGTTGGCGCACGAGTTGACCAGCATCACGACGAAGCGGTAGGCGAAGGACGCCTTGTAGCTGCGGTGCGCCCACAGCCGGTGCGCGCCGCCGGTGATGCCAAAGCCGGTGATTGGCCAGAGGATGAAGGCCCACCAGATGGTGGCGACCTGCGCGGGCGCGGCGGCGGCGGCGGCGGCGTGGGACGCGGTGCGCTCCGCCCGCGCCGCTCTCGCCGCAAGGGCGACGCATCTCTGTGCGCAGCTTGTCTGTGCGCAGCTTGTCTGTGCGCAGCAGCCGCGCGCTCATCTCGAGCGGGCGGCGCGCGCCTTGCAGTAGGGCACGAAGAAGATGCCCGCAAAGCCAAGCAGCTGCGTCAGTGTGATGTACGTGGCCATCGTGAAGCGGATGTCCTTCAGCGGCGGAGGGAACGAGGAGCATTTGCGCTCCTGGTCCTTGTACGGGATGGTGGTCTTTGTCTGCGCCGGCAGGTGCGCGGGCTTGGGAGGGGCAGAGAGCGGGAGAGCAGGGTGGCGGCGCGTGCGGATGGCGCGCGCGCGCGTGGCGGCGCGGCGCCAGACTGCGAGCTGTGATGCGGAAGCGGAGACGCGGAAGGGAAAAGGGGCTGCCGACGCACCAGGGTGTCGAGCGAGCTCTCCTCGGTGTTGGCGCGCGAGAGCGAGCTGCCGTAGAGGGCGGCGAGGACCATCTCGCCGCGGGTGTCGTTTGGGGGATTGTCGCCTGCGGGGGTCGGACCGGCGGGGGCTCGCCTCCCGAGGGTCGGGCGCGGCGAGGACAGGGCTGCGCCGCCTCTGATGCAGGGTCGCCTTTGGCGAACCTTCGTCGGAACAAAAAGAATTTCATGCCCCAACAATCTACTCCGCCATCTGTAGGAGTACTCACGAAGGTGACAGCATTACCGTTGGGTCCGAGAAAGACTCTATGTCGCCGACCCTGCGTGTGCCTCCACACAGTGTGTGTGCTGCGGACGGCTGGCTGCCAAGCTAGACCTAGAGGAAGGTCGCTCTAAGTGGAGAGAGAGCGATCGCCAGTCGAGCACTGAGCTGCGAGCCTGCCGCTGTCCCTAAGGGAGAGAGAGGCAGAGGGGGAGAGAGAGGAGCATAAGAACTTACTTAGGAGAGCGCAATCGGAGGAGGGGGGGCGCGCCTTCTGCCCCCGTGCCGCCGGGTGCAATCTGTCCTATACGAGAGAGGTGGTGTGGACTCCCTTGGACCTGTCGTGTGGGTGTGAACCCTGCCAAGCCCCGCAGCCCGCTCTCCGTGTCTCGCGATGGCCGATGCGCGCTTCCCCACTTCCGTTCCCTTTGAGAGAGATTTTTAGCAATGTTGTTCCCTTTGTGCCCCTGATCGTCCTTCCTAGATGACAAAAGATCGTTGCTCTGCAAGGTGGGGACTCTGTCCTTCTCTCCCATCCATCCCTAGTTTGGCGTTGTGGCACTTGTGCTGTCTGTTTTCTTTCCGTTTGGGGGGATGTCAGTGTCTCACCGGGCTCCGCCTCCGGGCGGCGGGCGCCACCCAGCGTCAGGGGCGGGGAACCCGCAATTTGAAATGCTCCGGCATCTCAAATTGCCCGATACGATCTCCATTTTAATTGAG
>NW_005202428.1:2194412-2279853 GCF_000372725.1 Emiliania huxleyi CCMP1516 | reverse complement strand
GAGCGCGCGGGGGCGAGGAGGAGCGCGGGCGCGGGGCTCGCTCGCGCGCGCGGGCCCGCCGCTCACCAGTTGTGCCAGCCCTCGCCAATCGAGAGGATGGCGACGAGCTTGTTCTCCGCGGGGTTGCTCTGCGGGTCGTACGGCCGCCCGCCCCACAGGTGCGCGCCCGAGTTGACCATCCACGTGCAGTGCAGCACCCACACGTACCGCAGGCAGCCCGGCACGAAGAAGCCGTTCCAGAAGGTCTCGCCCCACGCGAGCTGCGCCACAAACCCCGGGATGAAGAAGCACCACACAAAGTTCCACCACGGGTCGTTGCGGTGCTGGAACATGACGGGCCAGTCCGCCTTCAGGTCGTCCACATTGACCTTGCGCCCCGCCTCCGCCACGCGCGGGTCCTTTTTGAGGTACAGCCACCCCATGTGCGCAAACCAAAACCCGCGGATCGCGTCGTGCGGGTCGGCCACCGTCTCCGAGTGGAAGTGGTGCGTGCGGTGGTCGCGCGCCCAGTGGAAAATGGTGCCCTGGTTGGCGCACGAGTTGACCAGCATCACGACGAAGCGGTAGGCGAAGGACGCCTTGTAGCTGCGGTGCGCCCACAGCCGGTGCGCGCCGCCGGTGATGCCAAAGCCGGTGATTGGCCAGAGGATGAAGGCCCACCAGATGGTGGCGACCTGCGCGGGCGCGGCGGCGGCGGCGGCGGCGTGGGACGCGGTGCGCTCCGCCCGCGCCGCTCTCGCCGCAAGGGCGACGCATCTCTGTGCGCAGCTTGTCTGTGCGCAGCTTGTCTGTGCGCAGCAGCCGCGCGCTCATCTCGAGCGGGCGGCGCGCGCCTTGCAGTAGGGCACGAAGAAGATGCCCGCAAAGCCAAGCAGCTGCGTCAGTGTGATGTACGTGGCCATCGTGAAGCGGATGTCCTTCAGCGGCGGAGGGAACGAGGAGCATTTGCGCTCCTGGTCCTTGTACGGGATGGTGGTCTTTGTCTGCGCCGGCAGGTGCGCGGGCTTGGGAGGGGCAGAGAGCGGGAGAGCAGGGTGGCGGCGCGTGCGGATGGCGCGCGCGCGCGTGGCGGCGCGGCGCCAGACTGCGAGCTGTGATGCGGAAGCGGAGACGCGGAAGGGAAAAGGGGCTGCCGACGCACCAGGGTGTCGAGCGAGCTCTCCTCGGTGTTGGCGCGCGAGAGCGAGCTGCCGTAGGCGGCGAGGACCATCTCGCCGCGGGTGTCGTTTGGGGGATTGTCGCCTGCGGGGGTCGGACCGGCGGGGGCTCGCCTCCCGAGGGTCGGGCGCGGCGAGGACAGGGCTGCGCCGCCTCTGATGCAGGGTCGCCTTTGGCGAACCTTCGTCGGAACAAAAAGAATTTCCTGCGGCAACAATCTACTCCGCCATCTGTAGGAGTACTCACGAAGGTGACAGCATTACCGTTGGGTCCGAGAAAGACTCTATGTCGCCGCCCCTGCGTGTGCCTCCACACAGTGTGTGTGCTGCGGACGGCTGGCTGCCAAGCTAGACCTAGAGGAAGGTCGCTCTAAGTGGAGAGAGAGCGATCGCCAGTCGAGCACTGAGCTGCGAGCCTGCCGCTGTCCCTAAGGGAGAGAGAGGCAGAGGGGGAGAGAGAGGAGCATAAGAACTTACTTAGGAGAGCGCAATCGGAGGAGGGGGGGCGCGCCTTCTGCCCCCGTGCCGCCGGGTGCAATCTGTCCTATACGAGAGAGGTGGTGTGGACTCCCTTGGACCTGTCGTGTGGGTGTGAACCCTGCCAAGCCCCGCAGCCCGCTCTCCGTGTCTCGCGATGGCCGATGCGCGCTTCCCCACTTCCGTTCCCTTTGAGAGAGATTTTTAGCAATGTTGTTCCCTTTGTGCCCCTGATCGTCCTTCCTAGATGACAAAAGATCGTTGCTCTGCAAGGTGGGGACTCTGTCCTTCTCTCCCATCCATCCCTAGTTTGGCGTTGTGGCACTTGTGCTGTCTGTTTTCTTTCCGTTTGGGGGGATGTCAGTGTCTCACCGGGCTCCGCCTCCGGGCGGCGGGCGCCACCCAGCGTCAGGGGCGGGGAACCCGCAATTTGAAATGCTCCGGCATCTCAAATTGCCCGATACGATCTCCATTTTAATTGAGATTGCCTCGAGCATCCCAAGATGCATGAAGCAATTCAGGATGCGCGCGCATCCTGAATTGCTTCGCGCATCCTGAATTGCTTCATGCATCTTGGGATGCCTGAGGCAACCAAAGATGTCCACGACATCCCTGATTGAGCCATTACATCCTGAGATGCTGGCCGGAGGGCGCTGCATCTCAGGATGGCTGAATTGGCGTCGCCATCCCCGAGATGTGGCAAGCATTTTCAAATGGATATTTTAATCTCAGATAAATAAGACAATCCAGAATGCGCGCGATGTGCGACGAGGCCTAATAGTCCGCAGCGCCCCCAATGGTGCGCCGCGTGGAGGGCGAGCTCTCCCTCTCCCTCTCCCTCTCCCTCTCCCTCTCCCTCTTACTCTCCCACTCACTCTCTCTATTCTCACTCTCCCTCTTTCTCTCCCTCTTTCTCTCCCTCTCCCTCTCTCTCTTACTCTCCCTCTCCCTCTCCCTCTTCTCCCTCTCCCTCTTCCTCTCCTCTCCCTCTCCCTCTGCATCTCTCTCTCCTCTCCCTCTCCCTCTCCCTCTCCCTCTTCATTTCAACCCTACGCCCCCCTTTTTCCTCTCACTCTCCCATTCACTTCCACTATTCTCATTTATTCTCGTCCTCTCGCTCTCGCTCTCCCTCTCGGTCTCTCTCTCCCTCTCTCTCTCCCTCTCCCTCTCCCTCTACCTCTCCCTCTCCCTCTCCCTCTCCCTCTCCCTCTCTCCCTCTCTCCCTCTCCCTCTCCCTCTCCCTCTCCCTCTCTCCCTCTCTCTCCCTCTGTATCGCGAACACCCGTTTGTGCTCTCCCTCTTACTTCCAACCGCCAGCACACCGCCAGACGGGCCAGCCTCCTCCTCCGCGGCCAGGGGCCTGCGCAGCCGCCCACGCCGTCTGCTGCGCAAGCACAGCCGAGTGGCGTGCGGGGTGTGCACGTCTAGATCTCGCACAGCCACGCGGCGGTAGACAATCAGCACGGCCACGTTCGCCAGGGCAAACGGCGAGAGGCAGGGTGTACTCGCTGATGATGCTAGCGACGAGGAGCCGAAGGTACCACGTTGTGAAAAGCTGCGGCCGAGAAGTGGGAGGCCGTCAGTGGTGGTGTGAGTGAGACGTGCTCCTTGCGCCGGCTCAACGCGCCTCTCTTCGTTAGCGTCAACGTCGACGCGGGAGCCTGGCTGGATGTCGGTGCAGTGCGCATGTCAGGTATGTGTTGTCAGCGCGCGGGTATGGCGTGGGTGCCGTGAGGGTGGGCATGCGCGTGCGACATCAATCACCAGCAGCGTAGCTGCGGGGGAGCGGGCAGGATGCACCATGCGCCACGAGCCACGAGGCAGCTGCGCTTTGACGCTACAGAATGGGAGAGTCCGACAATTGCCCAAATTGCCGTTTACTATTCCGGTTGCGGAATATGCGGAAAGTGCGGAAAACAATGTGCGTGGGGAGGGCGTTACAATCCTGCTTCTTTCTTTCTTGGGCTTTAAAATACCCCGTCAGCAGAGTCCTCCTACGTATCTGAAAGTAGCACATAACACTGAATGAAAATGTCCATCTGTGGCGAGGGTATCGACTACCTTCCTTGCCCTCTACCTCTGGGATGGGAAGGAGTGAGCCTACCAGGTGGCCTTGAAACAACGGTTTCCGCACCGCCTCACGCATCTGCTGATGCGGCCCAAGCTTGCCGCGTTAGCACTGCATCCGGCGCGGCCGCGGGCACCTAACGCGCTTCATTGCTGCCCGGTACGACTGTACTGATCTGGCTTGCGCACCAGTGCTGGCAGGCTCACACCATAGTGCTCCCTTGCCTGCTGGTGTAGGCAACAATACCCTTGCTGGCAAGCTTCACCTCGCGAGCTGCCTCGATGGGGTGCCGAGGCATAGAGATTAGAGTCTCGCCTACGCTGCGGCACAGACACCTGATGAGGACAGCATGATACCACATGAATCTGCCCAGTTGCAGCAAATTCTACTGAACAGTTGAGGGCTGGCGAGAGAGAGACCGTTAAGGAGCGCGAAACGCGCGAGGAAGCCGCGGGCTGCGGGCTCATATACAAGAAGAAAAAGTTGAAAACGAGACTCCTTGTTATCCATAAAAGAGCCACATACATGATATGTCAACCGGCGCACATGCGACGAGAGCGGGCGCCGTTTTTCATTGCCTATTCTAACGAGACACAGAGCAGCGGCACGGGCGTTGCCGATCGAACACGGATTGCTGAGGGCCATGCACAATTCGTGCGGTTATGGGCTGCCACCGCAAAACATGCAAACGACAGGCCACGCCACGTGCGCCACCATATCCAGCTGCGCAGCGGCAACGACTGCCGAGGCGCAGGCCGAGCCGCAGCCTACCCGATGCCCCGCCGACATGCGGCATTGGCCAAAATGCTGGGCATCTCAGGTTAAGGAAGGCAACTTGAAATAGCAAGGAGCATCCTAGAATGCAAAGGGGTAACTCCAGATGCTAGCGCATTCACGAATGCAGTTCGCATTCCAGGATGGTCGACGCATCCTGGAATGCGTGGACCATCTTTGGAATGCGGTGTGCATCTTGAAATGCGAAAAGTCAACTCGGCATTCTGAATTGAAAAATGCAATCTAAATTGATTTTTTGCAACTCAAAATGCCCTCAGCATCTCAAATTGCGGGTTCCCCGCCCCTGACGCAGTGTCAGGTGTCACTGAATGTAATGTGTAAAAAATCGGTGGAGCCTCGTGTTTGTTAAGCCGTGGGGCTACCTTACCCGCTTCACCCTTTTCTCTCTGTAAGACACAATGCAGGGCGAAGGCGCGCGTTAAAGGAAAGAAAAGCCACGCGTTTTGAGGCTTCTGACCGGCGCCGCGACGCCCTCTCTCTCCTCCGCACGTCGGCTCACAATATGCATCCCGCCTCCCCGCACGCAACACAATGACAATATCACAAACACACATCAAGGTAGACGTCACGCGCACGCGCACCCAACACTATTCGTGAGAAGGGCAGCCGGACCTATCCCCCCCGCCCCCCCCTACACACCCTCAGCGGCGGTGCAATCCTGCGACCAGAGAAAGCCGTCGCAGCCCACGCCCTCGCAGCTCGTCCGGTCGGCGGCGAGCAAGTCTCTCAGCTGCCGGTTGAGCGGCGCGTAGAGCGCGCAAAGCTCTGCGCGCGTCGCGGCGAGGAGCGGCTCGCGCGCCTCCGTCGGCTCGCGCCGCCGGCCGAGCTCTTCGCGGGTCGCCGGCAGCTTCGCCTCCGCCGTTGCGAGGCCGGTGGCGTCCACCGAGGCCACGCCCAGCCCGAGGTGCCTCCACGCGCGGCGCAGCGCGGCGCGGCGCGTCGCCGGCTCCAGCAGGTCTTCGGTCCGAAGGCAGAGCAGCGCGCCTGCCCGCGCGCCCGGACTGGTTGCGGACGGGCGCGGCTGGCGGCGGCTGTCATCGGGATCGCGGCGAGCGGGGAGGGCGGAGCGGGGCAGGCGGCGGCGCACCGGCCATGGCTCGCAGCCAGTCTTCGACAAAAGGGGCGTACATGCCTCGGATGATCTGGTCTGTGGGAGGGGAGGAGCGGCGGCGGCGGGCGGGCGTCACCGACGCCGTGGTGGCGCCGGCCGGGGCGTGTGTCCCCGTCCAAGCAACGCTTTGCAGATGGCGAGCAGCGCTCCAGGCTCACGGAGGGTTGGGGGCGGGCGGGGCGGCGGCCTGCGTGGAAAAAGACGGCGGCGGGCTCGGGCCCGAGCTGCTCGAAGTGGATCGCGCAGCGCCGCAGCCCGTGGCGCCGCTCGCACGCCCTCCAGCCGGCCACCTGCTCGGTCACATACTCGCCAAACCGCCGCGCGCCGACGCCTGGAGTCCCCGCGAGCGCGAGTCAGGGACGGTGCCGCCATGCTGAGCGCACCAAAGCTGCGGGGTGGACGCGGCACCGTACTTTTTGCCATAGTGCGGGTGGCCATAGAAGGCGTGCACGAGCCGGTCAATCGGCGAGCGGAGCAGCGCGATCAGGCGCGGCGGCCGGCTGCCGTAAAAGGAGCGGAGGAGCCACGGCGTGGTGAAGTTGAAGGCGCCGCCCGCCGGCACGGTGGGCAGGTCCACCGCGGCGTCGTGCGCGCGCAGCGCCGCCGCCTTGCACGTCCACATCTCCTTCTCGTAGTACGTCTTCTCGCACGCCGGCACGTCAGTGCAGCGCTTCTTGCACGGCCAGTACGACTCCTCCCACCACTTGTGGAAGCGGTGCGCGCTGTCCGGGTAGAACTGGAGCGTCGCGTGGCAGTGGAGCGCCGCGGCGAGCTGAGCCGACGGATCCAACGAGGCGGGGACGGCGCGCTCGAGCCAGCGCCGCCCGCCCTCGTCGTTCTTCCACTGACCCCAGCACGCGCCGTTGCCCAGCGGCACGAGCGCTTCTGGGTGCGACGCCCTGAGCAGCGCCGCGAGGTGCTTGGTGCCAGTCTGCCACGCGCCGAGCACAAAGGCCCCCGGCGCGCAGCGGCGGCCGGCGGGCGTGCCGATGCACGGCGTGAGGCCGGCGGGGTCGAAGGGCGCGTCGGTGCGGGCCGCGAAGAGCGCGGGCTCCCAGCGTCGGGCGAGCGCCGAGAGGGCCGCCTCGTCGGGCAGAGGGTGGGGCTGCATGTGTGTGTGCGCCACAGAGGCGGGAGCGCGACACGTGGCGCGATGAACACGCGTGGCGAGATCAACGAGGTGATCCAACTCTTGTGGCCTAAAGTCTGGGCAGGTTGTGAGGATCACGATGCCGGCGTGAACACGACTAACTGACGGATCCGCTCCTGACAGTCGCACGCGCCGCGCTGCGGCGCGTGCCACTGTCTTTGTTTGAAGTTAAAAGTCGAATCAGAGCGCCGTCGGCGCTGATCCTCGTTTTCCTCCCACGGACCGCCCGTCCGGGACCGCTCCGGGACGCACGCCGGCGAAGCACCATCAAGCTGCTGTACGGCCCCGGAATCGCCTTCCCAGGCTTAGCTAGACTGAGAGATATTGTGGACATGATTGGTCTCTACAATATTACACTGACACTGAACCTCCAAGAGCTCGTCCCGGTCCGTCACGGGACACGGCCATCCTCGGCCTCCGGAGGGCCCCCGGCCGCGGCGCGGTGCGGCGGCGTCACAAATCCGACCACAGAGCACCGGGACGCGGTCGGGCGATCTGAGGCCCAACTAGGCGTATGCATTGCCCATCCAGGGCTATCACCTGGACTTATCAACAGGCGCCTGCGGCGCCGTGCTCAGGAGCTGCTGCTCCAACCTGTTCACACTTTCGTACGGGACCGTATGTTCTCTCTTTCCGGTTTTGAGAGATGCGTAATCCTCGCTACCCAACGCGGCCAAAGGATATCCACCTCGAGAAAAAAGAAAGAAAAGAAAGAAAACAGACAACCCAAGGGAGGGATGGGAGGACGGCACGCCGCCACCACACAGGGATTTTAAGGAGAGGTGTGTCCTCCTCGAGAACCTCGAGAGAGAGATGCTTAGGCTTTCTCTCTACTCGCGCCTTCCGCTGATGGACTCGCGGCATGCCGGCCGCTGCTGCCTCGCCGTCATCGTCGTGCAAAACGCAACTCTGATCGTCGCCGCCTGCTACAGCCGCGCGCTGCCCGGTCCTCGCTACTTGGGCTCGGTCGCGGTCCTGCTGACAGAGGTGCTCAAAGCGCTGGCGGTCGTCGCGTGCGGCGTCTACTCCTCGGGGAGCGCCGCGCTGCAGGCCGAGCTGCGCACAGTTTGCGCCCGGCCGCCCTTTGTCGCCGCCTTTGCGCTGCCGGCCGCCTGCTACTGCCTGCACAACAATCTGTGGTACGTCGCGGTGACGCACCTGGACCCGGTCACGGTCGCGGTCGGCACGCAGACCAAGGTTGTCTTTGCCGCCCTCTTTGCCGTGCGGCTGCTCGGCAAGCGGCTGGGCAAGGTCCGGTGGGCGGCCATCTCTCTGCTCAGCGCCGGGCTGATGCTGGTCGAGTCGAGCGCGCCCTCCTGGCAGCGGCCGAGCCGCGCGGCGAGCGGCGCTGCGGACGGGGCCGACGGCGGAGTGGATCGCGCCCGCGGCCTGCTCGCCCTCTTCTCCCTCTGCGCGCTGTCGGGCCTCGCAGGCGCGGGGCTAGACACCTCCTAGACTCCTCCTCCCCGCCACCTCCCTGCCGGGCTGGGCTGGGCGTGCGGCGGGTGGCCGCGCACTCTCTGCCGAGGCTCACAGGCGTGTGGCTAGACGTGCGCCTCCTCTTCCCACCTCCAGCCACCCTTCTGTGGCATGGCGATGACGGTCGGGTCAGTGACGGGGCTATCGTCGGTGCCGCGCCTGCAGGCACGCTGATGGAGCTGTTGCTCAAGGACTCTTCGGTCGCCGCCTCGCTCTGGGCGCGCAATATTCTCATGTCCCTCTTCTCCCTCCCCCTCGCCGCCGCCGCCCTCCTCGCCACCGACGCCGCCTCCCTCGCCTCCGGAGCCCTCTTCGTCGGCTTCGGCGCCTGGGCGACCGCGATCGTCTGCCTCGGCGCGGTGGGGGGCGTCGCCGTCTCGATGGCCCTCCGGTGCTCCCGCCGCCGCCGCCGCCGCCGCCGCCGCCGCGCCTCGCGCCCCGCCCCCGTCTCTGAGCCGCGCTGCCGACAGTCCTCCGCTCCGCGCCCGCCAGCTACACAGACAACCTCCTCAAGTCCTTCGCTGTCGGCGTCTCGATCGCCCTCGCTTGCCTCCTGTCGTCGGCGCCACCCGCCCGTGCCGCTCGCAGCGGTCCCCCCGCAGCGCCACCTCACAGCCTGCGGCATGAGAGCAGGTTGCGCTGCGGGTGCAGATTGCTCCCCGCGCCGGCGCCGGCGCCGCTCTGGTGGCGGTGGCGTCCACAGTCTATTACACCGACGGCGATTGCTCGCGCAGCTCGGACCGCGAGGAGGAGGAGGGCTCGTCGCCCCTTCTCTTCCGCCCGCAGCGGGGAGCCACGGTGCTCGAGCGCGTCGGCGTCTTTTCGCAAGATCAGCGCGAGTCGGTGAGAACTTGATCACGGTACTTGACTCTTTTTTCGGTGCGGCTTATCGCGTCGCGTGTGTTGCTGGAGAACATGGTGCTACCTTGCTGCGAGAGTGCCAGTGCGTGTGTCCCACTCATCGTCATCCCACAGGCATCTCGCTTTATCCTATTTAACTACCACCGAAAATAACGTACCTCGAGGTAAGGGCGGTGCGCTCTAGACCTAGAGAAGACGGCATGCGCAAAGAGGAACGGTGCAACCACCTCCCGGGCAACGGCGTCGGCCGTCTCACCTTGTTCTCTCTACAGCCATTCCGGCCTCTCCCCCACGCAACACCCTGTCCACCGCAGTGTTCAGCCCCTCGATGTTGAGGTACGGCCTGCGCCCAAAGACGTGCCTAAGCCAGAGGGCAGGGTAGTGTAGCGGACACGAGCACAACTGCTCTCGCTTATCGGAACTGGGCGCCGAGCGAGCGACCTCGAGGAGGGGGATTCACTACATGGTGCACTCCGCGTCGCTCTCTTTGTGAACTCTTGAAACGCATGCTACGACGGCGACCAGATGTAGGCGTTGCGAGCCTCGTCGGGTTGCACGCACCTTCCGACGAGAGTGGTTGGTTGCGAGTGTGATATCGCGCGATATCACACTGACAAGGTCGCGCGCGCAAGTGTGTGGGCATGACAAGGTCGCGCGCAAGCGAGTGTGAGCGCGCAAGCGAGTGTGAGATCGTGCGCGTGTCGCGCACCAGGCTTGATGATAGCGCCTCGGGAGCTCGTACCACGGCTGGTTTCGAGAGGCGAAGAAAGCCGCTAGGAACCCCTAGAGGCAGGCGGAGGGCGCGTACCGTGCCGTTACGAAAGGATGGGCACAGAGGAGAGTAGAACCTGGTCGCCCCCATCGTACGATTTCGTCGCAGCAGCCTCGCGGCGCATGGCCTGCCAAAGGTGAGGTGGGGTTTCGCCCGATTGTGCGGGTGCGCGACTGGGCCAAAGCAAGCTGCGGGCTAGCGCGGCGCGGGCGGTCGTGGGCCCCGCTGCCTGGTGGACTTCTCGGTCCGGCGAGAGGACGATGATACCAGAGTTGAAGGGGAAGACCCCCTCGCGGCAGGGGTGGTGGCGGTGAGGGCAGGGGCGGCGGCAACGGCGGTGAGGGCAGCGGAGAGACAGGCGCGGGAGGCAGCAACCGGGAGGGATCCACCTTGACAGAGGCGTTGTACCGCACCCGGTCCTGCACGGAATCGGCGGGGGAAGACCCTCAGTTCCGTCGCCACGCAACGCTGGAGAGGAGTGCATCTCTCTCTCAGGGACACCTTGCGTGACGCCGAGTCAAGGCCTCCTGGCTCGGCATAGACCCACGAATAACCATTGCTTCTTCGCTTCGGAGCAAATTTCAGCGCGAGGAAGGCCCACTTTGCGTCCATCGCCGCCGCGGGCGTGCTGATGCCGAATAGGTGATCGATGTTTCTCCTCACTATCACGTCCATGTCGAGCGAGATGACCTTGTCGTACTGCGCAGGAAAATTGCGCGGTGGGTGAGTGGACCCCACAAGAGTCAGATGCGTGGTTATATCCTCCTCGCCTGTGTCAGCGCCCACACGTCAAGCTTCGCGTACGTCTCATTCCGCTTGTGAGCCTAGCCGAGACGTAGCCGGTGTCGGCCGAGGTACAGCCGAGATGGCGTACGCGCAGTCGCGCTTCTGCACCCGCTTGACGCCCTCGGGCAGCGGAGACAGTTGGGCAATCTGCACGCCGAGTTGCCGAAAGGGCGCCAGCTCCGCGTCGGCGAGGCCGTCGCAGAGCAGCACGATGCTGTGCTTCGTACCCGTCTGGACAAGCGAGACGACGGCGCGCAGCAGCTCTCGCGAGGATTGTCGGACGGCCCCTGCTGGCGATGGTGCGGGTGGCAGCCGCAGCACGAATGTATAGGCGTATGAGCCAGCCGGTACTTTGGGCAGTGGCGGGACAGCGGCCGAGTCGAAGCTTGCTGGGCAAAGCTCGGAGCGGCGGCATTCGGTGAAGCACGGTGCACAAGAGCAGCCTACGGGGTCGGAGGGTGCGTGGAAATGGGCTTTTGGCTCGATCCGTGCGCCACCTGTGCAACGACACCGTCACGGGGCGCCAGCCAGCTGCAGAGGAGCCGATACGTCGCACGAAAGTGTGAGTATTGCGTACCAAGGCCGTTCGAGTCAACCGCGCTCACCAACTGCGTTGTTGGGGTGGCATGTGAGCGGCGGCCGCTGCGTGTGCGAGTGTTGTGGCAGAGGTGCGTCGCCACACCGCGCCTGCTCTGGCACGGCGAGGCACCCATGCGCACGAAGCTGCGCGGAGCACGAGGAAAAGGCCGCAGCAGGCGTGGACAGAATGCGAGACAGCACCTCCGGGGGGCATGTGTTGTGTCTCCAGCACTTCATGGTGTCCTCGGGTTGCCAGTTGCCAGCTGCGTTGAGCCCGCACGTTGAGCTGAGGTATTCTCGATACGCATTGGGTGCTGAGAGGTTCGGAGGAGCCAGCCAAAGGTCAGCGTCACCCATGGACTGTATCCGGGACCATCGCCTCTGCGAGCCTCGTGGTTGGTGGGTCGTCCTGGGCGAGGCCGGGTGATTCGGCATTATCTGCAAAGCGGAAAGGGAACCGACTTGCGGCGTGCGGTGGTGCTCGCGGATCGTGCCGGCGGTAGTAGGGGAAACGCAGACGCAGACTGCGGGCGTGGTTGGTGTTGCGAAGTTGCGACAAGTTCGCCTATTGCAATAAGAAAAACGGTTTCGACCCTCACCACTCGCCCCTTGGCCTTGCTGGAGCCTCGTCTTTTGAGTTGTTTTTGTTCGTCTTTTGTCCGAGCAAACGCGCGCCCGATGTGGGCCCGATGCCCCGTTGAGCACGTGACGTGGAGTATCCGAGCGCTGTAATCTAAACTCCCTTATCTATCTTGCTCTCACGCGCGAAGCCCTCGTGAAACTCGCATGCCATCTCGCGACCACCTTGGCACCCTTTGAGCAGGCCTCCAACAACGGATGCCTGCCGGGATTCCTACGCCGATTCTCCTCGTTCGCGCATATGAGAAATGTTGACGAGACGCTGCCCCAAACGAGCAACGTCCAACGCGCAACGGATGGTAGCGCACACCCCCGCGAGGCGCCGTCTCGCAGCCCCTCATTAACGTTCTTGAGTCTTGTCCGGAAACGTAGAGAGTAAAGTGCGACTCGAGGTCTGAGATGTGGAGTGTTCTTAGCCAAAGTCTTAGGAAGATGTGCGACTAATAGGAGCTCATAAATGCGAGCACTATCTGATACTCGCTCGCTACGTAACTGAACACAAAAGGGAAGCGGGCACAGCCTGGGGCGCGACTTCGAGGCGGCAAGCAAGCGACGACGGAGCAGCGGGGCAGGGGTTGGGCGTGGCGCGGCGTCTTTGCCGCCTCACATGAGGCCCGACGCCTTCAAGTTGTCTTCGAGTATTGACGAGACCACCGACTTGAAGACGAGGTCCACGTTCCTGGGTGAAGGTGAGCTCATGTTGGTGCCGGGGCGGGATGTCTCACCAGGGGCGAGGCTCGCACTGTGTGGACGAGCGAGAGCTACGTCTCGGCTATATCACGGGTCTGTGTTGAGGATCTAGGTCCACATGCTTCTTGTCGGTCGCGACGGTGTAGTGCGTGAAGATGGTCTTGCTCTGGTTCTTGCACTTTGCGAGGAACTTTTGGCGGAAGAAGTCGGCGGCGGGCTCGAACTCGTTGTCGCGGTCGCCAAAGTCCTCAAAGTAGTCCGCCACCTGCACGCGCTTCAGCTTCTCCTCGAACAGGTCGCGCTTGTTGAGGAAGAGGATCACCGCGGTGTTGTCGAACCACTTGGAGTTGACAATCTGCGGGCGACGGCCGGCAAGCGTGGAGAAATGGTGGGAGAGTGTGTTGCGAACAGGGATCGGCATCGGTGGGACGGAGTGTGCCAAAAGGGTGGGGCGCGTGCCTGCTCGAAGAGGTTGATGCTCTCCTGCATCCGGTTCTGCGACTCATCCTCGAAGAGGACCTGAAGGGAGGGCGGGAAAGGTGGGTGAGGATGAGAGCGTCGGTGGGGGGAGGGAGAGCGTGAGAGCAAGGAGGCGAGGAGGCAGTGAGACTGCCTGGGAGGGGAGGGGCGGGAGGGGAAGGAGGGAGGGAAGGAGGGAGGAGGGAGACCTGGTCAAACTCGGAGAGCGCAGCGACGAAGATGATGGCGTTGACGCCCTCAAAGGTGTGGATCCACTTTCGGCGCTCGTTGCGCTGGCCGCCCATGTCGTACCTGGCACGCACCAAGACGTTTCGGACCGCGCCCGGGGCGTGCGCGCATCGGGATGGCGGCCCGGGGCTGGTGGCGAGCGCACATGGCAAAGTCGTTGCCGTGCAGACGGAAGTCTGTCCGCACGATGCCGGTCGTGCGGATGCGAGAGCGCAGCACGTCGAGCTCGGTCGGCACGTACCCGTCGGCTGCCATCCGGTCGACGTTGTCGAAGTAGTACTCCGCTGAGTCGCTAAGCTGGTACTCTGCCCTCCGCTCAAACACCTTCCGCGCGGCCGGGTGCGCCCACAAGCGAGCGATGATCTCGCCGAGCTGCGGCGTGAGGTGCTCGTCTCCGCTCGCTGGGTCCGACTCGAAGGCCGTCTGCTCGCGCGCCAGCTCCTCGGGCATCGCGATCCCGAGTCTCTCAAAGCCCTCGAAGACGGAACGCGCCGAGAGGATCGCGTTGGAGTGGACCACCTTTGCAAAGTCGGCGCGCTCGCCCTCCGAGTAGCCACCCTTGTGCAGAACCTTCATTTGCTTGAGAAGCGTCGACTTGCCGCTCTCGCCGGCGCCGAGGACCAGCAGCTTGACCGTCTTCGCCTCTTTGTCGCTCTCCTGCTTGGTCGACCGCTTTGTGGACCGTGCGCCGCCACTCGGCTGGGCGGTGGCGCGCCCCGAGCGCTCAGCGGGGTCGGTGGACTCCGGCTTGGACTCAGTGCAGCCCATTCGAGCGCAAGCTTTCCAGAGGGATGCGTAAGCCGCTGGCAAAATGTCGAGCGTGAGAGACGCTTCAGCTGGGCGCCTCTTGCTCTTGTTTAGCGATTTCTTATTACCAGGTACCAGCAATCTGCTCTCGCGCGAGTTTCTCTTTCTTGGTCCTGCAGCCTCCCTGCCGATGTGGCTAGCCGGGTCACACTCGGGCTACGGGCTTTGGAGGTCGTCGGGCGGGAAGGCGGGAGGGACGGAGGGTGGAGGGTGGATGCCCCAATGAAGAAAAGGCTAGAGGCTAGGCTTTATAGAGCCGGCTGCTGGCCGGACATCTGAGTCCCCTGCGGGCTGCGGCCCCGCCCGAGGCTCTTCCGGGCGTGCAGGTCGACAAACACATCTCTCTCTCAGGTCGAGGTCTCGTGCGTCAACAGGACGGGACCGTGAGTCCGAGAGAGAGATTTTTTACCAAACAACTCTAACACTCACACGTAATTTGGGGCCTGGAGCCCTGTTCACGCGCGCGCGAGACGTGCAGTTGTTTGTTTTGAGTCCGTGACGATGACACCCCGTCGTTCGTCTGTCGGTCGGTCGTCGCGCTGGATGGATGGAGCAGGCGCACATATCGAACGTACATCGCTTCCAGGGACCCCATAGCGTGTGCCTGCTCATTTTCATTCACTACACGCAACGCGTTTGCACATTCCCGGACCCCGGACGGTAGGCGAGGGCTTTTACTCTCGCGAAAAACTAACTTTGGAGGTTCAGAACACGCCCGCCCGGATCGCGCTCTCGCGGCCCTAAAGGAAGTGTCGCGCCGCGCCCGCCGGGACGCGCGGGTGCCATAAGCTAGCCCTGGTTTGTGACCGAGCGGCGATCGCCATGAGCGAAGTACTGGAAGTGAATCCCTGCCCCATGACCCCCGTGCTGTCAATTGCCGACGGAGCGTTGGAAGGGTCGTCCTCAGATCACAAGTCAATCGTCCCACTCAACGCTGAGGCGTGCGCTTCGATCCGGCAGCAGCTCCACATCGTCCAGAAGGCCAACCGCAACTCCTCCCTCATGGGCGAGGCGCTTCTGGATGTCGAGCCGCGCCAGGTGGACCGCAGCCGCCGCTGACGCCCTCCCACGAGCATGACCGAATGCCCTGCAACAAGATTGCTGCCGCCACTCTCCTCGTGCTGCCCGCCCGCCGCCGCCGCGGCCCGTCTAGCAGTGCTTCGCACCGGCTGCCCACGCCACCGTGCACTGCCCACCCCCCGCCGCGCTAGGTTGCCCGCGCGGGGATGAGTGAGGCGCTCCTTGGGCTCGTGGCGCAGCTCGAGGGCCTCATGACGCAGCTGGAGGGCGCGGATGGGTCAAACCCGTTCCTGGCCGCGAAGGCCATCGAGACCCAGCTGCTCTGGTTCCTCGTCGCGCAGCTCGAGCGGGGAGATGCCGTGAGTGCAGCAAAGGTGGGCGCGCCTCGCCGCAGCCGCCTCCCTGCCAGACTCCTCCCTGCAGCCTCGCACTCCACAACTGCCTTTGTCTGCACGCGCTGCATGTCACTCCACTGCGATGCTCGACGCCGCTCTCACGGCCGCTCTCCTTGCGGTTGCTAACGAAAACCCGCCCTCCCCCCCTAACCCTGCGGCAAAGGCGGCGGGCGTGCTAGCCAACCTGGCCTCGGAGCATGACGACACGTGCGTAGACATTGCGGAGGCGGGGGCGGTCGGCCCGCTGGTGGCTCTGCTCGGCAGCGAAAGCGAAGACGGAAAGGTGCACGCTGCACGCACGCTCAGCGGGATCGCGTTTCACGACGACTATGTCGAGTCCATCGTCGAGGCTGGCGCGATCGCTCCCTTGCTCGAACTGCTCGGCAGCGAGAGCCAGGAAGCGAAGGAGGACGCAGCTAAGACGCTGGCCTTCCTCGCGGCCGGCGACTCCGAGAATGCGGCCGCTATCGTTGAGGCCGGTGCGATCGTGCCGCTCACTGCGCTGCTGGTCAACGGCACCGAGGCGGGCAAGGGTTTTGCTGCCAAGGCGCTCGGCACCGTGGCTGTCCACCACTCTGCGGCCAACGCGTCCCTCGCCGCGGCGGGCGCGATCGAGCCGCTCGTCGCGCAGCTGACAGCGAGGCTGACCGACGGCAGCGAGACCGACAAGGAGTGGGCGGCTGTGACGCTGGGCAATATCTCCTCGGACAGTGCAGTGGCTAACGAGGTTGCGATTGCTGCGGTCGGCGCTATCACACCGATCGTGCGCCTGTTCAGCGGCGGGAGCGAGAAGTGCAAGGAAGAGGCCGCGGTGACGCTGGGCAACATAACCTACCGCAGCCGCACCAACCAGGCGGCCGTCGCCGCGGCTGGCGCCATGGCCCCGCTCGTGGCCCTGATGAGCGACGGTAGCGAGGTTGGAAAGGAATGGGCCGCGTTTGCTTTGGGCAACCTCGTCGCGGACAACGCAGCGAATGCGGTGGCGGTGGCCAAGGCGGGAGCCCTGCCGCCGCTTGTGGGCCTCCTCGAGGACGGAAGCGAGGATGGTAAGAAGGAGGCCAAGTTCCTCCTGCGCCACCTCGCCGACGACAGCGCCGCGAGCGAGGTGACTTCCAACGCGGTGGCTCTCGCAGACGCGGGCGCCATCTCGCCGCTCGTCCACCTCCTGAAGAGTGGGAGCCACCTGACAAAGAAGCAGGCCGCAAAGATGGTCCTCAGCATGTCGAAGGAGCCGGCGGTGCGCCTGGAGGTGGCCAGAGCCGGTGCGCTGCCCCCGCTCCAGGCGCTTCAACGATGTGATGACGATGGCGCGCAGAGGGCGGCGTCGGCAGCTCTGCTCTACCTGAAGCGTAAGACTACGAGCGGCGGTGCGAGTGCCGCTCCGGAGGAGGATGCCACGGCAAAGCAACGGCGGCTTGCGGCGGCAGAGGAGGCGGCCGAGGCGGCAGCGAAGGAGCTGCTCGCACTAGTGGACGAGGAGAAGAGCAAGGCGCCGTTTCCTAGAACGCTGCACAACCGAGAGCCCGCCTGTCACTGGGCGGGGAGCGCCGGTCCGTAGTATGCCCCGATTGCGCAGCAAGCGCAGCCAGAATCGCTGGCTACACTCGGCTGTCTCGCTAACTGCCTGCCCGACTCTCATATTAGGCGCCCAAGAAGAGCAAGGACAAGGCCAAGCGAGACAAGCAGCGGCAGAGGTCGGGCACGAAGAAGCGAGGGCAGGCGCGAGAGGCCAAGCCGGCCGAGCCGGCGGTGAGTAGCGCCAGCTCTCTCTCGGACCAGGTCGAGGCGGGCGGCACCGCCTCCGACGCCATGGATTCGGAGGATGACGAGTCGGAAGAGCTGAGCGCAGAGAGGGCGTTGGCGCTCTCTCGTGAGCGGGCGCGCGAGGCTGAGAGAGCAGCGGCGGAGCGTCAGCGGATTGAGGCGGAGCGGGCGGCTGCGGAGCGGGCGGCGCGCCGAGAGGCGGCCGCCGAGGCGGAGAGGACGGCAAGGAGGGCGGAGAGGGTCAAAGCGGAGACAGCGGCGGCGGCAGAGCGCGCGGCTCGCAAGGAGGCGGCGGCGGCGGCCTCGGTCGAGCGCGAGAGACGCCGCTCATCTCCTCCTGCCCCCGCCCCATCATCCGCTCCTGTTGCCGCTCCTGTCGCCGCCCCTGTCGCCGCTCCCGTCGCTGCCCCGCCGGCCGCCCCGCCCACTGCATCTCTGGCCGCGCCACTCCCCGCGCCTCCCGCCGCGCCAGCTCCATCTGCAGAGGAAGAGCGCGCGGCGCGCGAGGAGGGTGAGCGGGCGCGGATCGTCGCGGCGATCGAGGATGCGCTGCGGAATGTGCCGGTGCCTGCGAGGCCGCGCGAGGTGCTGCCGCCGCCGCCTTCGCCGCCGCCCCCCGTGGGGCTGCCGCCGCCCTTGTGTTGGCCCACTCCGCGGGGGCCCCCTCCAGGGACGGTGAGCCCGCACACGATCGAGCCGCTTTGCTGGCCCACAAGGAGGGGGGGCTCGTCGTCCTCGGGCACCCCCAGCCCGACCGAGGTGGAGCAGCTGCGCTGGGGCCATACTCCCTGGACGCAGGGAGACGTTTGGTCTTCGGACCCCGCAGCCGTGCTTGCCATAGACCTAGCCGAGGCCTCGCCGCAACAGCAGCCTCCGGCACCGCCTGTTTCCCCGAACGACGAGACGCTCCCCGACAAAGTTCAACGCATACAACATCTGGTCGGAGTGCCCTCGGGCTCCATCGCCGATGTACTGCGAGCCTCCCACGCGGCCCTCGGCCTCGAGCCGGAAGGAGGGTACATCCAGCAGGCGGAGCGGTTGCTCAAGCTCCTTTGAGCAGTGTCGCCCCGCTGCTGACCTAGGGCGGGTGGGCGTAGCTGCATGGCCCGTCGATCCGCGTCGAGCTCCTCCGGCCTCCCGCCCCTCCACGTCGTGTCGTCGGCGCGCTCGCGCTGACGACTTGGTGGCAACCTCCTTATGCGTGTGACCGCGGCCTGCGGCTGCGCGGCGCTCCCGTCATGGGCCGCTGCCGAGCTAGACCCTCTACTTGCGTTCACCACACACATGCGCACACTACTGCTGGTCACGAGCTAGCGCATCGAGCTAGCGCACGGGTGTGTGGTGTCGACGATGCGTGTGCGCGGTGTGTGGCCCGTGGTCTATATGGCCGCTTCTTGGGACTTGGGGCGTTGTCGTGGACGATGAAAGGCGACAGCGGCTTCGCACTTTCATCGGCGACGTGCGAGTTCGTGCTTGCGTCCCAGAGTGCCCTCGCGCAGAACCAACGCAGCTCTCACAACTCATCAGCACTCCGTTCTCGTAACTCCCATCCGGCCGCAATCGGCCCTCAGTGCCGGCCGCGGGACCGGGAATGGCCGCGACGCTGACGGCCCGGAGGAGGAGAGACCTGCACTGCTCAGGACACTCGGCATGCGAGTCTGCGAGACTCACTCACACCGGACGCATGCGGGTGGCTTGCAGCGGGCGGCACAATGCGCGCGCTGACGGAAGATGAGATCTGGCACGACCCGTGGGAAGAAGCAGCTGCTGAAGGTGCCGTGCGGCGGTGGATCGAGGAGAAGAAGCATCGGTCGTCAACTACACTACGCATAACCAGCACATCCTCCGCAATCCCTCTCTCCTCTTTCCAATGGCAGCTTCTCGCACGGCGCAAATGCCCGACAGCTTGCTCGGATGGGGACAGCGGACTGGCTGCCGTCTTGGACGTGTGAGGCAGCCCTTACGCATGTATGACGTTATAATTTTGCTGAAAACCTCAACCTTCACATGTGGCGACGCTCCCGACTGACCCCCCATCACATTCTCGTTTGCTTGCCTTCTCTCTCGGCACACATGTCGGCACTCTTATCACTTTCAGCACAATCATTGCAGTTGTCCTGTACTCCTAGAGCAGTGTCGAGCTCTCGAGTCTCGAGCACGCCAAAACTCTAAGTGCCTGGTGCGCACTGTGAGCGCAGCGCTCTTCAGCTCAGGCACAGACGTGGTGGTGTTTGTGGAGCCGCACGAGCAGCGCGGCCTGCACCGTCCTGGACGGCATTTCCAGGCATCTAAGTGATGACCACCATCTCCGGCCAGCCGGCTCGATCAGGTTGTGAGGGTGGCAGATTGTGAGAGTCCTGTCCTTTCCCTGAGCGCCATGAGTTCAGAGTGCACGCATTGCGCCAGCCTTCCCACGTGCGCAAAAGGACTGAGGTTGACCGTACCCCGCTCCGTTCATAATGGTGTACCCGCGGAATCCCTGCTCGTGAGCGGGGTTTTCACTGCTCTGGTACTTGTTTTGCGCCTGCGCTCGAGCCCCTGCGAGGTACGGAGGCACGCCATGAGCAGCATTCAGAGCACAATGCGCACGTGCACGAGGGGAGCGTCAGGGGCAGGGGTGTCCGTGCCTGTAGCGCGAGGCATCCCGAACAGCAGAGCTCCATCATGCCACCTTGAAAGAGCTTGTAGATTGCGCCTTGCTGCTGGAACGCGTGCTGCACCTCAAAGAACTTGGCGCTCTTTGCGGACGTTGAGCGTGAGTGCCATCGGCGACTCGCCTGGGGCCGGCATGTCCCTGAATCTATCGGCGCCCGGCTCGGACCGCTTCTGGGACCCTCCCAGCCACGCTGGACGGCCCTGCGGCACGTCTTGCCCGGGCCTGAACCGAGTGGATGGATGGTTCAGATTCGCGGCGAGGGCTGTGAGGTTCTGATGAGTTGTGAGTTCCGCCGTTCTGTACATTCCTATTCGTTTTCTTGCACCCCCCGCCCCCCCCCGCCATCCGCAGACTATCAGCGCCGGTGTGTGTGGTCGCACAACGATGGCCGACAACGTCGACGACTTCGTCGCCGGCTGGGTCTCTGGCGCGGTGGCCACGCTCGCGACGCAGCCATTTGACATGGCTGTCACGCGGATGCAGGCGACGACGCACCAGCCAGGACCCACCCTGGCGTCCCTCCGCTCGCTCATGCGGCTTGACGGTGCCTCGCTCGGCGCGGCCTGGCGCGGGGTCGGACCGCTCCTGCTGGGCACGCCGTTCAACAACGCCCTCATCTTTGTTGGGTACGGCTCGGGCAAGCGCTTCTCCGAGACCGGAGACGAGACGCCAAACTCGCTGTTGCCCGTCTTCATCGGAGGCTGCGTCGGCGGCTTCGCCCAGTCCTTCCTCGCCTCGCCCGTCGAGCTCATCAAGGTCAGACTACAGCTCGCAGAGCCAGGCGGCGGCGGTGGCGGCGGGCGGGGCCTCGCCGCTGCGGGCGCGCTGGTCAAAGAACTCGCGGCGGCGGGCCACTCGCACACGCTGCCGCCGCTCCTGTCTCAGGGCCTCGCTGCCACCATCGCGCGCGACGTGGTGCCGCACGGCGTTTGGTTCGCATCGTATGAGGTGGCGAATCCAGCAACGCCAGCCCAGGCCCTCGCGCCAAGCCTGGCGCGCCGACACCGGCTCCCACCTCCTCTCGCCCTCAGGTTGCAAAGACGGCGCTCGCGCCGCCGCGACCGATAGCCGCCTCTGCCGAGGCGCGGCGCCTCCCAGACACCTCCCCGACACCTGCCACGCCTCCCTCCCCTCCCACCCCTCCTTCCCCGTCGCCTCCACCCCCTTTCGACTCCTGCTCGCCTCCCCGCGCCGCCCAGGCACCAGACCCGCAGGCACCAGACCCGCCCCTCAGCACCGGCCGGCAGCTCGCCGCCGGCGCAAGCGCGGCGGTGGACGCGTTGGGGCGGCCTGGGCAGTGTCCTGGACACGTCCGCGACACGTCCGCGACGTGTCCTGTAGGTGGCGGCGTGGGCCGTCGGCTACCCCTTCGACATCGTCAAGACGCGCTGCCAGGCGGACTTCCGAACTTCTACCCACTCCCTTCTACCCACTCCTCTCCCCCCTCCTCTCCCCCCTCCTCTCCCCCCTCCTCTCCCCCCTCCCCCCCCTCGTCTCCCAGCCAGCGCAGACGAGGGTCGTTTGCCGCCGCCCGACGCAGGCGTGGCGGCCGTCGCCCCCTCACCCCCCCTTCACACCGCCGTGCAGCTCTTCCAAGCTTCGCACACACAACCACCCGCACCAGTCACGTCCTCCTCCTTGCCAACGCCCCGACGCACCTCCTCGCCTGTCGACACACGCGGGCATCGCCGCCACACGCGCCGTCCAGGCGAGCTCCTCGTCCGAAGGCTTCCTCGCGGCGACGCGGCAGCGAGCTCGCGCGAGGGCCGCCTCGCCGCCCACACGCCCTTTACGCGTCCACGGCGGCGTCTCCCCTCAGGCAGCTCTGGCGCGAGGGGGGCGTCGCCGCGATGTACTCTGGCTTCGGGCTCAAGATGTGCCGCGCGGTGCCGATGAGCGCCATCGGCTTCTTGGCGAGACGTAGCCGAGATCACGCCGAGACCTCGGCCAGATCTGCCGAAATCGCCGAGACCCAACCGATATGTAGCCGAGATCAAACTGCTGGTGCCAAAGAGCGCTGCCAGCGCTGTGGCGAGAGACCGCCCCTCACGCCGCCGCCCCCTCACCCCTCGGCCCCGGCACCGCCCCACGCCTCCCCTCCGCCATCCAGACACACCCCTCGCTGCTCTCGACCCCTGCCCCTCCCGCTGCCACGCAGGTGTACGAGCATGTCTATGCCACGTGCCGCAGATTGCGCGGCGCCGACGGCGAGTGACGACGTGCCGGCGGGGCATAACAATGGGTGGGATGGCAGCTGTCGTGCCACTGCCGTCCCAAACTTGCGCGTGTGTGTCGGCGCACGGGGGGCCTCCGCGCCCGCCGCAGACGCGGGCCCGGGGTGCACATCGGGGACGAGCACCGGGGAGGGCGATTCGGGAGTCGGACCATGATAACAATGGGGTGAGCCTTTGCCACACACAGGTCACAGCCTTTCAGAAGCCCCGTGTGTCTTTAGTCTCTGTGTGCAGCCGGTGCGATCGTGGGGCCACGGGGCGTTGGGCGCTTGAGCCCGCCTCTCTCACTAGCTCTGCACGTCGACACGAGGGTTGCGGATGCGGTGTTGGTCTTCGCTCCAGATAATGTAAATAACCTCTACACTTCGGTCCCGCGACTTTAAGCGCCGTAAATACTGTCGCTAGACGCTTAGCACCAATTTGAATTTCACCAAAAACGACGAAAAGGTCTCGCGAAGCCAAAACGAGCTGAAAGCGCCCCGCCGACGAGGCCGCACATATCTCTCTAAGGTTCATGTGCATGTGAGCAGACCACTGCGGATAGAGAACCCACTTCTCGGTCGTGGATTTCAACGCTGTTCATGGCGCTACTCACCTCGCCCTCGGGCGGCTCTGCTGGTGCTGCCGGCGAGGCTCCGTGCTCCGTCTCTCCCGGCGCATCTCCCGGCGCGTCAAGCCAGCGCGCGAGTCGCTGCCGCGCGGACCAGAGCGGCAGCGGCTCCGCGAGGGCGAACCGCCCCGCGTCGCGCTGCTCCTCCGGCGTCGACGAGCGGAGCACATGCCGCACGGTGAGCGAGACGCGGCGCTGGCGCGGCAGGCCCTTCGCCGCGCAATCCACCGCGCAGCCCGCCGCGCAGCCCGGACGGCGGCCGCCATGCACCCGCGCCGCGGCGCCCTCCGCGCGCAGCCCTCCCTCCGCCTCGCCCTCCTCCCTGCCACGCGCGCCGCCCTCGCCCCCCGCCGCCGCCTCTGCGCCGCGAGCCTCCCCGGCGGCGGCCGACACGGCAGCGCTCTCCTCGCCCCGCCCGCTGCCGCCGCCGCCGCCGTATCCCTCCTCGCCGCCGCCGCACTGCTCTCCGCCGCCGCCGCCTCGCTCCTCCCCGCTGCACGCGCCCGCCCGGCCCGGAAGGTCGAGGCGGACGAGGCTTGGGCGCGCGGCGTCATCGTGCGTGGCTTGCGGCACGGTGTGCAGCAGGTCGGTGTAGGCCTGGTGCGGGGGGGGGGAGCGGCGGGTGTGCCACGCCCAGGGGACTAGGCGACTAGGCGACTTAGGGGGTGGGGGGGGTGGGGGGGGTGGTGGGGTGGGGTGGGGGGGAGAGGCGGGGAGGAGAGAGGGTGGCGGGGAGAGGGGTGGGGGAAGAGGGGGAGGGGCAGAGGGGGGGGGGGCAGAGGGGGAGGGGCAGAGGGAGGAAGGCGCCTCGTCACGGAACAGCAGCAGGCCGCGCGGAGGCAGCAGCAGCGCCGCACGCTCCGCGCGAGCGACGGAGTCCTCCAGGAAGAGGAAGGAGGCGCCTGGTTTCACAGCTCGGCCTGTGAAGAGACGCCGTACGCAGCGCCGGGTCGGCGGGCGTGAGGAGGGGGCGGCGCGCGGCTGCTGAGCGAGAGGATGGCGACGCGCGGCGCGTAGAGAGGCCCGTCCTTGTGCGGGTCGATGCCTTGCCCCGGCCGGTACTCGTTGAGCAGCACGTGGTTCGGAGGCTGTGGCAGGGAGGGGAGTGGCGGTGAGGGGAGGCGGTGAGGGGAGTGGCGGTGAAGGGAGTGGTGGTGAGCAAGGGCAGCGGAGAGCGGAGAGGCAAGGAGAGGGACAAGAAGTGAGGCGAGAGGCAAAGAGAGGGGCGAGAGGCACGGGGAGGGGGAAGAAGAGATGCGAGCGGCAGCTGAAAGAAAGAGGAGAGAGGCAGTGGGAGGCAGCGAGAGAGGAGCACCTGATCATGAGGAAAGACGCCGCACCGCACGAGCTCGTCGCACACGGACTGGACCCACGACGGAAGCGGCTCGCGCGTCATCCCGCCGTCACTGCTGCTGGGGGTCCCACCCAAGCTCTGCAGCCGCCGCCCACGCAGCTGCGTCCAGCGGTGGGCTGGTGCGCCATCGGTGCAACGGAGCATAGCCTCCTCCTCCTCCGCGCTGCACCACTCTGCGATGTGCGCGATCCCACGCACGCCGCAGTCCACTGCGTGCGCCTCGGCATCATACTCGGGCCGATCGTTCCGACTCGGAAGCGCCCAATCGACATCAGTCTGCGGCAGTGGTGGCGGTGGGCTGCGAGGCTCGGACAGGAGGGCCGCCGCCGCCGCTGGTGGCGGCGCGTGGCGCTCACGCGCTCTTAGCCGTTCCTCGCGCAACAGCATCTTGAAATCGATCGCCATGCGGTTTGGTGGCCACCCTCCGTGCCTCCTGGCCGACCAGAAGAAACACGATCGTCGGTGCTCCGACATCCGTCTCCGAAGCGACGCAGGGCGTTTTATGTATGAAAAAGAGGACAGCCGCACCCTGCAGCCTGCAGGGTCTGGGCTGCTCACGTGCTCAGAATCTGAGGCTCAGTAGACAGTAGCCTCGGGTCGCGCTCGCTGCAAAAATCGAGGCGCCGCATCTGCTCCGATATTTCCATAAACAACCACCTTCGCTTAATGAGATTGGAAGCCCCTCTACGCAAGCAGGCGCAGCATCCATCCCCAGCGCGCGCGGGGGCAATATCTGCTTGGCGGGACTGGCATGCGTGACGGCGAACACAGGACGAAAATGTGCACAGGTAACGTAAGGTTGCAGATTTCGCTGCAGGTGGGCGCGAATGGGCGCGCGTGTGCGCGCGCGTGCGCGCGCGTGCACGCACGCGTGCCCCGCCGCGGCCGTCGCGCCCCTGCAGCGGGCCTGCGCCGCCCACAGTGCGCTCACCCAGCGATCCGTTTTTGCGCGGACCATCGCGTGTCTCAGGCACTCACTCCATCTTCGCCTTGGAGTAGAGCAGCGAGTCGTTGCCCACGTCCATGTTGAACATCGCGAGGACAGCAAACCAGCCGACCACGACGAGGCCCAGCGACGACCACAGGATGATGTGGAACATGCCGACGCCCTCGGGCGGCGGTCCGCGCGACTGTCGGCGACGGGCGCGATGCGGGGTTGGGCACAGAGGCCCGGCGGCGCCGCGCAACGCGGGGGGCAGAGAGGGACACGGGCTGCTGCGCACCGCAGCGTCGCCGCCAGCGTCCAGCAGCACGCGCCGCGCCGAAGTAGACTCGCCCAGCGGCCCGGCGGGCCAGTCGCTGCCGATCTGCACGCTGGCGCTGGCGAGCGAGCAAAGCGCGCTTAGCAAGGCTACGACCCAGCGGGACCCCATCTGTGTACCGCCGCCCAGCAACGCGAAAAAGAAGGAAAACATCTTTTGTATTCTTTTTGCTTGGGGCGGACAGCAAGTCGGGGGTAGGGTAGGTTTGGGTTTTTTTGTTGGGTTTTTCCCTTTCTTCAAGCTGGAATTTTCACAGCAAAAAAAAGAAATTTTCCGCGGAAATCACGATGTCAACCTTCCCCAAATGGGTGATCTGATGCTTGTAGGGCTTGAGAGTGGCCTGCCATGTCACAAGAAGGATTGTGGTTGCAGGAGAGTATCACCAACCATCACTCTAGTTGGTATAGTACCCCACCTTCACCAGGCCCGTGATTTCTTTTTTAGTTTCCCATAAGTAAGGTAGGTAGGTAGGTAGGTAGGTAGGGGCACCGCAGGGGCCGGTCAGGTTTTTCCAGAATTTCAGCATGCTGTCCGCCCCAAGCAAAAAGAATACACACCTGGAAAACAAGCCCTTTCCCCCTGGCACTAACACAGAGCGGCGGCGTCGCAGAACGAGGCAGAGGAGAGCGACGCGACAGAGGAAGAAGCGACAAGGGAGAGCACGACGAGAAGGGGGCGACCGCGAGGTGGCACGAAGGTCGCAGCGAGAATCGGAGAGAGACTGCGAAGAGAGATAGGAAGAGGCGGACGCCCAAGGGTGGGCGACGGCTAGTGCACCTCACCCCTCTCCTTAAAATCCCTGTGTGGTGGCGGCGTGCCGTCCTCCCATCCCTCCCTTGGGTTGTCCGTTTTCTTTCTTTTTACTAACACAGAGCAAAGAGCGAAGAGCAAAGAGCGAAAAAGAAATTTCGCGAGCGTGCGCGCTTCAGTGCTCGGGCGCGCTCACACACACACACACACACACACACACACACACACACACACACACACACACACACTCACACACACACACACACACACACACACACACACACACACACACACACACACATGCACACACAACATGCACACACACACATACACAGACACACAGCCCCTTCCCCTTCCCTCTCAAGACCGCAAGGGCGAGGACACGCGTAGGCCGCACCACTAGCGAAGCCCACAGAGTGGGAGACTCCTATCACCGCCTCTGCCACCCACGGCGTGAGCCTTGGCCGCCTCTGTCAGTGTGCCCGTGATAGTGAGAGACTGCTGGTGCGAGAAGCCGGAGGAAGGTCGCTAGTCGAGAGAGATCGCCAGTGGAATAGGGAGTCCACCGTGCTGCGAGCCTGTCGCTGTCCCTTGTCAGGAGCAGGAGAACTAGGAGAGCGCAACCAGTAGGAGGCCCGCGCCTGCCCCCGTGCCGCCGGGTGCAACTTTGTCCTATATACGAGAGGGGAATCCCTGCGCTGGGACCCTGTCGTGTGTGGGTGAACCCTGCCCAGCCCCCCTCCGTGTCGCGATGCGCTCCCCGCTCCCGTTCCCCTGTGTCCCTGATCGTCCTTACAAGATCCTGCTCGCGCAGGTGGGGACCCTGTCCTTCTCTCCCACCCCGCTCTTGTTTGGTGTGTCCGTTTTATTTATTTATCCCCCCATGGTGGCGGCGTGCCGTCGCTCCCATCCCTCCCTTGGGTTGTCTGTTTTCTTTCTTTCTTTCTTCCCCATCCCTCCCTTGGGTTGTCTGTTTTCTTTCTTTCTTTTTTCCACTTCTTAGCTCCCCGCGGCGCCCTTGGATGTGAGGCTGATGACCGCACTCCAAGTGCTCCAAGGCTGCTACAAACACCGGCCGATTGAACGCACTGTCCTCAGCCACAGCCGCTCGTCGCGTTCGATTTCCAACGACACGATGCACTCGTGCGCTGGCAGCGAGACCATCGGCAAGCCGTCGACGCTCAGCGCCGAATCCCACCCCAGCAGACGCATCTGGATGCGCCGCGCCAAGCCGTGCGGCGCCCCGAGCCCGCTCGTGGGCGCGTGCGGAGAACTGCCGGGGCGAGGCATGGCGTCTCGCACAAAGAACTGCATGGCCGTCGGGTCTGCGTGCTGCAGGAGCTGGCCATTGGCGGCGGTCACCACCTCAGCGAGTGAGACGCCGCCGCCGCCAACACCGCCGCCGCCAACACCGCCGCCGCCGCCAACACCACCACCACCAACACCGCCGCCGCCGCCGCCGAGCTCCGCGGCGGCCTGCAGCACTGCGGCCGCCTGCTGCTCGCGCACCGACCACGCGTTTTGCATCCATGCGGACGCGCCGCGCTGCGTGCTGATGAGCGCGCCCGAGGAGCGCCACTGGCGCCACGGTCCGCCATCGACCGAAATCTCGAGGTCGAGCGGCCGCGCCGGGCAGGCCTCGCAGACGAAGCACTCGTTGAGCGCGTGCTGCGTCGCGAAGGCCGCGGCGGCGCCGTCGCCGCCCGTGACCGACACGCGCAGCCGCGGCACCAGCAGCGGCTCGTACTCGGCCGCCGCGATCCGCGCCGCGAATGCGCGCGAGGCGGTGGCGAGGTCCGCCGGGTCGAGTGCGACCGCGCACCACTTCCCGACGGACCGCTGCGGGTCGGTGTTGACGCCAACGATGAGCGCGTCGCGCGGCATCGGCGCCGCCGCCGCCGCGCGGAGCATGGTGCCGTCGCCGCCGAGCGCCAGACACACGTCGGCCCACTGCATCGCGGCACCCGCCGACGGCAGCGCGGCGCGCGCGTCAAGGGCGCGCACCGCCAGGCCCGCCTCGCTGAGCGCCTCGACGACGGAGGCCACCGCGCGCTCGTGGACGTCGCACGCCGACCGCAGCGCCGCACGCGTCCGCTCGGGGAGGCGAGCCTCGTCCGCCTCGGACATCAGCCGCCACCGGGCGGTCTTCACGAGCAGGAGCGCCCGCCTCGCGCCGCGCGGCGACGGCACGGCCGAGGGCGGGCGGTCGCCGCTGCCGCTGTCCGCCGCCGCCGCGAGCGTGCGCACGCCCTCGAGCGGCGTGTCGCCGCTGCAGCTGAGCCCCTGCTCCGGGTCGCCCGCCAGGCGCACGGCATCGGAGCCGCCGCCGCTCGCGTCATCGTTGACGATGCGTGGGTGCGCGTTGACGGCGCGCAGCATCTCCTCGTTGCTGAGGAGCGTCGAGCCGCGATCGAGCCGCCGCCACCCCGTGTAGGACGCTGAGGGGTCCCAGGGGCAGAGGGAGCGCATGAAGCGAAAGTCATTCTCGAGGGCGCCCGTCTCTGGATCACGCCGCGAGTAGGTGATCACCTGTCCGCGAGGCTCCGGATACTGAAGGCCCGTGGCTAGCCGAGGTAGCCGAGAGGTAGCCGAGATGTAGGAAATAGCCTAGATACAGACCTGGCAGTTGTTGATGCGCTCGCCCGGTCGCGGGTCAGCCTGCATCTCTCGGTACACCAAGCCGCTAAACCGCTCCAGCCGCAGCCGAAAGGCCCACATCAGCTCGCCGTGGCACACGAATATGACGCGCTGGCCGCCAAAGCGCCGGTTGCAGTAGAGCAGGACATTGTCGATCCGCTGGACAACCTGCGCGAGCGACTCGCCGCCCGGTGGCGCCCAGAACAGGCTCTCGCGCCGCCGCCTCGCCTCGTACTGCTCGAACGCATTGCGCCGCTCCTCCTGTGACGCGAGGTCGTACTCTCCCCAATCGCGCTCGCGCAGCATCACCTCGGGCCGCCAGCGAGCACTGGGCAGCTCGAGCAGCGCCGCCGTCTCCATCGCGCGCAGGTATTCCGACGAGAAGTGTGCGTCGAAGTTGACGTCCATGTGGGCTCTCATCCACTCGCCCGTTGCAGCCGCTTGTTCTCGGCCGCGATCAGACAGCCGCCAGAAGGAGGAGTGCCGCTCGAGAAACGCACCAGAGTAGAGCGAGTGATCACCAGCGACCGAGCGGTTGAAGGCGATGTTGCCCTCAGACTCGCCGTGCCGCACCAGTACAAACTCCTCCATGCGTGGCCGCGTCAGCGATTGCGCGGCCTTGTACGCGAAGCCACGCGCGGCGCTCGGGCGCCTCAGCGAGGGCCGCATGGACGAGAGCACGCGGCGGCTGCTATGGCCAGCATCGACCAGCCGCCACAAGCAGAGCCCCGCCCAGTCAGAAAAGAATCTTACAACCCACTCCCTCGCACAACACTGGGCACGGGACTGGCGCGCACTGGCACGAACACAGGTACACCACGGGAGCCGCCTAAGCGACTCCTGCGAGGGTGGCGAGGCACTTAGCTCCGTGCACAGAAAAGAATTTTTCCGGCCACGATGCCACCCTCTAGGCATGAGACGAGCGAGGGCAGCCTCCTTAAAGGCGAAAGGGTCTAGATTTGGAGCGCTCGCCGAAGAGGAGTACGACAAAATAGCGCCCGTGATTGCCTGCACGCTACCCGCACTCACGGACTCCATACCCGAAAGAAAGAGAAGGGAGCTCGCGGGAGAGGTGACGAGTGAACTGAGGTTCCTCTCTCCGTACTCAAGGAGTGCATCCGAGTCGCACGCCGTGATTGCTTCGAGGATGTTCAGACTGTCTTCCTGATCATTACGCTCACGAATACGTTCTCTCGCTCCGAATCGGGGCTCCCGAAGACGTACGGGGGGCGCGAGCAGTTCGATCCCAAGGACCATTGGGGCGTTCGGGACTTTGATGTCTCGTTCGTCGACGGGTTGAGGGGCATGTGGGTGCGCTTCCGGAAGATCAAGCAGGATCAGCTGCAGGAGCGCCCCGAGGCGAGGGAAGGGGCCGACTGGTCGTTTGTTGGCGACGTCCCCGACCCAGAGTACAGCATCGTCACGTGGTTTGTTCGGCTGATGCAGTTCCACATCCGGCGGCCCCACACGCCCGGCCAGCCACGCCCGCCGACCGAGTGTTTCTTCCTCGAGGACCTCGATCGGCGTCGGCCTCTCATCTACAACGTTGCACTCGGGCGTTTCAAGGATCTCCAGCTGCGTGCCGGCGTTCCCGAGGATGATTTGTATGCCTTTCATGGGCTACGCGTCCGCGGCTACAATGGCACTGTCTGGAAGCTCGGCGAGGCGGTCGCTCAGGCCCATGGGCTTTGGAAGAGCGAGGCGCACAAGCGCTACCGGCGTTTCAAGATGTCGCTCGTCGCGCGCATCCCTGCTGCAATCTGGGAGCTTGTCGAGGGCGAGGAGGATGACGCTGACGAGGGCGGCGACGGGGCCGACGACCAGGAGCCGGACCCCCAGCCTCGCGTCGCGCCTGTCGTGCGCGCCACTCGGGCGACGCTTCGGACCACGGGGGACGACGCCGCTCAGCGGGCAGCCAGTGCGCCTCCCGTTCGCCCGCCCCCGCCCCCCGTCGTCGCCGTTGAGGGGATGGCCGAGGGCGAGCCTTTGCGGATGGATGACATTCTACTTCCTCAAGGGTGGTCGTCCAGCAGTGAGGGGGGATTCGTTGGTCCAGATGGGCAGCAGGCCCCAAGCCGCGATGCGGCGTGGGGGGCCGTCATTGGCAGCGTCGTCGAGTCGTCGGCAGCTGCCATCCAGCGTGCTCTGCGCCAGGATTCTTGACCGCCCAGCTTGTATTTCTTTTTCCGAGTCACCGAGGCACATCTCTTCCGCCTTCGTGCTCGCGCTCTTCGTCGGCTTCGCTTTCCAGTTTGGGTTTTGCCTCAGCTTTGGGAGTGCGAATTCCGCAATGTGTGCCATGTATTGCGTCCTCGCGATTGTAACATGCGGATATAACCAAACGACCCTGTTCACAACCGCAAGTTACTGCAGGCTTGACCCCAGTTGGGCCACGGTGACTAGGTGTGAATGGGGGAGTTCGGTATTCACAGTCGTTTACACTGAGGGAGCAATGGCTATTATTATTCGGGTTGCTTTGCCGTCATCATTCAGGGCGGCGTCCTACCATGGCGGCTCAAGTCAGTTATTAATATTGCTGGTGTCCGCCGTGCGAGGCGCCGTTCCACTTCGGCGCCGCCGGTCTGGCGCGGTTTCCTATTTGCAATTATTGCACGCCGCGCCGCCGTTGGGCGAACTTATCGGCAGCAACTTATTGCGCGGTTTTCGCGATGTCTCTCTTAGCTCTGGGTCGCAATGGGCGATCCCAGGCGGGAGCAGAGGCCAGTGGCCTCGATTCTCTGATCCCACCCTCCTCCCATATCCCCTTCTTAGTTTCACGGAGAGGGGTAGAGTGCGAATTCCGCAATGTGTGCCATGTATTGCGTCCTCGCGATTGTAACATGCGGATATAACCAAACGACCCTGTTCACAACCGCAAGTTACCTTTCTCGTTTCTTTTAAGTTGTGTGACATGAGAGAGACACTGGTTTTTCTTGAGTTCTAATGAGCACAGCCACGCTGAATGCCGTTATGTAAGTGAGGGCTACGAGCTCGTGTCGATCGGAAATCGATCGACCGAATGTGACATGTGATGTGCATGCACATGCACAACATGACATGAACATGAATGACATGTACATGTTGTGTGACATTAACATTTGAATGAAATGAGTGAGAGAGAGTGAGAGAGAGACAGACCATTCATGCATAATGCCATTTACGTAAGTCGATAAGTGTACAAAAAAGTACAAGCACTTTGAGATCGAGAGGCGCGAGCGAACCGGGGGGGAGGGAGGGAGGGGAGGAGAGCGGAGAGAGCGGAGCGCGAGCAAGCAGCCAGCTCCAGCGGAACGCCCGCCCGCCCGTCTCTTTATGCAACATGGATGTGCCCCCAGGTGGCCTCGCGCGGCTGCCACGCTGGCGGGTGGGCCGAACAACAGCCCAAGGGCAGTAGTCTCGCGTCTCGCGGTCTCATCATCAGGCGGCTTCGGTCTCGATGCCGCGGCCGGCCTCGGCCTCCGTGGTCTTGCCTCCCCCTTCGACAAATTCGACAGGCTCCACCTGAATGGGGCGAGGATGGGTGTGCAGCCTGTCTGTTGTGTGCGCGTGTGCTGCGTGGCGCGTCTACCGGCTACTCTGTGTGTCGCTCCGCTCGCCTTCGTGAACCACCAGCTCTTCGACTCGGTGGGCACGCACGGCAGGAGCTGGAAGAGGATGAGAGTGACGCCGCAGACGGCGGGAGCGACCAGCGAGTCGACCCCAGAGTAGTCAGCGAGCTTGCTCTGCGGGCAGACGTCGTCGATGTTGCCGTCGGCTATCCCGAGGAAAATATTGAGCATATTTGGGTCGTAGATGCCGGCGCCGTACGTCTGAGCGTAGTCGCCCAGGAGGAGGAGAAGCCGGTCCTTGGGCAGCGCAAACTCGAGGATGAGCCTCGAGAAGGAGCCCGCCTATTTGCGAGAAGGGTGCTGGATGAGTGGCGGGCGATGAGACGATCGGCCGTCGAGGTCGTCGGTCGAGCTGAGACAGGCACCAGCTCCAGTGTGTGGGTTGTGTGTGTGTGTGTGGGGGGGGGGAGTAACGAGGCGCGGGCGCTAAGCTCACCATGATTGAGGCGAAGGCGGCGATGGGCTTGCACGACGGCCAGTAGACGGCCGCGAAGAGCGGGATCACCGAGCCCGCGAGCATGATGTCGAAGGCAACGATGAGGAGGTAGCCGGTCTGGTCGGGGACGGCGCAGGCGATGCCTAGAGACACGTTCATGACATGTGGATGAGAGAGGACATGTCTAGTCGGGCCTGCTCTCGCAGGCATGCCGATGGAGAGGGCAGTCCAGAAGACCGTCGAGATGCCTGCACCGGAGGCACGGAGGCCATGCACAGGGCGTCGGTGCTGGTGGCGGCGCGGAGAGCCAGAGAGGGCGGGAGGTCGCGCGGCGCGAGGCGGCGGGAGTCCGGAGGGGGCGTGCTGCGCGTGCAGTGATGTCCATGGCAGTGGGAGCGGAGAGGGGGGTGCGCACGAGTGATGCGCAACAGCTTGGACTGCTCGAAGGGCGCGAAGCGGCGAAGGATGTTGTGACTGAAGCATGTTCCCATTGCGAGGATCGAGCCGTCGCCGGTGGACATGCACGCAGCGACGATCGCGATGAGCATCCACCCGCCGAGGAACCTGGAAGAATGTTGTGGACCACTCACGGACGGGGCTGAATACACCAGCGTCGACTGCCGGAAGCTTCCACCCGTTCATGGGATGGTTCGTCTCGGAGCCCGCGCCGAAGCCGCCGCTGCCGTCGAAGTCCAAAAAGTAGTTGCATGTGTCCTGCCGTGCGAGGGGGACGCGCACGCTCTTGCGCGCACAGACGGGCAGACGGCAGCTAGGAGGGCAAGCCGCGCGGACCTTGGTGCAGGTGATCATCTTGAGCGGCGCGAACGGGTCCGGCTTCCACTCGCCGCAAGTGGGCACGCCCGACAAGGGCACGGCGTTGCACGAGTCCGAGCCAAAGCAGCCCACCACCGTGATGTACCGCGAGCAGCTGTCGGCCACAAACTCGGCGTGAGGCGACGACGGGCCGTAGAGCGCGCGGATGGCGCCGCCGTTGGCGGAAGTGAAGCCGCCGATGAGGAAGACGAGGGCGGCGGCGATGAAGCAGCCGCGTCGCGCCGTCGTGCCTGTGGTGGACTCCGGAGAAGCAGTGCCTCCTCGAGGACCGTGTCGACATGCATGCCGAGTGCTTGCTCGAGAAGATGCACGGAGCATATAAGCTACGACTGAGACGATGGTGCGTCGCATTCGGCATCTATTGCCGTCGTGCCGTCCTTGGCCGCGAGAACGCGCGCCTGGAAGTCGATGGCGGCGACGTTGCCGAGGGCGAGGACGATGATGGTCACCCAGTTGAAGAAGATTGCGTTCGGGATGGGGTCGTACGAATCCGGGTCACTCATGCCCTCGGGGATGGCGTTCTTGTCGCCGAGCGGGTAGCCGGGAGAGACACCTGCACGGCACATCTCGGCGCTCTCGGGTGACGAGGACCTCGGTTGCCACCCGACGGGCAAGGTGGTGGCGACCGGGCGCGCGAGGGAAGTTGTGGTAGACGTAGGCGGTGCCAACGAGGAGGCCGAGATAACCGAAGCAGCCCTGCACGATGTCGGTGTAAGCCACCGAGAGCATGCCGCCCGCGACCGTGTAAACCCAGACGGTGCAGCCGGCGATGCAGATGCCCGCGTACGGTGAGCCGAGGCCAAAGACGTACGCGATCACCTGATCTCGGTCGATCTCGGTCGATCTCCACGTGCTGCTCTCCCGGCTGCCCCGGCTGCTCTCGGCTGCTCTCGGCTGCTCTCGGCTGCTCTCGGCTGCTCTCGGCTGATCCCGAGCTCGTCGCCTTGCCAAACCCGACGAGGTTGGAGCCGAAGAGGCAGATGAAGCTGACGATGGCGAAGACGCCAAAGGCAACCTCGGAGGCGGGCCCGAAGCGGCGCCCAAACACGTCCGGCAGCGTGAGGAGCTTCATGTCGTTGAGCGGCTTGGCGAAGAAGATGCCGACGAGGACCAGCGACCAGCCGATGCCGAAGGGGAGGGCGAAGCCGTCCCAGAAGTGGTAGTTGTACGCGAGGTCGACGTTCCTAGTCGGACGTGTCGCGGACATGTCGCGGACGCGTCTCAGAAGTGTCAGGCGCGCGAGGTCCGAGTGCGCTCCCCATCGTTCCAGAGCCGTCGATACCCTGCGCAAGAGGGCAGCGCGCAAAGGTACGTAAAGAGCGCGAATGAGGGAAGGAGGGGTGTCTGCGAGTTGGCGTCAGGTCGGCGTGCGTGCGGGGCCTCGGATGCCATATGGAGGGCGCGAGGCACCTGCCCCGCTAGGGTGGCGGCGAGCACGGGCAGCGAGAGGGAGCGGCCCGCGACAAAGTAGTTCTCCGCCTTGCCGCCCACCTTTTTGAGGGCGACCAGGCCGAGGACCGTGCATAGCGCGACAAAGATGATCACGGGCGTGCCTGGAGGTGCACCGATGAGGTCACTAAAGGGGTGCGTGCCGGAAGGTTGGCGAGCACGCGACGGGCCGCGCCGAAGGAGATTTGGAGGTCCTTTGTCGTCATCTCAAAGGGCGCGGGGCACGGGATGCCTAGAGATGCATCGTCCAACCGCATTCAGCCGCAATACGGGGCACTCAAGAGGCGCGGGCTCTAGGCGGCGCCGCAGTCCAGCCACTGCGTTGCGGAGTCGTCCTTTGTGCACTCGCCGCCCGTCAGGGTCGGGTAGGAGCGGGTGGCTGGGTCGTTGGCTGCGCCCCACCCTTTCGTGTTTGGATCCGGCAGGTCCTTGGTGGTCGTCAGAAAGTCTGCAGGGCACAACGGCAAGAGGTAGTTTCAGCCAGGGGGAGCGGAGGGGAGGAGGAAGGGGAGGGGGGGGCGCCTGGCAGATCGCGGGTCTCCGGCGTACTGTACTTGCAGTCCTCGATGGTCCCGGTGGTGCAGATGGGGTCGGCGCCGAATGGGTCCGGCGCGGCGTACCTGGAGGCAAGGGTGGGTGGGCAGCAGCGGGCTCGGTGAGGGAGGGCCGGCGAGGGAGGGCAGGGTGGGCAGCAGCGGGCTCGGTGGCAGAGAGGCGAGGAGACACACTTATACGGCTCCCCCGCCCATCGCATCCCGACCCCCAAAGGGGTCTTGAAGTCGGCGCCGACCGTTGGGTTGAGGAGCTCCTGCCACGGAAGGCAGGCCCCCATATCAGGGTCCGAGTCGAGCAGGTCGAGCCACTCGGCCGGGCAGTCGAGCGAGGAGTAGTCCATGTCGACGCCGCCGACGGTGTATTCGCTCGGCCCGCTTCCCTCCACTTCGAGGAGCTGCCGCCGCTTGCGCCTGAGCGGGAGGGGCGGTGGAATTGTTCAGAGGTGGCGACGTCCAAAAATGCAAACGGACGTGGCGGTCGAGGGCGCCGAGGCGGCACCTCTCGATAGACGCCCGCTTGGCTTGATGCGAGACGCGCACCGTCTCATCGGCCCAGCGATATTGCCCGAATGGAGGCCAGAAGCCAGATACGGCAGGCTGGACGAGCAGCATCACGGGAGCCCAATGCGAAGCGAATGGCGGCGTTCTTGGTTGGGGGGAACACGAAAAAAAGAATTTGCTATTCCTCCCTCGCACGACACGAAAAAAAGAGTTGGGAGCCCGCCGTGCACCGCGCTGCGAGCCTGTCGTGTCCCTTGTCAGGAGCAGGAGAGCCCCACCTGTCCCCCTGATCGTCCTTCCAAAATCCTGCTCGTGCAGGTGGGGACCCTGTCCTCCTCCCCCATCCCTCGTCTGGGTTTGTCTGTTTTCTTTCTTTCTTTCTTTTTACGAAAAAAAGAACGGGTTGGTGAAGAGTAAAAAGAGTGCGGAACCAGCGTTTCACGTCACTCACCGTGCCTGGGAGCGTAGTGCATGCGCCATGCCTCCGACGTCCGAGCCTGCATGAACCGATGCAAAATTTCGCGAACCCCGAACAAACAAACCCCGGGAACAGGGGCGCGCCAAATTATACGGACACGCAACACGCTACGACGCTCCTATATACCCGGGAAGCTACTACCCCTGGAGCCCGCGTCATGGCGCCGCCTGCATCCTGTACGTGCCTGGCGACCAGAACTGCCGCAGCTCAGTGGCGTTCGGCAGCCGGACTGGCTGCGTTGTCGCCTGCGGCAGTCCGGCCAGCGAGGCGTACCACTGCGAGATGACGCCTTCGGACCCGGCGCCGAACAAGTGCACCGTGCCGCACGGGCTCGAGCGCATGTTTGGGAGCGAGCCCGTGATCTTGCCCACATCGAGGTAGGACGCGTCGGCGGCGCGGGTGGCGTTCAGGCCGCACGCCTCCCCGCCGGCCATCAGATCGGTGAGCTTGGAGCGGCGCCTGCCCCAGTGGTAGCAGGAGCGGTCGTGATCCAGCGGGCACTCCGGACACGGCGCGAAGCCGAGGAGCGCGATCTGCGTGCGCGGTAGCTCGGCGCGCAGGGCTTGCAGGACGAGGTGCATCCGCGGGCACACGAGGTGTGCAGAGGCCATCTGCATGTCCCAGAGGCCGGTCGAGAGGAAGACGGCGTCCGGTGGCGCGGAAGCCTCGGAGACGAGCTTGTGCACCCGGCTCAGCATCGAGCGCATGTGCAGCTTCGTGTTCAGCGAGTGCCACACAAAGGTGTACCGCGTCTTGGACACGTAGTCGAGAGCGCACACCTTGCGGACGTTCCTCCCGCGGTGGTCGTCGAGACAGCCGCCCTTCCAGCGCGACATGCAGCCCGCGCTGTAGTAGCCCCACCTCTCGTTGCCATCCGCGTCCCACCCATGCGGCTCGCACTCGTCGCCGGCCGCCACCCGATGCACAGGCCAGCCTGGCGGTGTTTCGCCGGCGTCGCGGGCCACCGCGGCAGCATAGGCGATGCGGCCTCTCGAGTCCCCGATGAAGAGGAGCCAGCGGCCAGCCACGTCCGCCTGAGCTCTCGCCGGCTCCCACCTCCAGCCGTCCGGAGGCGGGCCAGGGACCCATCGCCCACGCAGCCGCCCGGTGCTCCTCAAGCCGACGCTAGCCCCTCTGAGCAAACCATCGGGCGTGGGTAACAGCCATTCGTCAGCACCTGAGGTACTGCTCCGCCTGGTACGTCGAGGTGCGAGTCGCTGACTCGCCATGGACTCAAGAGGATAAACCCACAAGGCGAGGCGCCGCGTGAGCCCCCTGGGCCGTAAAGGAGGAACTAGCCCGCCGACCGAAAGAATTTAAACCAAGAGAAAAGCGGAAGTAGGTTATGGTTGACAGAAAGGCCGAGGAGAGCGACGAGGCAGAGGATGACGGGGCAGCGCCTGACAATGCCTGACAGCAAACCCCGGACAGCGCCTGACAATGCCCGACAGCACCCGACAGCACTGACAGCACCCGACAGCTGTGGTCTGACAGAGGCACCTGACAGTGCCTGACAGCTGCCCGACAGCCCGACAGATCACCTGACAGCACCTGACAGCCTGACAGCCACAGGGCTCAGCGTGCGAGGCCGAGGGAGTTTGGTTGTAAAATTCTTTCTTACTTTTCGAGGGTCGACAACACAGGAGACAGGTGTCTTGTACAGGTGCCAGGTCGGCGACGGAGTGTTCCAACACAGATGGTCATAGTATGGTGTATCAGCGCCGGCCTGGTGACGTGGGTCACTGTCACTCGTCAGTCACACACGCAGCACACACACGTCAGTCCTCGCCGAGTCCCCGTCACCGGCTGGTCACCGGGTGACACGCTCTCGCGACACCCCGCGCTCCGGCCTCCGAAGACCGCGCCAGCCCCCCCCCCCCCGTCCCGTCCCCCGATCCCGTGGTGCGTGGAGCGTGGTGTGTGGAGTCTGTCTGGACAGACTGGAGAGTGGAGCGGGACGAGCGAGCAAGCGTGAAGCGTCAAGCGAGGTCCGAGGACCACACTCGCCACACTCTCCACACAGCACACACGCGCGCACACACACCGCGCTCACCGCACACCGCTCCCAAGTTACACGGAGCTGAAGTAACCCGAACAAACAAACCGAACAAAAAAAGCCAATTTACCTCCCCCGAACGCCCGCGAAGGCACCGCACATACGGTGAAGGTGTGGCACACACGGTTTTGTGTATTGTGTTCCCTGAGTCTGCACAGTCCACAGACCCACAGCCACACACTCGACTCGGACGTCTCATGTGGCGCTGCAACGGACGGACACCCATGCAGTGAAGAACAGTACAGCGGCCGGACACCCACTCCCACTTACTGACTCGCTCGACGATGACACAAGTACTTCGAGGGCGTCCCCTCCTCTCATGCAGAGTCCCCTCAGTCTCCCGCATGCTGTCTATGGCGCAGCCTCTCGACGCAGCCCGCGCGCTCGTAGATCGAGCGCGGGGCATGATTCGACTGGCATGTCTCGACCCTCCCCGCACTGTGCGTGCAGCAGCGGACTCCTCCCCTCCCCTCCAAGCGACGTAGGCGCTCAGGCGAGGAGCCGCCGGAGGCCCCGGCCGCAGAGCCGACGGCCGTGGGGCTGCGCTTGGGTGCCGCAGAGCCGTCAGGCGCCGCCGCGTGTGGCGCGGCGGCCGCGCTTCGCCTCCGGCTTCTCCTCCTTCTCGGCGCTGGGGCGGCCGCGCTTCGGCTTCTCCTTCGAGACGGGCGCCTCCTCCGCCGCCGGCTCGGGCGCCGCCGGCTCGTCTGGCTCCGGCTCCGGCTCCGTCGAAGCGCGCCCCTTCTTGCCCGCCACTGGCGTCTTGCCCTTCTTGCCCTTTGGGAGGGAGACGGTCGAGGTGAGGCAACACCCCCCCCCCCTCTCTCCCCACACAGCGGATCTCAGCCGCATCTCTCGCACCTTCTTGCCGGCGGGCGGGCTCTTCCCCTTGGCGGGGCTCTTCTTCTTCGCCTGCCCCGGGGGGGAAAGAGAGAGGGGGAGGGGTCTGGAGGGGGGGCAGAGACTGGGCTCCTCCCCCCCCTCGGCAAGGGGGGCACAGACATGGGGCGGTTGTGGGGAGGTGTGGCGGAGTCCGCGCCTCCTCGGGGAAGGCGACAAGCCGCTTCTCCGTCGCCTCGGCCTCTGCCGCAGCGGCGGCGGCCGCCTTGTCCGCAGCGAGCGCCGCCGCCGTCTGCAGCTTAGCGTCGCGAGCCTGCAGTGTGAGGGCGCGAAGTCAGACCGCGTGTGAGAGTGTCGCGCACTGCACGCGCGAACAAGCGACGGGCGACTGCGGCGACGGGCGAGGGCGGAGCGGCGTGGACTCGCGAGTGGGCTCCGAGTGCCAGCTGCAGGAGTGCCAGCTGCAGCGCAGAGGGCCTGGCGTGAGCTCTCTACGACTGGCGGCGCCTGCAGCGCCGCCGCCTGCGCCGTCGCCTCGTCCCCGGCGACGCGCGCCTCCACCTCGGCGGTGGCGGTGTCCTGCGGCGGGGGGGGCGTGGGGAGGTCGGGAGAGGACAGCGCGGCGCGTGGTCGCGGCGGGCGGGCGGCGGAAGAAGGGCCGGGAAGGGGTGTGTGCGCGCGGCGGCGAGGGGTGGGGCGGGAGGGGGCTGGGGGGTTCAGCCACCGCGGTCGCCGCCGCGAGCGCCTCCTCCGCGGTGAGGAGCTCCGCGCGCAGCTTGGCCGCCTTGTCGGCCGCCTTCTTCTCCTCCTTCCGGGCGGACTCGAGCGCCTGCGCGTCGAGCACACGACGAGTCGGGGCGGGAGCAGGGTCTCGCGCCGTGTGAGCACCGCGTGAAGTCGGGGGCTACGAGTACAGCGAATGCAGCGGCGTGCAGTACACGGGGTCCGGAGTCTGCATCCAGGCTCGAGCGCCTTGCTCTTGGCGTCGGACCCCTTGGCCGCGGCCTTGCTCAGCTTCTCCGCCGCGCCGCGCGACGCCGCCGCCTCGGCCTCGGCCTCCGCCGCCAAGCCCGCCTCCGCCTGCGCCGCCTCCGACTTGACCTGCGCCAGCGCCGCCTGCGCCTCGGCCTCCGCCTGCGCGGCGGCGGCGGCGGCCTCCTCCTCGGCGATCCGCCGCTGCTCCTCCTCAGCGGCCGCCTACTTCCGGAGGCAACGCGGGGGGTCATCTCGGACGACCTCGAGCCGCCGCCGCCCCCTCTCTTCGGCCCCGCCTTCTCCGCCGCCGCCTTCTCCGCCGCCGCCCGCGCCGCCGCCTCCTCCTCCGCCTTCTGTGCTGCGGCGATGGCAGCCTCCCGCTCCGCCTGGAGCCTCGCAGCCTCCGCGGCGGCCAGCCGAGCCGCCTCCGCCGCCGCGGCGCGATCGGCCGCCTCACGCTCCGCCTGCTGTCTCGCCTGCGCCTCGCGCTCCGCTTTGGCGCGCTCTGCCTCGGCCCGAATCATCTCCGCCTTGCGCGTTGCCTCGTCGATCGCCTGCTGCGCCTTCGCCGCCCGCTCCGCCTCCGCATCCGCGGCCGCGGAGGCGGCCGCGGCCTCCTTCGCCGCCTCCTCGGCGGCCTCGGCGGCCCGCTGCTGGGCCGCCTCGGCGGCAGCGGCCTCGGCTTTCTGCCGCGCCGCGTCGGCGGTCTGTTTGACGACCGCCTCGCACTTTGAGGCGCCGGATATGCTCTCGCGGCGGGCGGCCTCGGCCTTTGCGGCGCGGTCCGCCTCAATCTGCTCCGGCGTCGGCGGCGGCGGCAGCTCCGCCTCCTGCGACGGCTTCGGGGGACTCGAAGCGTCCATCCAAAAAGAGTCCATTGCTGCGGCGGAGGGGAAGGCGTGCAGTTGTGAGGGCGGGCAAGGACGGACGAAGGCGGTGGAGAGGGGGCGACGGGGCGACGGGGCGAGGGGGCGGCCCTACCTGCCGGTTGCAGGTTGCAGGCGGCTCAAGTCAAATGGCCTCTCCGGAAAGAGAGAATGACAGCGCACACTGCAGACAGAGACACAACACAACGCGCTCTTTTCACCTTCCTACCCAACCTAAAAGCACTCTCTCGCATTACAAGGGACACTCTGTCATGTCATGTCGGTGGACAAGACAGATCCACCGAGCATGGACAGCCTCACAGCCTCAGAACTCGAACCCGAGCCGGCTGAAAGAGAAAAAATAAAGAATGCAGGGACAGCGTTTGTGGGGACTACATGCGACTTCGTTTGTTGAAAACTTTAAAAAGAAAAATCCGCTCGCGCGCCGCCTTACTGACATACGTGTGTGTATGCATCCTGAGGAGGACGCCGTCGAGCGGAGCCTGCGCACCCTCGAGCTCCGGCGCGACGCGCGACCGCGGGCGCGGCTGCTGCTGCCTGCGTCTCCGGCTGGACGGGAGGTGGCGCCACCGGCGCCGCCGCTGCTGCTGGCCGACGGCGCGGCCAGGCCAGTGCTGCGGCGTCTCCCGCCGCCGCCTCCCGCCGCCGACCCGGCGGTCGACGCATCGGCGGCGTCGGCGCTCTCCGCGGCGGCGGCGGTCGAGCTGCTTGGGCTGCCCAAGCTCAGCGCGGGGAGCGCGCTCAACGGAGACGGCGTCTTGCGTGTCGAGGAGCGCCGCGCTAGCCACGCCGAGCGCGACGTCCGGCGGCGGAAGGCGGAGTCGCGCCGCGCCGCCGCACACCGCATCAGGCCGCCTCCGGTGCCGCGCGAGCTGCGCTCGTCGTCGCTGGTGGAGTACGCGGACGGGGTGGACGTCATCGCGCCGGCGGACAACATGAAGGCCTTCTTCAAGCTGCTGCACACCGAGGCGGCTCGGCCGGCGCACCATGTCGCCCTCCCGGAACCCGTCTCGAGCCCTCCTCGAGCCGGCCTAGGCGGCCGTCTCGCTGGCCGTGCACCGCGTCGGAGACTGCCTCGTCCTCGAGGGCCTCGAGCTCGACCCGCCGCTGCGGCCGGCCGGGGACGAGGCCGCCTCCTCTGCGGACGAGCCGGAGCCGCAGCGGATGGTGCTGCAGCGCAAGGCCCGCCACTCCACCTCTCGGCCACCTCTCGGCCACCTCTCGGCCACCTCGCGGCCACCTCTCGGCCACCTCTCGCACCCTCTCGGCACCCTCTCGGCGGTGGCGGCGGCTGCAGGCCCACCACTCCCGCTTCCTCACGTACTCCGTGGCGGCGGCCGGCGGCGGCGGGAGCGGCAGCGACGGCGGCGAGGACGCTGGCAGTGGCGGGCCCGGCGGCGGCAGCGGCGGTGGAGACGGCGGCGGCGGTGGCGGCGGTGGCGGCGGCGGCGGCGGGGGCGGGGCTGGTGGTGGGGCTGGTGGTGGGGCTGGTGGTGGGGCAGGCGGCGGCGGCGGAGTCGGAGGAGAGGAGTCGGACTCGGACGTGGAGGAGTGGATGCCGGACAAGGAGGCGCCGCGCGGCTTCCGCCGCGTGGTGCGGTGGCAGCTGGGCGGCCTCTCGGTGCCGCGCGGGCCGGGCACGCTGCTGACACGCCTCCTCTTCCATCCCTCACACCGATCTCTTCCAGGTGCTGCTCGGGTCGGACACGCTCATCTGCAGGCACGACGGGCCGGGCGGCGCCGCCTCGATCGACACGTCGCACTCGTCGGCGAGCGGCCGCCGCGTCGGGCGAGCTCGGCGAGACTGCCCGGGAGGAGCTGGGATTGGACGGACACGTGTAGGCCGGCTACGCAGCGTCGGGCGTCTCAGTCGCCCTGCACGACGCGCGTTCGGACGTCACTTCGCTGGTCTGCCTCGACTACTGGCTCGACGCCGTCATGTCCTCCTCGTCGGAGGTCGGCATCTGCCTGCACAACGGCGGTGTGGTGCAGGGATACCGGGCGGTGCCGACAGACTCGCTCCCTGCTGGCGGCGGCATCTGCACAGACGGCGGGTTCTCCCCGGCTGCCGTCTCCTCCTGCGCCGTGTCGGTGCTCCGTGCCCTGCAGCGAGCCTCGGCGGACCGGCGGACTCGGCGGACGTCCGTTCTTCGCCACCCCCGTGCAGGTGCTCCGCTTCCTTCAGCAGCACTGCACGCGCGAGGCGGCAACTTACTGGCTCGTCCGGCGCGACGGCGGGCAAGAGCTCGAGCTGTACGACATCAGCGTGCTGGAGCTGGGCGAGCCGGAGCCGGACGCCGCCGCTGATGCCGCCGCCGCTGCCCGCAGCGGCGGGTCGGCTGGCGGCGGCGGGTCGGCCGGCGGCGGCGGGTCGGTCGGCGGGAGCGAGGGCGGGAGTGAGAGCGGGAGCGAGGGCGGCGAGGAGGAGGGGATCGGGTTCGACAAAGACGACGAGGCGGCGGCGCACCCGTTTGCGGAGCCGGTGGCGCTCCTCTGCGCGCGGGGTGGCTGAGGCGACCACTTGACTGAGTGGGTCCACTTGTGATGCAGGTGGCGCTCCTCTGCTGGAGGATGGCGGAGCGCCTCTCTCCGTCCAGCCGGCCGGAGGCGGCCCGCCGCCGCAGCCTGCTCCGCTCGTGCGTGCGGCTGCTCGAGCAGTCGGAGCCAGGGAGGGCGCAGCTGCCCCTCGCGGCAGCGGCGCACGAGGGCCTCGCCGACTCGCACCTCCTCGAGGCCCACCAGCTAGAGCCCCTCCCTTCGGCCGGCGGCGCGCTCGAGCCGCCCCGCCACGGCGACGGTCCGTCGGAGGTCGTACTGGCCGTCTTCGCGGGCCGCATCCCGGAGGTCTCTCGGATGGAGCCCGACCGTGACTGCTGGCTAGGCGGCCCTCGCCGCCATCGCGGCGCACCGCTCGGCAGCGCGCGAGCTCATCGCCGGCATCGGCGCGCTGCGCGGCGTCTGCCGGCCCGGCGCCGCGCCGCCGCGCCTCCTCCGCATCATCGCCAAGCTTGGCCGCGCCGAGCTGGCGACGGCGCGCCGCTACGTCCTCGCCGGTCGATACGGCCGTGCAGTGGCGACACTACGGCGCGCGGCGCGCGCGCACGCCGCGCTGCGCGCGCCTGTGATCGCGCTCTCTCCTCAAGGGCAGCGGGCGGCTCCGCCCGTCGCCACGGCGGGGGAGCGTGGCTTTCTGCGCGTGGGCGTAGATGGGGAAGACATAGCCACGCCCTGACGGCCGCCATGCAGCGGGCACGCAGTCTCGCGCATGCTCCACGAACAAGCGCCACGCGTCGAGGGGCTGCCGGCGCCGTGTGACTCGTCCTCCCCTCCCACCCCACTGGTCTCGGCCCCACTTGGCTCACGGGTGTCCGCCCCACTTGTCTCCACCTACAGGCTCGTGACCCTCGCCGACGCGTGCCGCCTCGTCGCCGACCAAGCGGCCGCGTCCGAGCCGGCGGCGGCGCGCGCGGCGCTCGCCCGGCACGCGAAGCGCGCCTCTTGAGCGAACTGACCGACTGCCCCGTGACGCTCGGTGAATGTCGCCAACAGGCATGCGGAGGAGCTGCGCCTCGCCGCCGAGGACCGCGAGTTGCAGATCCCGCCGTGGGCCGTCGCGGTGCTGCGCTCCTCCGCCGGCGAGCCAACCGCGAGCGAGCCCGCACGCGAGGCGGCGGACGCCGCCGCGCCCGCACCTGCCGCCGCGCCCGCACCCGCCGCCGCGCCCGCGCCCGCGCCCCGGACGCCGCCCTTGGCGGGGGCAGCCCCATCCAGCGTCGCTGGCGGAGGGACCCCGTCCTCGGCGCCGTCCCCTGCGCTATCTCCTGGCCCCTCCCCCGGCGCATCGACACCTCCGCCCATGGCGGCCGACGGCGACGGCGCGCCGACGATCGTAGCGTTTGCGCCCGATGCGGAGGGCAACTACAAGCTCGCCATCGGCTTCTTCCTGTCGGCGGTCAAGCAGGCGCCTTCCGCCATGACACGTCCACACGCCCATGGCACATCTGACGTCGCGTCGTCGGTACGTGCCGCAGGTGCCCGCCGCGTCGCTCGCCGCCACGCACGCACGGCTACGCGCGGCGTACGAGCAGCTCGGCGAGTTGTACGCCGTGTCGGACCGGTACACGAAGGCTTGCCGCCACTACCACCAGGGTGTCGAGCTCTTCCGCTCCACGTCGGACCCGCGCTCGGCCGCAATCATGTCGATCGCCTTCGGGCGCACACTGCGCTCGCGCCTCGACGTGGCCGGGCCGCCCGACCACGCGGGCTTAACCGGCGTGCCGGCCTCTGCCGGCGGCGGAGGCGCCGCCTCCTCGGAGCTCCTGCCCGCAGCGGCGCGCCGGCTGGCGGCAGCGCAGGGCGGCTCGGTGCCGGCGCCCTCCGAGATGTCTGCGGCGGAGCTGCAGGACTTTGAGCGGTGCGTCGCCGCGTTTGAGCAGGCGCAGGGCCTGGCCAGCACCGCCCGCGACGACCTGCCCGGGCAAGAAGGAGGCGGCGGCGGCGGCGGCGGCGGCGGCGTCGGCGGCGGCGGCGGCGTCGGCGGCGGCGGCGGCGGCGGCGGCGGCGGCGGCGGCAGCGGCGGCGGGGGCGCGGTCGTCGGTGCCGAAGGCGGTTGCGATTCGCTGTGGATCGAGGCGGAGCTCGAGGTTGGGCGGACGCAGCTGATGCAGGCGGTGCGTCTCGAGGATTCGCTTCCGTACGCGCCGCGGTCGGCCGAGGCGGCGGCGGCGGCCTCCAAGCTGATGGTGGAGGCGGCTGCGCGGCTGGAGCGGTGCGGAGCGCGGGCCGCGGCGGGCGACGCGCGGTACCGGCTCGGTCTGCTGATGCGGCGGGAGGCAGAGCGCGCTGCGGCGGGCCGGCCCGAATCTGCGAGCGCCGCAGCCCTCGCCTCCTTGGTCGTCGCGAAGGAGCACTTCGAGGCGGCGCTGAGACTGCTGCCTCAGCAGGAGAGCGCACGCGACACTTCCGAGACACCTCCTCCACATACCGCTCTTTGGGTGCGGAGTCGTGCTGTGTGGCCCGCCCCTCCTCTGCCCACGCCCACGCCCACCGCCCGCGACGTTTGCCGGCGACGTTTCCGACGCGTCCACGACACGTCCACAGGAGCGGCCTGCGGAGCATGTGCTGGCGCGGGTCGACCTCGCGTCGCTGCACCGCGCGCTCGGCGGCGGCGGCGGCGGCGGCGATGCCGTCGCTGGCCGCGAGTGCGAGCTGCGCGCGGCGCTGCGCTGCGTGTTCGCCACGCACGCCATCTTTTGCCTGTACGCATTCCCGATGCCGCCGCGCTCGCCGACCGCTGATGGCGCCAGGGCCCTCATGGGCGGGGCGGTGCCGCCGGCGCGCACCGGCGGCGCCGACGAGCGCCCTACCGGAGGGCCATGCGCGCAGGTGGCGGCGACGTGGCCTCTGGTCGAGTCAGAGGTGCAGGCGACCCTGAGGGAGCTCGCGAGGCTGCACTCGGGCGCGGGCGACGGCGCGCGCGCTGCCGCGTACAAGGGCATGTACCGGCTCGCACTGACGCAGCGCGAGCTGCTCGGCACGGACGTGCTCCTCCATTTGGCCGAGGAGGAGGCGCGAGCCAACTCGTCGTCTACTTGAAGACCTCTTTTCATCACATGCCTTTTCGTTTGCCCCGCCGGCCGGCACACCGCGTGTGTCGGCTCCCAGCGCGTTTGTTTTTCAAAGGAAAAGGTTTTAAAGGTCAATATCAAAGGAACTCAGCAGTTGTGTGTGTCTGTGTACAGCAAGCAGAGTATCGAACTCTCGTTTTTTGTGGGCCTTGGGGAGCGCTTGCACTCGCTTGACGATTCCTTTCTCTCGAGACACGAGGCAGCTACTCGGGCCCCGCGAGCCGCGCCTGTGCGTGCCGAAAGCCAGAGCCGAGAGAGGCGTGGCCGCTGGCGCGGTGCCGCTCTGCCCACGCGGCGAGCTCCCCGCACGACGCAGCCAGCGCCGCACGCGAGGTGGCAGTCAGCTGGCCGGGTCCCTCTCCCCGCCCGTCGAGCAGCCCGCGCGCCTCGGCGCAAGAGAGAAGCGCGCCTTGCAGGATGAGCACGCCGTCGGCGGCGGGCCGCTTCGGCCGCAGCCGCAGCAGCGGTGGGAGGGCCTCGGCGAGCGTGGCAGAGGCAGCGGCGCCGTCAACGGCGCCGAAGTAGGGGCTCTGCTTTCCGCCGATGGAAGGAGACTCGAGGAGCGAGCACAGCAAGCCCGCCTAGGTACGAGTGATCGTGCGGTGCGCCCTGGTGGAGACGAGAGGCTGGCTCCAGTGGCTTCGGGTGGCGGGTGTGTGAGGTATTCCGCGTCTAGCCCGGACCCCGCCTCCACTGAGAGGCCTCGCAGCGAGCGCACAAAGCGGCCGCGCGACACGGCGCACGGCAGCGCGGTGAAGGCAGCCGCGGCCGCATCACGCACCGCCTCCGTGGGCACCGTCTTGGAAATGGCTCGGAAGTGGCTCGGAACTGTCTCGGAGCCGGCCGCACACAGCGCGTCGATCAGCGCGGCCGCCGCCGCGCCAGCGCGCGGGTTGGTGCTGGCAAGGCAGGCGCATGCGGCCACGGCAACCTCCTCGCTCGAAGCGACGTTCGAAGCGACGGGAGAGAGCACGCTGCGGCGCATCGCGTCGATGACGATCCGGAGGACAGGCACCGCCCGGTGTGAACGCGCCGCCGCCGCCGCCGCCGCCTCCCCCTCCCGCGCCGGCGCCATCTCGGCGAGCAAACTCCGCAGCGTCGGCGCGAGCTGCTCGTGGCGCGCGGCTGTGTCTGCCACCGCCGGCGCCGCCGGCGCCGCCGCAGCCGCCGCCCGGAGGGCCGCGCTCGCAGCAGGTGCGGCTGCAGGTCGGGCGGGCTGCAGTGCCCCGTGCCAGAGCCACGAGAGCACCTGAGGTCAGGCAGGGTGAGGCAAGGCAGGGCGAGGCAGACGTCTCGACGCGCTAGTTTGGCACGCGCGCGCCGCAGCGCATTGAGAGTGCGCTGAGCGTGTGCGTGCGTGCGTGCGTATGTTGTGTGCGGGAGCGCCTCTGGCGGGATGCGCAGCCGCGCCGCGCCGAGGGAGAGCGAGAGGGTCGCGAGCTTCCCAGGGCGGCACAGCTCGAGCTGCTCGAGCGCACTCGACGCCTCTCCACCTCCGCCGCTCCCTCCTCCTCCTCCGCCGCCGCCACCTCCGCCGTCGTCGCTGTCGTCGCTATCCTCGTCGCTGTCGTCCCCCATCCCGCTCAGCGCGGCGCGCACCACCGCTGTCAGCTTGGCTGGAGCAAGCGAGCCACCCGCCTGCGCGGCGAAGAGAGGGAGGGAGGGTGGGGCAGGGGTGGTGGGGGGGGAGCGAGGAGCGTGTTGTGCAGCGCAGATCTGCAGCCCTCGCATCTACCGCCGCATCTAGGGCCACCGACAGCGCCGAGCAAAGCTGCCTCTGCGGCGGCGGCCGGCGGAAGCGACCCCGCGGCCGCGGCGGCCACCGGCGCGGACTCCCGTCCCACGTGCTCCAGGAGCGTGGGCACGTGGCAGAGCGGGCCGCGGGTCGCAAGCCGCCAAACGCGCGCCTCCGCCGCCCAAGCCGCCGCCTCCGCCTCCGCCGGAGCCGCCGCCTCCGCCTCCGCCGCCTGCACCGCCTCCGCCGCCGCCTTGGGTGCGGTCGCCTTTGGCGCTGCCGAAGCCTTGGGCGCCGGCTCTGCCGCCCCCTGCCGCGGCCGCTTGCGCGGCGGAGAGGCGGACTTGGGCGCGGCGGGCGCGCAAGCAGCGCAGAACCTACGAGGGGGAGACGCCAGAGGGACTCCCGCGACGTCCCCGCCGCGCCTACCCGCAACCCTTGCTGGGGACCAATCGCCCTCCGGCACGACAATGCCGTCTGGCAGCTCGAACTCGCCCTCGCAGCCGTCGCACACGATTGCCGTCACAATCTCGTGCGGGTCCCTCTCGGCGGCGGCAGTGGTGGCAGACTTGGCCGGATCGCTAGTCCGGTCTGCGCGTCCACGCTTGGCAGCAGGAGCAGCGGCAGCAGCCTCGTCCGGTTCCCACTGCAGGTGGCCGAGCGCCTCCATCTGCGGCCAGGGAGATTGGGTGAGGGGGGGGGGGGGGGCAGAGAGGGCGTCTCTCCCACCGCGCCTTGCCGAGGGCTTCGTACTGGGAGTCGCCATCGTCGTACAAGACGAGATGCTCCTGCTGCACCTCAGTGAAGTCCTTGACGCGTCCCGTGTACCAGGTCTGCTCCTCATGCCAGAAGACTCGCACGCGCCGACCGAGCACCTCTCGGCCGTACCGCTTGGCGCGCGAGAGAGCCGCCTTGGTCTCTGGTGCGACGCTCGCAACGCGGCCGCTCGTGCGCCGCGGTGCGGGCGCGGGCGGCGCAGGCAAGTCGATACGTAGTGCGACGTCTCGAACCGCCGCCTCCGAGAGCGGCGGGGCGCCCTTGTCGGAGACGAGGGACTCGGTAGAAAGCCGGTGGTCTTTCCGAGCGACCGCTGGACGTTGTGGCTCCATGAACCACAACGTCCGCGAAGTTCCCGCCACAGATTCTTCTACACGGCGGCGGCGGAAGAGGAGGAATGGGAAGAGTGAGGGGGAGGCGGAGGCGGAGGCAGGGGCACCTGTGACGGCCCCCTACAAGAAGGGCGACTACCGGTTCGCGCGGGAGAAGAATTGCGACCTGCGTTTGCTCGACTTCGAGACGTTCGGCGGCTTCGGGGACGGCGTCCGCAGAATTCTTCGGCAGGCGGCGGACCAGCTGAGTAACAAACTTTCGCACGCTCAGCACCTCGATGAGGTCACATGGACCACCAAGAACTGGCACGGGCTGCAGATGCAGCGCTTGTCTGTCGTTCTCCACACCGCCGTGGGCGTGGCGTGGCAGACGGTGAACGAGCTAGGTGCTAGCGTGCGGGGACAGCGGCATTGTGCACGGAGCTAAGTGCATTGCCGTTCTTAACGGAGTCGCTTAGGCGGCTCCGGTGGTGTGCCGGTGATAGTACTAGCACGCGCCAGTTCGCACCTGTGTCGAGCCTGTGTGCTGTGAGAGAGAGTTGTCTTGTTTAAATTCTTCTACACTGGGTGCGTGTGACACGATGAGAAGAGAGTGCAAGATTTTCGCACAAGGTGAGTTCCCGCCAAGGAGATTTCTTTTGTTATATTTTTGCTCTCTGGCGTAGAGAGCAAGCAAGCCCACTCAACCCCAAGTACTCTCCACTTTACAGTGGTGTTTTTTCCACATCGCTCATCTGCTGCAGCCTCTGCTGGGGCGAAATGCGCGGGGTTGCGGCGCGATACCCTCGGATTGTGGCTCTGATGCCAGATGGGTCGACCGTTCGTAAGATTTGTGATGCGCATGGAGCTAACCTTGCGTCCATCGAGCTAACCTTGCGGGTGCTTGTGGGCTTCTGCGCAGCGGCGAATTGAGCCGGAGAGCGGTGCAGCACGAGCGGCAGGAAGGCGTGCCTGAATGAGGCGTCCCTCTCGACCGGATGGAAAAGAAATTTATTAAGGCGAAGACGAAAACACAATACTGGAATCGTAGATGGGATCTACGGTAGGGGCCCGGAGAAGGAAAAGAAAAAGAGAGTAGCGGCACTGTAGCGGAAGGAGTGGGAAAGAGGGAAACGGTCCGGCGGAAGGGGGGGCCCTCCAAAAGGCCAGCCTCGCTGTGTCTTCTAGTGTTAGGATCATCAGATAGTTGGGAGTCTCCGTGTTAGGATCATCAGAGGTGTCGAGGTGGCGTCGAGCGGTGTCGAGGTGGTGTCGAGCGGTGCTGGAGCGGTGTCGAGCGGTGTCGAGGGGTGTCGAGGTGTCGAGTTTGGCACACCAAGCTGCAGAACATGTGCGGGCCAGCGCCTAGCATGGTCCCAGCCTAGATGAAACCAACAACGTCCAGCGACCGCAAGTTTCCGCCACAGAGATTTTTTTTAGGGATTCTCAAATCGGTTCGGGCGGGGAACCGAGGAAATCAAAGACCGGAAATCCCGGACCGTCTTCCTCGTTTCCATCAATCGCCCACTGGCACCACTGCTCTACCCTAGGATCTAGGACCTATGCCATCGTCCCTGTCGCCGTGCTCCCGTGCAGCCCCGCAACCGGGACCGCGAGGCCGTGAGGGATCCAGTCGCCACCTCCAAGACCAACGCCGCGGCCGCGGCCGTCGACGCCCCCGAGGGCCTCGAGCTGTGTCCGTGCCGCATCCTCGGCCGCACGCAACCTCTCGAGCTCGGCAGTCATCTGATGGCACGGGAGGCGAGCGTTAAGCGACGCGTAGTGCACCGCCGGACCGTAGGGAGAGTGAGAAGGCGGCGGGTGCGGCACAGGTGGGCGAGGCTTCCGTTTGCGAGTGGTGTGTTGGAGGCGCGTGCCGATGCGGCACGGCGCTGCGCGCTGGCAGCCGCCGCGCGGTTGCGGCCAAGCTTGATCACGCTCCTCTCCTCCTCAGCCTCAGCGCGGGCGAGCGAGGCGCGCGCCAGCGAGAGCATGCTCGCCGCTGGCCACGCCAGCGCCGAGTGCACGCAGAGAGCCGCGCAGAGCGTGAGCAGCACCAGGCGGACGGACGTGCCTGCAAAGACGCCGGGCCGGCCGCGCGCGGAGCGATACTCGTCGTCGATCATGTTTCGTTGTGAACGCCGCTGTGGACGTACGAGTTAGACCCGAAAAACAAGAATTGGAACGCTCGACTTTTTTCGTTTCCGCGTTTTGTGCTTTTCGTTCTCACGAACTTTTCCTTTTTTCTGGCGGCCACCATCCAAGGAACGAGTCGATTAGTGTGCCCCCGGGCGTGTTCATATTTGTTGTTTAAGTTTATGTATGTAATAGACGCACAGTCAGCGCAAAAAACTCGTCACAATCTCTCGCGAGGGGCCCCGCCCGCCGGCTCCGCCTCCGCGTCTGCTGCCGCCGCCGCCGCCGCCGCCTGACTGCGGTCGCGAGGCGGCGGGATGGAGAGGACGATGGCTCCCACGACGAGCGCCGCGCCCGTGCACTCGTGGTAGGTGAGCGCCTCGCCCAAAATGAGGTACGCCCAGACGGCGCCAAAGACGGGCGTCATCGCAAACCTGCCACCACACGAGACCAAGTGAAGAGGAGGGGCGAGGGGCGAGGGGGGGGGAGGGGGGGAGGGGGGCGGCAGGAGGAGGGGCGGGCAGGCGCGCACCAGAGCTGCGCCTTTGGCGCCGACGCCTTTCGCTGCCCGTTGGACTGGAACCAGGTCGCTCCCGCGCCGGAGAGGAGGGAGGAGGCGAGGAGGAGGCCTGTGCATTAAGGCGCGTGCGCACGAGGCGTGGGAAGGCGGCGCACGGCGAGGGCGAGGAGGAGCGAGGCGAGGGGAGCGAGGCGAGGAGGAGGGAGGGGTGGTGCAAGGCTGGGCTACTGCGGCGGGAGGCCCCCTCGGCGGTCTCTCGGCGGTCTCTCGGCGGTCTCGCCGAGCTGCTGCGGCGTGAAACCGTTCGCCCAAGTGACCAGCTCGGCGAGGACGGCGTCTGCAGGCTCGGCGAGGCCGCCCGCCTGCTCGGGCAAGGGGGGGGCGTCTGCAGGCGAGGGCAAGGGGCGGCGAGGGCTGCGGTGCAGTGCTGCACTGAAGGGGGGGGGGTCTGGGCTGGGGGCAAAGGGCGAGCGGTGAGGGGGGACGGGGGAGGGGGGGGGGGGCGCCTGCTCTGGCAGCAGCTCGTGCACGGCTTGCGTCTTGTCGACCAAGCCGAGGAAGGCTGCGGCGCAGCCGGCCTGGCCGACGAGGCGGCCGACGGCGATGTCGTCGGGCGGGTGGTGGCGGAGGTGCGAGCTGAGCCGCACCTCGGAGCGGAGGGAGGGAGTGCTCGGGAGGGAGCGGAGGAGAGGGACGGCTCAAGCGAGGTGGGACGGCCGTCTCCCGCGGCACCTTGCTCGCCGCATAGCAGAAGCTCGCCGCCAGCATCGTGCCCTCGCCGCCGCCGACGCTCGCCGGCAGCGACTGCGGAGCGGGAAACGCCGGGCGGCGAGTCGGCGGGTGAGAGCGAAGCGTTGCGTGACTGGCGAGAGCAGCGACGCGAGTGTCTCGGGCGTGTCTATGACGTGTCTCGGACGTGTCCCGCACCTGCGGCAGCAGGCCCACGTCAGGGACGAGGGCCCAGCAGGACGCGATCAGGCCAAGGGCGCAGCCGGCCCACGTCCGCGCGCTCACCTCCCGCTCCTGTGCGTTCGCTCCCGCCAGCGCCGCCAGCGCCGGGGTGATCACGTTGACAGTCGAGTACAGCACCGCGGCGGTGAGCGCCGGGATCTGCGAGAGCGAGAGCGTCTGCAGGAAGGTGCCCAGCCCTCCGAGGATACCAAGCTCGAGCGCCTGCGAGGGTCTGAATACGGCTAAACACAGCGCAACACAGAACGACGTGTCCTCTCGCGCTCTGGTCGGGGAAGAGGGTCTGTCCTCCGCATCTAGGCTCGAGCGCCGCCACGTAGACGCTCGCCGGTACACGCCGTTCCAGCTGCTCCGACCACGCCATCGACGCCGCCTCAGCGGCCGTGACGTAGCGCCGGAGGAGCGTGAAGCGCGGCGTGGTCGCGAACAGCGCGGAGCACGAGACAGCGGCCATGATTATGAAGCGGAGAAGCACAACGATGCTCGGGTCGAGCGGAGGGCCCGCCGAGTAGAGCAGCTTGACGCAGGTCGGATAGGTGCCCCACAACGCCGCGGCTCCCACTAAGAAGCTCAGTGTTTGCAGGTCGAGCGCTGAGTCCGCGTCGTCGAGCCGGACCTCGGAGCTGGCTACGCTGCCGCTGCGCGCCAGAACATTGGCGGCGTGCCAGGCGGGGGCTAGCGCAGGCGCGGGGAGCCGCATATACATCGATGCGCGATGCCGGGCTCGACGATCCAGCAGGAAAGGGCACTGAATCGCCAGTGCGACCGAGTTCTTTTTTTGAAATGATGAATCTTGTCGAATCTCCGTTATGTTTCGATTTTCCGAAGTCCTCTGTTCACATAAACGCACAACCCCGGGCCTCTGTTCACAGACAGATAGGTTGATGTCAAGTGGGGCGGCTATCGTGGTTGGCGGCTATCGTTTGTGTCGTGCGTCTATGCGCGCTTTCGCCCTGCTGCTGCTCGCCCTCCTTCAGTCTCCATGCTCGTGCGCTGGTGTGCGCGGAGCTCGCAAGCGGGCGCGACGAGACGCGGAGCAAATTGCGGCGGCTGCGGCGGCCGGCGAAAGTCTTGACCCTCTCGGCTACTATCGATACAGTTGGCGGCCGCCGGTTTAGAAGTGCCGCAGGAGAGAGGAGGAGGCAGAGTCTGGTAAGAGTCACGACCCGGAACGCCAGATAGGCCGATGAGTGCGGTACAGAGATGCACGCCGATTACGATGGCACGCGCGCGTGGAACTGGGGTCTCGACCCATCGCAGCACGTTGCGACTGCCGCCGAGTGCTGCGCCAAGTGCCGAGCGCACGTGAAGTGCAACTCGTGGGTCTTTTGCCCCGAGGAGGCAACTGGCCACACGCTTGCAGCGTGGATCAGACTGTGCGGAGAAGCACCTTCCCTTGAGTTTTAGGTTTGCTTCGCGCCCGACGCGCACAAGCACACGCGCGGCGAGTGCTGGATGAAGGACCAGCGCGACCCGGCCTCGCCGTCGGTCAACATGCGCGGTGCGTACACGTCAAAATATCGCGCACGGCCCGGCCACCACCATGCGCCGCCGATGGTGCACTGGGTCAGTGGGACGGTCCGGCTCAAGCGAGCCGCTACTAACGGCACGTGGAGCGGGCGAGCGGTGTGGTGAGTGAGTCAGCCCCAACTCTCGCCGCTCTTCTAGTGTGTCGGGTAGTTAGTGACCAGGGGCCGGATTGTCGATTGAAGATCCCTTTATTTATTTAATTACTCACACCTCACAGCTCGGAGTACGGGGAGCAGTGCTTGCCATTTACTGGTATAGCCCCCCAGAACAATCAAACACTCTCCGGACAAAACAATCAAACGGTGGTAAAATTTACCACCCGACTCGGGGCAACCCCGGTAAAACCCGGGTATACCTGCAAAAGTTCAGGTATACCCGAGAAATACCCGGGTTCGACGTCGCGCTCGCCCTATTGCTATTGCAATACAACCAGGGCCCCTGTGCCAACTGCGGCGCGACCCGCCTGCTCAAGTATGCGCACCGCACCATGTGCTGCCGCTGCAAGTGCCAGAGAGTGGCCGCGGCGCTGCGCCAGGCACGGCTTGCGGTGCGGACGACGCGGCTGTTCCAACGTTCATCTTCAAGATCGAGGCAGTGCTCGGCATGCGCTTCTGCGATCCGAGCAGCTCATTGCAAAGAAGCGGCGCAATAAGCTGGCTGCTGCCGACAAGGCCATTTGCTACCTCACGCGCGGCAAGTGCAGAAGTTCAGTGTGGACATGACGAGGGCTACACCGACACAACAGCGCACTGCGGAAGCATCGTCAGGCGGAGCAGCAAGCAACAAATGCGGCAGTTGCCGAGTTGAGGAGGGCCTGGAGCAGGCGGCGTAGCTAGACTGTATGGCTAGATTGGGGTTGAGCCCACCCAGTTTGCCGTACTCATATGTGCTAGTCCTAGGAATGCGGTTGCTCATGACCATCTGCTCGCTCGGCGCCGAGTGGAAGGACCCCTCAAAGATCCCGGTGAAGGAGATCATCGAGGAGTGGTGGGCGCAGAGCTCGCGCAGGCGCTACGAGAGCCAAGTGTGGAGCACCTGCCTTGGCGGAGCTGGTCGGCGCTGCGGACAGCGGTGATGGGGAGTGGCGGCGGCGGCGGAGCCCCCATGCCCCAGGTTGCTGGCCCTGCGGCTGGTGCGGGGGAGGAGGCGGGCGATGGCGATGGCATCATGGCCGCCACGCTCTTCTCCTGGATGGGGGGCGGTCGTAGTGGCTAGTGGGGGGTCCACCGGCGGCCGGCGCCCAGCCGGCCGCTGCGCCCGGCTGGTGGGCGGTCGGTATTGTGCTCGGTATTTTACCATACCACTCTCTGCTCATACCATACCACTCCCTAGGAGAATCAAATAAGTGGTAAATACCACTCATTTACCAGTAAATGGCAAGCACTGACGGGGAGAGATCAGAGCAGGAGGAATCTAGGACTGCGCGAGAGGTGGTGGCTGGTGCACTGGCCGCCGTGCGGCACAGGACGGTGGTTGGGAGTTGCGAGAGTACGACACGCGCGCCCCTGGAAGCTCCGCTGCCATGTGTCCGCCCCGCCTTCCCTTCGTGCGCCCAACTAAGAAGCCCGCCCGCCGCGCCGCCGCAGCTCCGCCTCGAGCTGCTCGGTCGAGACGCGCTCGAGCGCCGCCGTCCCGCCGATCGTCGGGGTGCAAGACTCGCGGAAGCTGTCGGGGTGCAAGACTCGCGAAGGCCAAGCGTCGCCGCCGCCGGCCCGCCGATCGTCGCTGCCCCACCCGTCATCGCGCCAGTCATGATTGCTGCCGCGCCGGTAAGGTTCGCTGCCCCGCCGGTCATGATCGCTGCCCCGCCTGGCATCGCTGTCGAGCCGGTCGTCGCCGCCCGGCCGGTCACGACCGCTGACGCGCCAGCGTTCGCTGTCCCACCTGGGATCGCTGGCGCACCGGTCGTCGCCGCCGCCGGCCCGCCGCTCATCGCGAGTCCTCCTGTCATCGCGCCTCGAGCTGCGGCTGCGGCTGCGGCTGCGGTCGCGGCGGTGGCCCTGCGGCTCGCCCGACGACGGCGGCGGCGGGGCGCCGTGTTCACGCCTCTTCCGCGGGTCACGAGGGAAGGCCCAGGTGCGCTCGCGGTCATCGAGGTGTACCTTGTACACGCTGCGCAGCTCATCGAGCAGCCGGTCGGCACCGATCCAGTCGTTGCGCTTGCGGCAGTCCTCGCGCTTCTCGAGAAGATGTAGGATGCGCCGATTGTCGTCGCGCTCCTCGCGCGTGGACGCCGGCACCGCCGGCCGCCACGGCAGTTTTGCGGGGTTGCGGTCGCGGCGCTCGCCCTCCCTGTCGTCAATCTTTTTGTTCCCCCACGTCCACATGCCCATGCCCGGGCCAACGCCGCCCGTCCAGACGTGGATGCGTGAGCTCGCGCCCTTGGCTTCACGTGCCGCTCCTCGCTCGGCGTCCCTGGCCGCGGTGGCAGCGGCCACGGCGTCCGCATTGTCGGCGCCGCCCACCTCCCGCACTGTAGCCATGGCGCCGACGCCCGTGAGCACGAAACGCTCCGGGAAGCTGCCCATGTAGTGGACGAGTCGTTGGAGGCTGATTTCGCCAACGGTTTTGGCTAAATGGCACTTGATCATCAAAATCGTCGGCTGCTGGCCCGGCTTTTTCATGGGAACATTCCGCAGCGCGTCCAAGATGTATGGGCGCGGCTCGTTGAGGTGGCCACCAGCTCGAGCATCGGCGAGCTCCGCGTCAAACGCCTCGCTCCCGAAGCCTCGCATCTGCATTTGGCCCAGCCATGTTCGAACAGGGTCGCCCATGGTGCACGCCCAGCAAGCGCAGCAAGGACGCAGAGAGAAATGAAGGCCCCCGGCTCACAAGTCCGGCTCACGCGCCCCGATCTGACCCTCTACCGCACTGATCACTTCCGCCCCCTTGCTCCCAACCCATCCACCTCGCCTCGGGCCGCGCCGCGCGATCTCGGTCGATCTCGCGCAATCTCGGGCGATCTCGGGGCCGCGCCGCGCTATCTCGGGCGATCTCGGAGCGAGCGTCGCTCGGCGGACGGACGTGCGGGCCGGCCTCGCTATGGCCTAGGGTCGCTCTAGCCAGGCTGCTGCACGCGTCCAGGCGACCATGCGCGGGCAGCTCAGGCAGTCAGTTGGAGTTGCTTCGATGCACTGATACGCATCCTGCTTCTAATAATTAATACTAGCTATAGGACATGCATTGGGACTTCCAGCGTGCAGCGAACGGAGCAGCGCCCGTTGCTTCGGGCCTCGCGGTTCTTCCATAGCGCTCTTTTCCTCCCGTCTGGCGATTCGAGCCGATTAGCCATTTTTACGCGAATTGCACGAATTGCACGCGAAATGCAGACACAGCGCGATGCCGCGCCGGTCTCTGAGAAGACGGACGTGGAAGGGGCAGCGCCTCCGGCGCCAGCGTCGGCCAAGCCGAAGCCAGTGCGTGCGCGCTTCGACCACCTCGATGGATGCCGCACCTTTTGCAGCTTCTGGGTGGTGATGGAGCACCATGCGTCGACCCTCGAAACTGGAGACTACGCTGGTGGCCACTTTGCGCCGCTCTTTTCGAAAGGCAACGCGCCCGTCTCGTACTTCATCGTGCTGAGTGGCTTTGTGATGTCCTATGCCTACGGCGAGCGCGACTTCGACGGGGTTGCGCAGACTAGCTTTTACATCCGCCGCTTTGGCCGCGTTGGGTTGACATACTACTGCGCCTTGCTCTTCCAAATGGGTGTGACGCTCCTCTTTAATCCATACTACCGCGAGCACGGCTGGCGTATCCTCCCCCCGACGTGCAACTACGGCGGCTTCGAGCACAACCTTTTCGGGTGGGGTGAGGAGGGCGAGTCAAACTGCTCGCCGACCAAGGGCCTGCTGACCAACCTGCTGATGGCGCAAGCGTGCTTCAACCAGTACGGCATGATCAACGCAACGAGCTGGACCGTGTCAACGCTCGTTTGCCTCTGGTTCGCCTACCCTTATCTCCAGCCATGCCTGAGATCTGCCAGCAATCGGCAGCTGCTGTTCGTCGTCGTACTGTCGGTCGTGCTCTGTTGGGCCGTCACGCTCTTTGTGTTGTCCTCGCGTGTGTTGGGCCCGGCTGCCGAGCAGTGGTGGGTCGGATACGGACCGACGGATCCAGGCTGGCAGAAGTTGGCGCAGGTGCTGCACCTCTCGCCCGTGCTCCTCTTCCCAGAGTACCTGCTCGGCCTCTCGAGCGGCCTCCTTTGCCGCCGAGGCTGGCACAAGGAGATGTACGGATGGAGCGCAGTGGCAACGGTCGCCGTGCTTTTAGTGCCTGTTCTCGCTTCTCTCCCAAACTCGGCGCTCCCCGGCGGCAACGGCTGGATCGGAGTCATGCCCGACTGCGCGCCCGACGAGCCGATCGACGTGGGCGTGGTGCACGGCCGCTGCTCGGGCAGGAGCGTGTTTTACGAGGCGGTGCCTGCGCCTCTGTTTGCGCTGTGGATGTACGCTTCGTGCACGGCTGTCGCCCGCGCGACGGAGCTCGGGCAGGTCAAGGGTGCATCCTTTGGGCCCGTAATCGACTTCGTTTCTTCGCCAGTCCTCTCTGGCATCGGCAAGGTCTCCTTTCAGGTGTACTTGTTCCAAGAGTCGTGGGCAAAGATCTTCAAGGAGCTGACCTCGCACGTGCCCACACTCGATGGCGTGCCAAAGGCGAGCGACGAGGGCGACACGAGCGGGATCTTCAACTTGCCGCGCGACTCGCCCAACCAGGCCGTCTACTTCGTCACCTTTCTGCTCTGCCTGTACACGTTTGCGGCCGCATTTGTGAACTACGTCGAGGACCCGGTCATGGTCCATGTGATGCGGTGGATGGCGAGGGCCATCAAGAGCAAGGCGGTAGTCAACTGGTTCTGTGCCGCGGGCGCGGTGATGGCGCTGCTCTACTGGGGCATGGCCCTCGGGCACACGGGCTGGCTTTGCTACCTGAGCGTGTATGGAGTCAGCTCGGTGCCGTTGCAAGCCCGTGGCATCGAGCGGGACTTTCCGTGGGTAGATGGCGATGTCAACGACTGACAAGCCGCATTGTCTACGGGGAGCCTAGAGCGCTAGGGTCGTCCCTCTCTCGGGTCCTTGCCTAGGTCTCCCCCTGCGAAAGATTTTTTCAACGAGGTAAGGGGTAACGGAAAGGGAAAGGGGTAAGAGGGGTGCGGAAACGCACTTCTCCATTATAAATAAAAGGGGTCGATCTCTCGTCAAAAAGTTCTCTGACGAGAAGGATATCGTAGTGCTTACGTTAGTGGCAGTGGACACGTGTGTGCCCCCGCCCGTGCACGATATCGTCTTGGCGTGGGCTCAGCGCCAGGGGGGCAGGGTGTATATGTATGTAAAAAGGAGAGCGCAAAGATTTCGTCAGGGACGGGGAACTGGAAACGAATCGGAAACGAATCGGAACCCGGAAACGCATATGACAAGAACGTCGAATAGGAACGAGATGGACATGGACGTCCGATCGAACCGCAATCGCAGTTCGCGAGGGTCGGGAAACTGGAAGTGGCCCGCATGTCGGAGCGTGCGCGGCACACGGGAGACGGGGTGGCGCGGCGAAAGGCGCACCAGGAGCGGCAGCGCGACGAGCGCGAGCAGCGGGAGGAGGCCGACAGGGCGGCGGGGACCGTCCTGCCGCCCGAAGAGGGCCGGCGTCGAGTTGGTGAGCGCCGACGACGTGTTGAAGGGTGTGGCCGAGACCGGCCCGAACTACACGCTGCTGCCGAAGCGGGAGCGGAAGGCAAAGCGGCGGCGGCGGCGGCGGGCAGCCGCCGAAGCGTCGGGCGAGAGCGCGCGCGAGGATGGCATGGATGGGCTCCACGAGGCGGCGGCGGCGACAGCCGGGGCCACAGGGAGGCCGTGTCGGGCGACGCGAGGCAGCGGGTCGATGCGAGAGGCGTCGGACTCGGAGTGGGAGCTCATAGACGTCGGGGGCGAGACTGAGTACTGGGACACGCGAGTGGGGGGCGATGAGAACTACCTGGGCGAGGGCGCCTTCCGGGTGGAGGCGGTGCGGGGCGAGCGGCGCGGCCAGTCCGGCGCTGTCGAGTACGAGATCAAATGGGAGGGCTACGCGTCGGACGAGAACACCTGGGAAGAGGCGGAGGACGTGTCTGCCGATCTCGTCGCGGAGTGGCACCGGGAGCGAGCGGCAGCGGCAGCGCGAGGCGACATGCAGGTGGAGGCCGGCGGAGCGGGGGAGGGTGGCGCGAGCTCCGGTGGCGTGGGCACAGCGGGTGAGAACACCACCGGAGCCGCGCGCCCAGGCTGCAGCAGGGTGCTGCGCAGCGCGTTGGCGGACGCATTGGCGGAGGAGTGGGGAGAGGAGGAGGCCCTGTTGGGCGACGTCGAGGTGCCGCTCCTCTCGCCGCACGGGCCCGACCTTTCGAAGCATCTGCGACACCTGCGCCGGCTGCTACGCGAGTTCCTTGCGGAGGAGGCGAAGGAGGGGACGGGCGTGCCGATGCAGTGCACCCCGACGGGCCAGCATCCGACCATGCGCTGGACGATCAAGTTCGGGCGATGGCTGGCCACCACGCGGCTGCGTGTGTGTATATCAAGAACGCTTTTGTGTGCGCGTTGTGTGAGTGTGTATGTGTGCCTTTAGAGTCTAATGTGATGCACACAGTCGACACACAAACATCACGTGGTCGGATGTGGTGCCTCCCTGCTCCCACTTAGGTATTAAGGTATATAGGATACATTCAGACGACGGCGGCGCCCCCCGCGGTCCGCGCACCGGCCACCGCGGAGCAGCGCCGAGCGCGCCCCGCGTGCGCCCCTTCCAGTTCCACCCCGCCGCACTAGCGGGGGGGTCGGGGGGGGGGGGGGGGGTCCAGGGGACTCTGTCACTCTGCCACTCTGTGTGAGCACCACACTACTCTGGGATAGCTTTAATTTTGTTCCTTCAATTCCGCAGAGAGGACTCTCGTGTTCCTGTTCGTTTCGTTTTGTGCTGGCCGCTGGACTCCTAAAAAGTATGTGATATAAGAAGGAGAGCTTTTGTCATAGCTTACAGAGATTAGGGGGCGCCGTGTACGTGACACGTTTGTGGTTTGACGCGTTTTGTTGCAATGAGGGCTTACGGAACAAACAAAAGCCGGTCAGCGAGAAAAGAAAATGGGGCCACGAGGGGCGAGAGAGGCTATGAGACGCCCGCGCCGAGGTCGCGCATGAGGCGGGCGAGCGGCGTCGCCAAATCGCGCCGCGTCTTTCGGACGAGCGGCTCGAGCTCGCGCTTGGCGAAAACGCAGACGCCGTCTCGCAGGCCCTCCGCCGCCTCGGGGGCGCAGAGCGCAACCACGAGCCGGCCGAGCTCCGCCTCGGGGGCGGCGAGCAACTCGCAGAAGCAAACCTGCCAGAAAAAGCGCGCCCGCTCCGTCAGGTCGTGCCAACGCACAACCTTGAGCACGTCGACCGGCAGCGCGGCGCGCAGCAGCAGGGCCGCCAGCATCTTGGCCGTGTTTGCCGCGCGATGGAGCGGCGCCTCGTCGAGGGCCTTGAAGGCGTCCCACAGCGCAAAGTGGAAGGCGAAGCGGTACCTAGCGGACGTATCGTGGGCAGTCATCGACGTGTCCCGTCAAGGCCGAAGCGGGAGCACCGAGCGCACTCGCGGTGCGACGCGCAGAGCCGCGCCGCGAGCAGCGCGTAGAAGGCGTTGTAGCCCGCCTCCGCGCCGCAGCAGTGGAGGAGGACACGGACGACCTCTGCCCGCTGCGCACGCTTCAGGCCGAGCTTCCCCAGCCGCTCCGACGCGTGCACATAGTCGTCGGCGCCCATGATTGCCACAAAGATGCTCTTGCGCACGTCCGTGCTCAGCCGCTGCTCCGAGGCCAGCGACAGCAACCGAGACTCGGAGCCAGCGGCTGCGCCACCCGCGCGCCGGCCGGCCCCGCCGCTCTCGCCCGGTGGGCCGCCAAGGCCGGAGCCCGCGCCCGCTGCCGACGCGCCGCTCGCGCGTCCCGCCCAAGCAGAGCCGACCACCCACCAGCGCCCATTCTGCTCGGCGTGCAAGAGCTCGTCCCAGCCCGCCTGCAGCGCTGGCGCGGCGCTCTTGTCCGGACAGAGCTTGCGCAGCGCCTTTTGCAGCCGCGCGACCGCGCCGCCGTCCGCCGCCGCGCGGAGCCGGTTGTTCTTGAGCTCGCTGAGCGTCTGCGCAAAGACGCGCCGGCGCGCCGAGCCAGCCGCCCCGCCCGCCGCCGCGCCAGCAGCCAGGCTGTGGTGCAGCTTGAGAATCTCGCCGAGGGCGGAGGGGTCGTCCGACCGGAGCTGAGGGCCTATGCGGCGGGTCGTGGACGCGTCATTGGACGTGCGGACGCTGACTGCCCGTCCGGCCGGAGCGGCGGGCCGACGGCAGTGAGGAGCTTGAGCAGCAGCAGCAGCTCGAGCTCGCCGGCGTCGGAGGCGTCGCCAGCGGCGGCGGAGCCGTCGGAGGCGGTGGCGGCGGCGGCGGTCGGCGGCTGCGAGTGGGCGGCTGCGATGAGGCGGCGGACGAGCGCGTAGAGGAGGGAGCAGTGGACGGCGCCAAGGTTGTAGAGGTGCGAGAGGAGCAGCACGGCGTTGGCGCACGCGTTGGAGCGGCGGGCGGCGTAGTCGTCCTCGAAGCGACTGACGAGCGCCTCGACGAGGAAGGCGGCGAGGTGCGGCGCCGCCGGCGAGAGCGCGCGCACGAGCGCGGCGTTAGTGAGCGCGATCTGCGGCAGCACGTGCTCCTCGGACAGAGCCGCGCCGAGCACGGCCGTCACCATCTCATCTACCATCGGCCGCTGCCTCCCCTCGCCGAGGAGCTTGGCAACCTCGGCGCTGATCGACGGCAAGTTGTTCTCGCTCAGCCGGTTGAGCAAGCCGCGCAGCTGCCGCCCCCGCGCCGCGTCGCCGCCGTCGGCCGCCCGCAGCGCAGGAGGGACGTAGCGCGCTTTCCCGGAGGAGGACGGCGCCACCGCCGAACCTCTGGCAGCCGGCGCACCAGCGCCCTCGCCCGCCTTGCCGAGGCCACCCGCCGCCGGCGCCTCGTCCACCTCCTCCCCACTCGCCTCCCCACTCGCCTCCTCCTCCTCCTCCTCCCCTTCCTCCTCTCCCTCCTCCATCTCGCTCTCCTCCTCCATCTCGCCCTCCTCGTCGCCCTCGTCGCCCTCCCCTCCCTCAAAGTCGAATAGCCCCTCCAGGCCGTCCTCCGCCTCGCTGCTCTCCCCCTCCTCCTCCTCGCCCTCCTCCTCGCCCTCCTCCTCCTCCTCCTCCTCCTCCTCCTCCTCCTCCTCCTCCTCCTCCTCCTCGCTCTCTCCATCTGGCCGCACCACCGGAGCCTCTCTCACCGCCGGCCGCACCGCCTTCCGGCTTTGGCCGGCGAGGGCTGCGCCGTCGCCTTCCGCCCCGCTGCGCTTGGCCGCCGCGAGGGCGCCACCCGAGGCTGCGCCGTCGAGCGAGTCGAGCTGCGAGAGGAAGCCGAGCCCATCCGCCTCCATCTCCTGCCGCAGCCGCTTCTCGGCACGCACGTCGCGGTTCGCCTTGCCGCCGCCGCGCACGCCGAGCCGCTTCTCGAGCATGGCGATGTGCTCGTCGTGCGCGTCGAGCGGCTCGAGCGGTGGGGCAGCGGCGGAGCGCGGCTGGAGCGGTGCCCGCTGCTTCGCCGGCCGGCGGGCGTCGCCGCGCGATCCGGCCTTGTTGGGCGCTGCGGCGGCGCTGCGGGACGGCTGCGGCGGCGGCGGCACCGCTTTGACGGCTCGCTGGGCCGCCGCCGCCGGACCATCGTTTGCACGGCCAGAGTTATCGCCCCGCCGTGGCTTGACCACGCCCTGCTTCCGCAGTCGCCGCTCTTCCTTCCGCCTGTCTTTCCGCGAGGGCTCCCGCCGCCGGTTGAAGCTCGCGCCGTCGCCGCCGTGCTGCGCCAGCTCCTCCTGCAGCTTGGCTGGCAGCCTCAGCGAGTCGGCGTTCTTTTCTCTTCCGGTCTGGCGCCGCTGAAAACGGTGGGGCATCGTGCTGCAGGGGAGAGCGCGTGCCGGGCCGGGGGAATTTTCTTTTTCCTGTGCGGGACCCCGCCGCCTCCTTCTTCTTTCTTCTTGAGGAAGAGCGAGATTTCGGCGCGCGGAGGCCGTGTCAAAATCGACTTCAGACAGGTTGTCCGCGCGGTCGCCGTGTGGCGTGTGGCACAGCGCAGGCACAGCGCTCAGCGGTGTTGCGGCGGTGACCGGTCGGTGTCATCTCTCACACGCTCACACCGTCACACGTCGGTTTTTGTCATCAAGCGTACAAGTAAGAAGCTGCCTGCAGTGGACTACGTGATATCTTCACATCCCCTCCCCTCCGCCCCATCGCTCCCACCCCCCTCCACTGCCTCGGCGAGCATCGACATGTCCGCCAGCCAGACGGCAACTTCGGTCGCCGCCTCGTCCGAAGGCGCGACATTCCCACACGGCTGCGCCACCGGCGGCGGCATCGGTAGCGAGCGGACCGACGCCGGCGCCCACGCCGGCACGCACCAGGCGGCTGGCGGCCACGGGGCCGCCGGCGTGAGCCGGGAGGGGCCGCCACCTGCGGGAACGTCTCGGAGCTTCGGAGACGGCTCTCTGAGACGGCTCTCTCGGGCGGGGGAGGCCCTCGCCTGCGGGCGGCGCGAGCTGTGCGGGGTGGACTCTCCGCAGGACCTGCCAGCCGCGCCGCGAGTACAGCCCCTCGAGAGGGGGGCGGTACCCGCCGCTGGCGGACTCGCTCGTCGCTGCGGTCGAGCCAGCCTCTCGGGGCGGCGGCGCGAAGCTCCACACCTGCAGTGAGACGTGGCCGACAGATCCGATCCGAGCTCTGTCGCCGAGATCGGGCGGTTGCGGCGACGTTGCACCGGAAAGGCAAGCAGCGGCGGGCGGCCATCGCCCCTTCCCTCCTCTCCGTGCGATGCGAGGAAAGCGCGCGCCGCACCCGCCGCGCCACGCGGCAACACGACGCCCTGCCGGAGCGCGCAGAGCACCTCCAGGCCTGCGGACGGCCCCGCCGCCTCGGCGCACGCGCGGCCAGCCGCCGCCCAGCGCGCGACGGGCGACTCTCCTGTCAGCAGCAGCAGCAGTGATGCGAACGGCGCCTCCTCACACACCGCCCAGAGGCGCGAGTGTCGGCCCGCCTCGAGGGCTGTGCACTGCCGCCAGCGAGACGTTTGCCGCCGCCGCGATCGCCGCAGCCTGGGGAGGCGTCGGAGGGGAGCTGAGCGGCCATCTGGCAACCCAGTGCGGTAATTCGGCAGCGGAAGCTTCCCGGAAGGCACCTGCTTGCGCCGCGGCTCGCTTGCGAGCTCATCGAGGACGACGTGTGCAGAGCCTCGCTGGTTGCGGGCCGAGGCGACGACGGCGTCATACCCGCCGGGTCCGTCGAGCAGGTGGACCAGGCAGACACGCATCGGGCCGTGCGGAACAGGCGCCTCGCTGCGAACCGCTGAAGCCGTCGACAGCGAGGGCGTTTCCGTGCCGGAGACACGGGCAGCAGCCTCAGCTTGTGCACGCTTCGGATATGTCTCCTCGGTCGACGACGTGCTGCAGGAGCGCTGAAGCGCCTCGAGGCGACGCTCGAGGGATCTCGCCCGTGAACGCTCGATCCGAAGCGCCTCGAGCAGCACAGGCACGGCGGGCGACGGCGCGTCGGACGACGGGACGGCGGCGGCGGCGGCGTAGCAGAGCATATACACTTGAGAGAGAGCTGCGCAGGTTGGCGCGGCTGTCTGCCTGTGCCAGCCGCTCGCGGAGCGGGGGGCCCCGGGGCGAGCTGCCGTCGTGCGCGCTGTTTTTCTTTTTTTGCGATTTTCCTAAAGCAAACGAAGCTTTTCGTCTTCGGTCCCCGCGGGAAGCCCCGCGCATAGGACAACCACGTCTGTCCCACACACGCACAGACGCGCACATACATCATGCTCGGGCACCGCCCCCCACAGTGTAGTGGTGATGTGGTGTGAGTGTGAGTGAGTGAGTGAGTATTCTTGATACGAAGCCACGACGACACACACCAGTCGACTCGCATCGGTTGCCTCCATGAACGGCGGAGCTATTCTCGCGTCCACACCACACCTGGCTCCAACGTGGACACGCCCATAGCTGGGGACACTACTAGGTCACGCATGGCTTCAGAAGTTTTATCTCTGGGCCCCGAAAGGCATCTCTAGCAGCGTCGTTACGCATGCTCCCTCCCCTCCTTGGGGTTGGGCGCATGCGCCTCACATCTCGCCAGAGCATTAAGCCCTTGGTGTGCGGTTGGTGTGAGCCCACACAAGTACTAGCATAGAGTGCACACCTGCCTTGGCGGGTGAGGGTTGTAAGAATCAAAGCGGTGTTTCTCTTCTTCAACACACGCGGCCAAGCTCAACGCTTTGCAACCCCCGGTCTCCCTCTCCCGTCGCCATCCTCCTCCCAGCCCGCTCGTGGGATGACGAGCACGAGCAGCGCCGCGAGGAGCTGCGTTGCGGCGCAAACGAAGTACGGCAGCTGCGGCCGCCCGATCCGCACGCCGACGGCGAAGAGCTTGCCTGTTTCAAAGCCGTGGTCGTGAAACGGCGTGGTGTCTCTTCTCGGCCCCGAGGCCAGCGGCGAGCTCGCCAAAGGCGTACAGCGCGACGATCCGCGTGACGGCGGCGAGGTTGTGGCAGCTCGACGCCAGCCGACCGCGCCTAGGAAGGATCGGAGGAGGCTCAGGAAGGGTCCACGTCTAGCAGCCCGGTGCGCCAGCTGGCCGCACCCGATGCCGGCGGTGGCGCCCACCTGCATGAGCCGCGCCATGACGGCGGCCGACATGCAATCCTCGGCAGCGCAAAAGGCAACCGAGCCGAATGCGAGCGCCGAGGAGGAGGAGGCGAAGAGAAGGTTGGCGAGGGCGGTGCTCAGCGTTGCCGCGAGCGTGTGCAGCTTGGCGCCGAGCAGCCGCACCGACGCGCCCGTGAGGAGGCCTCCCGCCGAGGACGCGACGCCAACCTGTGGAAACAGCTGCAGCCGTGAACGGCTCCTCGCCGGCCGCGCGCGCTGAGAGAGTTGCGCCCACCGCCGCGCCGTAGGCAGCAGTGGTGCTCGTCCCCCAACCGCGCGCGTGGGCGGAGTAGAGCTGCCACACGTCGCCCTCGCCTAGCACAGCACGCGCAGCCGCGATGTAGCCGGGAGGGTGCCGGCGCAGAGGGCCGCAGCGTCGCCCTCGCCGTCGTGCGCCGCCTGCAGGGCGAGGATGAGGGCGAGGAGGGCGAGGCGGCGCCCCTGCGCGCCCTTCTGCGTGAAGAGCGAGAGGAAGCCTATAGGGCAGAGGGTCCGAAACGGCTCGCGGGAAGAGTGGCTGTTTGCCGGACGAGCGAGCACGTGCGCCTCCCGGCGACGAGTCGCGCGCGAGCTGCCGCTTTGAGACGCGGCGGGCAGCCGGCTCCGCCGACTCGCGCGTGCCCACGAGAGCGATGCCGAGCGAGAGGGCAGCCAGGGCGGCCGAGGCGCCGTACGCCGCGCGGAGGGCGGCGGTGGAGACGGAGGCAGCGGACGAGGCGAGCGCCTGCGCGCCTCGAGCGAGGATGCCTCCGCCAGCGACCATGCCGACGGCATACGCCGCGCCCCAGGCGGCGGCGGAGCGACCCTCGAGGGCGGCGAGCGCGGTGCCGTCGTCCTCAAAGAGGTCGGCGCAGGAGGTGCCGACCAGCAGGAAGTAGCTCGACACGATCGCTCCCATGAGCACCTTTGACGCGACGAGCAGCGGCGCCGCCGGCACCGCCACGGCGACGAGCCGGAGCGCGAGAGCAGCGCAGGGGAGAGCGAGCAGAAGAGGGCGGCGGCCGACCTGGTCGGAGAGCGAGCCGAGCAGAGGCAGCACCTAGAGCGGGGACACACGCCGCCGAGTTGACCGCTGAGCCGACTCGCCGAGATCTCGCCAACTCGCCGAGATCTCGTCGGGATGCCGGGAGCGCACCGCAAAGTCGAGAGCCGCGCCCGCTGACGTGATCCGCGCGAGTGCCTCGGAGACCTCGTCGGGTGAGCCGAGCCGCGCCGTGAGCACCAGCGGCAGCGCCTGCGAGACGACCGCCTGCTCGTTCGGGGATGGCGCGCATCAGCGGCGATGTGCGTGCGTGCGTTGTTATCGTGTGTGTGTGTGTGTGTGTGTGTGTGTGTGTGTGTGTGTGTGTGTGTGTGTGTGTGTGTGTGTGTGTGTGTGTGTGTGTGTGTGTGTGTGTGTGTGTGTGTGTGTGTGTGTGTGTGTGTGTGTGTGTGTGTGTGTGTGTGTGTGTGTGTGTGTGTGTGTGTGTGTGTGTGTGTGTGAGCCACCTCCACGGCGATCAGGCTCGTCAGCGAAGCAAAGAGCGCGGCGACGTGCCGCCGACTCGCCTCCCGTGCCGGCGACGGCGACGGCTCCAGAGGCCTCGGACGCGGAGGCAGCGGCGACAGCGGCGACAGCGGAGGCGGCGACGGCGGCACGGCCGACGCCGTGACATGGCGGCGGGGATAGCGAGGCTTGCTGCAGACTGCAGCAGGAGAGGCGAGCGGGAGCAGGACAGGTTGGCTGAGTGGGCCGGCGAAACGTTGAGCCGTGCATTGCAGGCGCATGGAGGCGCCGGGCAGATGCCTGCCTCACTGCTTTACGGGTCGCCCAGGTGGCGAGCCCACCCTCCGTCGCCCTCCGCAGCGAGAATCATTTTTTTAGCCGACCGCTACCCAGTAGCAAAGGCACCCGCCATAAAAACGGTATGGCGGTGGAGTGCTCTCTACTGCCGCGGCGCCCCTGTCGGTTCGGAGGCGCCCGGCGGCCGCGCGCTTGGCGGACTCAGGGCCGGTGCTTTGACGCAGTATACTGTACTTCGAGGTAGTATATTGTACTTTTGAGTAGTATGGTACGGTTCCCGAGCCCGTTGGTGCCGACGTCGACCGGCTGCTCTCGCGGCGCCGAGGCGTGCCGCTTCGGTCACGTCTCGCGCGCTGCGAGGTGTCTTTTGGCATGTGAGCGCTGGCTAGAGACGCCAGGAAGCTCGGCTTCCATGCCTGCGACCGCGGGCGTGCGGGCGGGCACGCCAGGCTCGGCGACGCTCTGCGCAGGTCTTCGAGCTCGCCGCCCGCGACGAGCCAGCATGGCTCGTCGCTCGACGGGGAGCCTGCTCAGAATGCTCTCGGCATTCTGTACAGCCTCGCCAAGCTCTCTGGGAAGGTCTACAGGGCCAGAGCGGCCTGTCTCGGGCGCGATGGCGAGCTTAGTGGTACCACGACTACCAGCTCTCCGATCGGGCCGCCAGCAGCGGGCTCGCGCGGCGCGCCGCTCGACGGCAGACTGCTCCCCACCCTTTCAACAGCATCTTCTGCCTCGCTTCTCTCGCTGCGACCGCCTCCTGGGGCCTGCGCCGACCGCCTCGCTTCGCCAGCGCTGCCAAGTTGATCTGCCCGTCGAGGCTGCCGTCGATGTGCATGGTGAACCGGACGGTGGCCGCGTCGATGTGCTGGGCGTGTCCCATCAGCGAGCTGATGAAGGACGCCTCGCGCATCGTCAGCGGCTCGCCGCCCTTCATGCACCGCTCAGCATCGCGGAGGCGGCTAGCACTGTCGCGCTTGAATGCCGGCATTCAAGCGATCTCTAGGACCGTGCCTAGTGCGTACTTTTAGCTTACTGGGAGAAAAGGGAGAGGGGGCTAGGCCCCTAAGGGCCCTACGCGCGGCGTGAGAGCTCGGAAGCGAGCTTTGCACGGCGATCGAGGATGGCGCGGTTCACCCCCTTCACCGAAGCGATGGAGATGCGTTCCGCGTGGTGTGACACAAATGAGAGGCGGGAGTGGGGAGGGTACGCGGTGCGGTCAACGCCCGAGCGTTGAGCCTGGCGCGCAAGGCGGTTGATCTTTGCAACTTGCTGGCGGCGAGAAGCCGCCGCCGAATGTCTCGTGGAGAAGCAGGTTGAACTTGTTTCGTTTGGTGAAGATCCCATCATGGTAGTGGCCACGCTGTGACTTGACGTAGCCTTGGCCGGTGGTGTGGTCGAACGCCCGTTGACCACGGGAACCCGCGTTGCTTGCAGCCCATGTTTGCAAGGCGGGCGCGCTCTTCGGTGTTGCCGAAGGCGAACTTGTCTCCAACGGAGCCGGGGGTGCCTCCGGTGGCGGTGCGGCCGACCCCAACGGGCAAGCCACCCCGGAGGGGCGTCCAAAGTTTGACCTCGCTGATCTCGTCTTTGCCCCCCGGGTTGGGGCGGCGCTCTTCTTGCCTCAGGTCGGTTTTGTAGCCTTCGATGAACTGTTTGGTGAGTTCTGGTTTTTCGGCATCTCCCATAACGGGCCGGGAGACGGAGACGGCGTGGACACAATCGTACCAGGCGCGAAGTACGCCGTCGTGTGGGCGTCGGCGGGCGGCGTTGTGAGGAACCAGTCGCCATGGTAGTCCTTTGCACCGCCGTCTGTGTCTCTCTCTCTCGCCTAGTGTCGTCCGAGTCTCTCTTTGCACATGCACATGTGCATGTCTGCGGTACGGGCGTGTTTTCTTAAAATTCTCTCTTACAGCATATGTCAGACGCCGACTATCAGCGGCGCTGGCAACCCGGCGTCGAGACCGACGCTCGCGACGGCGGTGCGCCGAGCGACACGACGGAGGAGCAGATCGCCACGGAGGAGGCTTGCCAGCGCTGCATCGACGAGATATGCGACCCGGAGCTCCGCCGGGAGGCGGCTTCGCTCCTCACGCGCGAGCACCGCACGTACTGCGCGAGCGGCCTCTGGCGGCTGTCGGCCGGATACGCGTCGCTCGATGCGAGCCGGCCTTGGCTCTGCTACTGGATCGTCCACTCCCTCTCCATCCTCGGCACCAGGATCGACGCCGCCGCGGCCGACGCCGTCATCAACTTCATCGGCCGCTGCCGCGACCCGGACTGCGGCGGCTTCTGCGGCGGCCCGTACCCGGGGCAGATGGCGCACCTGGCACCCACGTACGCCGCCGTTAACACCCTCGTCACCATCGGCACCCCCGCCGCCTTCGAGCTCATCAAGGGCGCCAAGCTGGGCAGTTTCCTGCGTGCGATGCGGCGCGAGGACGGAGCCTTCACGATGCACCACGACGGCGAAGTTGACGTGCGCGGCGCGTACTGCGCGATCGCCGTGGCGACGCTGAGCGGCGAGGTTGAGGCGACGGGGCCGTGGGAGGACACTGCCAACTGGATCCTCGGCTGCCAGACGTACGAGGGCGGGGTGGGCGCGACGCCCGGCGAGGAGGCGCACGGCGGGTACACCTTTTGCGGCCTCGCCGCGCTGAGCCTGCTCGGCGCCGCGCACCGGCTCCGCCTGCCGCCGCTGGTTCGCTGGCTGGTGGGTCGGCAGATGGCGCACGCGGGGGGCTTCCAGGGCCGGACCAACAAGCTGGTGGACTCTTGCTACTCGTTCTGGCAGGGGGGCGCCTTCCCGCTAGTCCAGTCGCTGCTGCAGTCCCGCGGGGAGCTCGCGCCTGGCGGCGCCATCTACAACGCGCCGGCACTCCTCGACTACCTCATCGTCTGCGCCCAGGTGGCGCAGGGCGGTTTGCGCGACAAGCCGGGCAAGGGGCGCGACTACTACCACACTTGCTACGCTCTCTCTGGCCTCGCCGTCGCCGCTTCGGCCTCGGAGCTTCCGGGCGTGCCCGAAGGGTGGGTGAACGGCGTGCGGCTCATCAACCCGATCTTCAACGTTGTCAATGACAAGGTCGAGGCGGCGCTCGAGCATTTTCGCGCCGCCGAGTGATCCGACTTGTTGCGCATCGAGCCTAGCGGACCGCAGAACGTGACAGAGCAGCCTCTGTGATTGCCTCCAGCCTCTGACACTCGCACCTCTGACTCTAGAATGAGATATTTTCATTCAAACACGAAAGAACTCCGCCCGCGACCTCTCTCGGATCTCGCTTGGCGCTCCATCTCTCGACTCGCGCTCGTGCTTTGGGGGATGGGGGACCACAATGTGCTCAACATATTTGGATGGATGGATGGGAGATACGCGGGACTCAACCTCATTTTTCTTTGTTGGGTTTTGGGACATGCGCGGTGGAGATGCCCCCATCTGAGATGGGTATGTCGTTATGAGAGTATTTTTGTGCAAGCATGCAACTTCTTTGCTCTCCAGAGCCACCACGGTCTTAGGCCATCGTCCAACGGCCAGACCGCTCGCTTAAGGCTGATTGGCTAGACGAGCGGTCTACCTCCAACGGGGCGGTCCGGGAACGCGTGGAACCTGCCCACCTCGGTGGGCGGTGGTTCGGCGCCGACGGACCCGGTCCGGACGGACCGCCCCCTCCACCACCCTCGCCCAGGGAGAGGGATCTACGCTACAACTGTCTTTTATGTAATCGAGTGAGAGGACTCGACTTTGGTGGGGAGAGCCGTGGCCGTGGAGGTCGTGGAGGTCGTGGAGTTGCGAGTCACGCTCGGGCGGACAACATCGATGCCGTCGCCAGATATCTCTCAGAGAGCCGCACGGTCCACCTTCCTCCACGCGGAGGGGCCGCGGGGGGCACAGGGGCAAGTGAAACCCGCCTTGCCGCTTGGGTCGAGACCGGCGCCATCCGCCGACGAGGCCGCGCCATACGTACCTCCGTACGCGCCGTTGATTACCGGTTGCGAGGTTCATAATACACTTGAGCCACACCCAGTGAGGGGCGCCACCACGGTCTGTCCGCCAGAAGCAGAATCGCATAGCTACGGCTTTACTCGGCACGACGTCGTCACACTCAGGCGGACCAGGCAGTGCATGGACCAGGCAGTGCATGTGCCAGACCAGGTGCCAGGTACTCACACCACGAAGGAGACCCAGCCTGCCATCATACACACTCCGCCGACCGGCGCGAGCTTCCCCATCTCTCGGTCACCCGTGAGCGCGTAAGCGTAGCAGGAGCCGGAGAAGAGCAGCGTGCCAACGACCAGTAGTGACCCAGTTACCATCGGTCGCTTCTGAGAAGGACACGCCAGTAGCACGGCGCTGTGGATGAGATGGTATCGGTTAGCATTCTCAAACGCGACTTTCCGCTGTGGGTCGTCCACCTTCAGGCCGTGCGCGCCATAGGCGGCGACGCCAATCGCAGAGGCGCCGGTCAACCCTGCCAGCCGCGTGAGCGCGTGAGTCATGTGATCTGTTTTGTGATGAGAGGGTTGACAGGAGGAGACCGCCGCTAGCGATAACTACTGGCGCGAAGGCGAAAAGCACTGTGTCTGCGACGCGCAAGAAAAACTTCGCCATCGCGTGCTCCCAGACACAGCACTTCGAACGAGCTAGTGGAAGCACTAACAGTGGAACTGACTGATGTGTCGTCCCCTTTCGTGCCACGAGCCGCGCTGTCTAGTCCTTCTTTTTGCTCCCTCCCTCTCCGCCGCCGCCCTTGGCCCTGGCCTTCGCGTTCGCCCGCAGCTCCCTTCTCTTGACCTGGGTGGCAGCACAGTGCCGCGTTGCAAGGTTGGCGAAACGAGGGTCGGCCGAGTCGGAGGGCAGAGAGCGGCCGCTCTGCGTTGCGCGTGCGTTGCGCGTGGCTCGCAGCGGGCAGCCGTCGCACCTCGACGAGAAGTCTCGCGGTCGTGCGCAGGGCGTTGAGCAGAATGAAGCCCGCCGCGAGCAGCAAGGGCGTGCCTGCCGCGGGCGAGCGAGTGAGCAGGCGCCGCCCTCTCCGTGACGGCACTCGCCGACGTGAGACGACGCGCGAGGTCTACCAGGCCACGGTACTTCCGAGGAGGGCCGTCCGACGCTCTGCTGCTTGTGTTGCTTTCGTGTGCGTTCCATTGGGGGGGCCGTGTCATTGGGGGGCTGCGAGCGAGCGCACAGTAGAGGAGCGCAACGAAGACGCCGCGCTCGTCAAAGTAGTCTTGGGTGGCAAACTCGCGCCAGTGCGCCGCGCCGAGCGCGTTCAGCCGCTCCGCGCCGTAGACTGCACCGAGGATCGCAACGAGGAGCGCCATCTGCAACTCGTTGACGCGCCGCGTCACAATGACCACAGCCCACACGGACAGGTGGAGCCCGAGCAGGCCTGTGCGTGGGATGGGGGTCGGCGTCATCGAGGGCGAGTGGAGGCTGCCACGGAGCGGCGTGGACCCTTGAGCCACGGCTCGGTCCAGTCGACCGCGTGCACAAAGCCGCGCACGTCGTCTGCGAAGGAGCCCTCCGTCGCATTGCCGCTCTGCCGCAGGCCGCGGCGGACGAGCTCGTGAACCGCGAACTGGTTCATGACCGGGTTCACGGCTCACCCCGTGAACTGAGAGGCCTGCTCCTCGGGCGAGGGCGACAGTGGACCGACGGACGTAGAAATCTCACTTCTTTTCTCGCCGGCGGCGGCCGAGAAATGTCGATGGGCGTGAAGCCTTGTCCGGCGCCTTCTCAGTGATTTCCAGCGCCGGTGCCAGAGGCACTGAAGGTTCACTCCACCCTCCGCCACCATGCTGTGCCAAGCCTGACCTAGCCGTGCCTTCTCGTCTTAGCCTCTCGCTGTTGCTTCTCGCGCCGCAAGCTCTCACGGAGCTTTCCCCAGCCCGTGTGCCCTCCGCGCCTCGTGTGATCCACACGCGATCCGGCTCCTGCCCGGCGCAGGTAGCCGTCTTTGACCGCAGACGCGCAGTCTCGCACGCGATGATTCGGCGAAGATGCGCGCGCGCGCAGACCGCTCGGGCCCGCTGCTCCTGCGCACTAAGGACGCCCGCCCGCCCCGCGCCCGCGCGTGCGCGGCCCCCATCCGGCGGCCGCACGCCTGATTGAGCCGGCTCGCTGCTCGTCACAGGCGGTGGCGCTCACCCGCATGGACAAGGCGCCCTGACGCGGTGCGTGCGCAGCGCCAACCGTCGCCGGCCCAGACTGAGGACTCGGACGTTCTGGGGCCGACAACTGATCGAGGTTTAGGGAGCCGCAGTCCCGGAGGGCCCCCTCCCCAACGGGTTTTTGCTCTTCTCGCGACGGCAGGCTCGCTTGAACAACTGTCGTCGGGGATCGCAAATGTCGTAACAGTGCCGCTGCAGCGCTGCGCTCTCCCTTTGCGGCCTCCCGGCCACGAGATAGCCGCGCGGCTGGCGGTCGCCGTTGCACAGATGCGGCGGGTGCAACCGCGCGTATACGCGTCCGCCGCGGCGGAGAGGCGTCGCGTGTTTGAAGTCTTGGTGCAGAGTGGCGCCCGCGCGCCAGAGTGCGTTGCAGCTGCAGCCTGCAGCTAAAGACGTGTTCATCTTTAAACCAAATAAACCGAGGTGAGCGTGGTGGGTGCTGCGGGAGAGCTCGGAACGGTTCTAGCGCGAGCGAAACTCTATTTCAGGCTTTTTCTTTTCACCAGACGGCTTGATCGGCTCAGCCACGCTAAAGGAGTCACGCTCGGTCGAGTTTGCGTTTGCCCGTGCTGCTCGCGAGCTCGGCTGCTTGTACGGGCGACGATGGGTAGGCCGATTCCGCGGAACCTCCAGGCTGCCCACGACAAGAAGTGGATCCCCAAGGAGGCCGAACCGCGATGCCACCGCGAAAAGTATCGAGCACTGCTCGACGCCGGCTGGACCATCCTGCACAGCGGCAAAAAGAGCGACTTTCGCGTCGGCTACTACGCGCCAAGCGGTGTCGGCTTCGACTCCGTGCCCAAGGCGTGGGCAGCGCACGAGGCTGGCAAGACGGACAAGGGCGTGATCCGCGAGTACGTTTCGCAGGCGGGCTTGGCGGCCGTCCGCACGCCGCTCAACGCGGCCGCGATCGATGCGGGCGAGCTCAAGGAGCGGGCGTCGATGGCGGGCTTGGCGGCCGTCCGCACGCCGCTCAACGCGGCCGCGATCGATGCGGGCGAGCTCAAGGAGCGGGCGTCGAGAGCGGGCTTGGCGGCCGTCCGCACGTCGCTCAACGCGGCCGCGATCGATGCGGGCGAGCTCAAGGAGCGGGCGTCGACCGCGGGCACGGTGGCCGTCCGCACGTCGCTCAACGCGGCCGCGATCGATGCGGGCGACCTCAAGGAGCGGGCGTCGAGAGCGGGCTTGGCGGCCGTCCGCACGTCGCTCAACGCGGCCGCGATCGATGCGGGCGAGCTCAAGGAGCGGGCGTCGACCGCGGGCACGGCGGCCGTCCGCACGTCGCTCAACGCGGCCGCGATCGATGCGGGCGACCTCAAGGAGGTGGCGTCGAGGGCGGGCAAGCGGCCGTCACAGGCGGGCAAGTGCAACCCCGCAAACCAGCGCAGGTCGTGGGCGGCGGCCGCCGCGCGAGGCACCGGCGAGACGCAGGACGGCCTCTCGCCGCAGGAGCGAGAGGACATGGCGCAGCAGGTTGCGGGCGAGGTCAACGCCGTCGCGATCGCCGCGCTCGATCACAGCGGGAGCACCTCCGTCTACGTCGCCGTCGGCAGCCACCGCCGCATGGTGACCAACCTGCAGGAGGCCAAAAAAAAGGGGTGGAAGTGCCTCGGCGGCTGTGAGGTTCTCGCCTCCCTGCTCCGCTCCACCCCGGTCGCTTTCGTCCTCGATGAGAAGGGCCACGCGCAGCGCTTCTGCACCGCAAGCCTGCGGAAGCACCTGAAGGCGGGCAACATCGAGGTCTTCGTGAGCGAGGAGTGCATGCATGCCGCGTCGACCGCCAAGCGGTCGGAGGTGCTCTCCCACACGGAGCTGATGCAGCAGTACCCGCACCCGCGCACCCTCATGTCGGGCATCTCCAAGGGCGGGCCGCAGCAGGGCCAGGCCTGCGGCCACGCGCTCGGCGTGCTGATGATGCACTGCATGGGCGAGCACTTCGTCGCGCCGCAGGTCGACACGTACGTCCTCGAGATCCAAGCCAGCCCGGCCTACCGCGAGCGGAAGGACGAGCTGGGCAGCACCTGGCAGGAGCACGCGCAGCAGCAGGCGTCGTCGTCGTCCGCGCCGCTCGTGCTGCCGCCGTGGTCGCGCGCCTTCACCTGCAAGCTCGAGAACCCTCAGCGGAAGGGGCACTGGCACAACAAGTACTGGACCGCCTCCTTCGAGCCGGAGAACGCGGTGCTCGTTTTCACGTGGGGCCCGCGCGGCGAGTCGCACACGAACGTCCTCCGCCTCCAGTTTGGCGGGCAGCACGCCGCGCTCGCGAACGAGCTCGGCACCCGGCGGTGCACGAGCAAGCTGACGGGCAGCCGGAGCCGCAAGACAGGCAAGCTCACCAAGGCGCCGTACACCGAGCTCGCGCCCGGCGAGGTGCTCGGCAGCGGCGGCGGCGGCGGCGGCGGCGGCGGCGGCGGCACACGCTCCTCGCGCAAGCGCTCCGCGCCGTCGCCAGCCGGCGCCGACGAGCCCGTCGCCATGGACGCCTCGGAGCCCGCGGCGCGGCCGCAGCGCAGGGCGGCCGTCGAGTCGTTGGTGCGGCTCAAGCAGATGATGTACGCTGAGCGCGACGTCCCGTTCGAGGAGGACAGCGACGTCCCGTTCGAGGAGGACAGCGACGACGAGGACAGCGACCACGAGGAGGACGGCGACATGGACTGACTTTGCGGCTGGCTCCTGCCGAGAGGCGGGCAGAGGAGAGGACGGAGCCACAAATGAGAAGGGCTCCAGCGGCTCGCTTACTGAAGACTCAGGGTTCATGTGACTGGTCATGAGTGTCGTGTGCTGCACATACCGTCACGTAGCCGACAGCGGCGCCTACTGAGAGGAAAGATCTCCAGCCAGAGCAAGGCCACGGAATATCACGGCGCTTGTTGCCTTCCGGAATGTCAGCCGAAATGCCCTCATCTCTCGGGTACGTGATCGGCTACTTCAAGTGCTACTCCGTGGGAGCCGATCACGTACCCGAGGCTGAGGGCCTTCGAGAATGTGACCCACGGAGGGACTGTCTGACCGGCATCTACGAGACTGTGTGTCTTATGTGTGCAAGCGAGTAGTAGTGTAGTGACTCTCGACATATGAGCAGGAGCAGTCCGCACGGTGAGGTAGCAGCATACGATCGAGACAACATGCAGCCGAGAAGGGCCATCGAGCACCCGTAGTCGTGGCCAGATCGTGGCAGCTATGCAGCCATGTCGATGGGCAGCGGGCTGTGCCGCAGGATTAGGTGACTTCTTGTCGGACACGGCGCAGTACACACAGCGCGACGAAAAAAGAAAAAAGACCTAAAAGAAAAAAGACCTAAAGGAGCACGGCCTCGCGGACGGCGCCGCTGTCCATCGCAGGAAAAGAATTTTTATTGTTCTATTTGTTCCTGTGGGGGTATATCGCAGATTTGTCAATGGTACCGCGTCTGCGACGCGGGCGCCTTGCGGGCAGAGCCCTTAGCCACCCTTTATTTGCATCTTGCGCGGTCAAAGGTCACCTTCATCCTCCTTTTAGGCGTCTCATCCGAACGTGGCCGAGGAGAGCGTAAGTAGAGCGATGAGTCAGAGGATGAAGCGACAGGAGAGAGAACGACGAGAGTGAGAAGACCGGGAGGCGGCATGAAGGTCGCTGCGAGAATTGGCGAGAGACTGCGAGAGACATGGATGGAAGAGGCAGACGCCCAAGGGTGGGCGACGGCTAGCACCACACTCCTCTCCTTAAACCAATCCGTATATGGCGGCGTGCTGTCCTGCCATCCTCCCATATCCCTGCTAGGGGCTCTGTTTCTTTCTTTTCCTTGTGTTTTAGTGCCAGTGCGCGCCAGTCCCGTGCCCAGTGTCGTGCGAGGGAGCTTTTTAAAATTATTTCTGTTGCAATTCTCGTTTGAGCGGAGGGTGGCTGGCTCATGTAGGACTGCAAAGGACCAGGAGAGGCACGATGTCTAGGACATCGCGTCAGGGAAGACGCGCCGAGGATACCCATCGCTAAGCCGACGATGCTACGGGTAGCCCCAGGGTGCCGCCCACCCCAATACCCTCGGGCACTTGCCTGCGCCCTGGCCGCGCACGCCCGCGCACGCTCCGCGCACGCTCCAGGGGGTCCTCCTGTAGCTCCCCTACTCTGATCGCGCTCGCCCCGTGTCCGTATCCCACAAAGAGCTCGTAGCCGTGCAAGCCCACCAAGGCAGCCTCGATTGCCATACAGACATGGGTGCGAAACAACGACAAGACCAAGGCACGGGCAGAGGAGCGAGAGAAGATAGGATGGATAAAGCGCCTGTTCACGGCATGGAGGGTGAGCCACGCTGAACGTGTACTGAACGTAGAGCCGGACGGGTGGAAGCCGGGGAAGACGAACCCGAGGAGGACCCAGTGGGGTAATCCCGTCGTCAGCTGTCGCGATGCACCCGAAGGGGACCCCAGCGCCAACATCATCGGTGGAGGTACAAGTGTTCGAAGAGAGAGTGGACCTGAGCAACAATATGACTTGGCGGCAAATGATCGCAGTGGGCGTCAGAAGAGTCGTCCTTGCGCGAGGAGAGCTCGATAGACTCGAGGGGCCAAAATATGCCGCGAGGAGGGCAGAGTTGCGCCGAAAGGCGGGAGAAGCTGCGAGAGCAAGGGAGCGGCAGGCGGCGGCGCCGTCGCAGAACGAGGCAGAGGAGAGCGACGCGACAGAGGATGAAGCGACAGGTGACAGGAGAGAGAACGACGAGAGTGGGACGACCGCGAGGTGGCATGAAGGTTGCAGCGAGAATTGGCGAGGGACTGCGAAGAGAGATAGGAAGAAGCAGACGCCCAAGGGTTAGGGTGGGCGACGGCTAGCACCACACTCCTCTCCTTAAAATCCCTGTGTGGTGGCGGCGTGCCGTCCTCCCATCCCTCCCTTGGGTTGTCTGTTTTCTTTCTCTTTTTTCGACTGAGCGATGACGGATGTGGAGGAAAAGAATTGTATAACAAAACTCCCTCGCACGACACTGGGCACGGGACTGGCGCGCACTGGCACTAACACAAGGGAAAGAATTTTATTTCCCTCGCGCCCGCACACGACACACGACACTAGGCACCGGATGCACGCCCTGTGTGAGCGGGGCGGGGTGCGCACTGTGCCTCTGTGTTCGTGCGTCGCCCATCTCTCCTGGAGATGACTGATCTATTGAGCACTTGAGCACTGGATAGGGTCGATTCCGCGTGGGGATTTATTACACTAGGCACCGGACGAGAGTCGAGAGTGAGAAGACCGCGAGGAGCGAGGAGGCATAAAGGTCACAGCCGAGAATTGGCGAGAGACTGCAAGCAAGAGATAGGAAGAGGTAGACGCCCGAGGGTGGGTGACGGCAGAACCACACTCCTCTCCTTTAAAATCCCTGTGTGGTGGCGGCGTGCCCTCCTCCCATCCCTCCCTTGGGTTGTCTGTTTTCTTTGATTAGTGCTAGCACGCGCCAGTCCGCACACCTGTGTCGAGCCTGTCTGCTGTGAGAGAGAGTTGTTTTTGTTAAATTCTTTCTTCACTAGTGCACCAACCAAATCTCGCACAACACCAAAAAAAGAAATTTCCGGGGAGGCGGCGTGCCGTGTGGTGCGTGGTGCGTGGTCCCGCGAACCCGCGCCCTCCCATCCCTCCGTGCTTGTGTTCTCTCTCTCTCTCTCTCTCTCTCTCTCTCTCTCTCTCTCTCTCTCTCTCTCTCTCTCTCTCTCTCTCTCTCTCTCTCCCGCTCCCGCTCCCTCCCCCCCCTCCCTCCCTCCCTCCCTCCCTCCCTCCCTCCCTCCCTCCCTCCCTCCCAGCTCCCTCCCTCCCTCCCTCCCTCTTTCTCTCTCTCTCTCTCTCTCTCTCTCTCTCTCTCTCTCTCTCTCTCTCTCTCTCTCTCTCTCTCTCTCTCTCTCTCTCTCTCTCTCTCTCTCTCTCTCTCTCTCCCCCCGCCCTCTCTCTCTCTCTCTATCTATAGGGTAGGTAGGTAGGTAGGTAGGAAGGTGAATGAATTTAATGAATCTCTCTCTCTCTCTTCTATGAGAGGTTGAGGTGCGAGCCCTGGACCTGCTGGAGGCCCTGGGGATGGGAGCTTTTGGACAAAAGGAGTAAGAAACAAGAATCTCAGACCTGGCACGACTTCACAGCCTTGTTATTGAGACTTCACAGCATCACAGGACGACGTTCACGCGCTGATTCATTGCATATTCGCTTTGCGGTCGTTTTCGAGTAGGGCGGCGGCGCGAGTGGCTTCGACCCTCTCGACCCCCCTTTCCTTTTTGCGTCTATGGACGCGACTGGCGGCGGTCGACCCGCGGGAATGGTCCCTCCTCCCGCCTACGGCCGTCGCAGCTGGCTGCGCGTCGCGCTGCTAGTGGCACTGGCGATGCTCTCTGCCTGCGCCTTCCAAGCGTCGGGACTTGAGCATCGAGTCAAGATTGGAGTTGGCAAGCCGTTTGTGCAGGCCGTCCTTGAATCCTTCGAGATGCGGGTGGACCAGATCACGCTTCAAGCTCCGCACCACTGGCCAGGTGTGCGCCCGCGCCCCACCTCCTCCGCAGCATAAGTCCCGCCATATATGACCTCGTGATGCTTGCAGCAGATCCTGAGGTGCCGCTAATCAACTTTAACGTGCTCGTGGACGTCGCCATGGAGCTGCTCTTCTTTGGAGCGCAGGTCAGCCGAATGAGGCGGAGCAACTCTCTCCGGAGGGTGTCCTCACCGCTAGCGCTGCACGGCAGGCAACGCTGGGTTACGCCGAGATGAACGTCTTCTTTCGCGGCGAGCGCTTCGGCACGCTCTACACGCTGCCGTGCCCGCTCGGTGGCGGCGGTAAAATCAGAACGCAGATCGCTGGCAACCTGGTCGTGGACGACGTCGCTGTGTTCCAACGCGTTGTGAAGACGGTGGTGGCGGAGGACAAGTTCACCATCGAGCTGTGAGTGCACTAGAGCGACGCGCTCGGTCTCCACCACCCATCCAGAGGTAGTGGTAGCCCGCGGGAGGTAGCGGCATGGGCCGCCCGCGGTTGTTGCACAGCGGAGCGGTCGTCTGCCTGCTCGCAGGTTTGCCGTCCTCGCGGTCGAGCTCCGCGGCGCTGACCAAGGCCTGCCTTTTTGCAGCGGCGCACGAGTTTCTCCGCAGGTCTGTTGGGCATCAGCTCCAGCACCTTGCTCCGTAGGGCTATGCCGCTTCGACATCGCGACGTGCAAGACCAAGGGTACTATGCGTATCCCCGGCATCACGTTCGCAAAGTCGGTCGAGCTCCGCGGCGCACACAACTTTGGCATTGAAGTTCGAAACCTCCAGTGCGGGACAGCTCCGAGACACTTCAAACCTCTCATCCACCTGCTTGCACGCTTCCTACTGCAACTCTTGGCTCGCAATCGGTCTCTGCTCCGTGCGCACCACCGCCGACGCCACACCCCCCCACCACCACCGCACCCACGCACCCATGCCACTCCAGAACCACATCCGCGCGCATTGGAGCTTATGCGTCCACTGACGCGTTCGCAACGTCTGCAGTGTACTCGATGTGGAGCACGACTCGACCGAGGTCGCAGAGAACGCCGTTGTCACGATCGACGCGCGGCTGCACAACCCGTCGACGTGTGCGACGCGTACTTATAGACTGCGTCGCATAGACTGACGGGCTTCGGGATAGGGGAAACGTCCCAGGTCCAAGCTCGGCGCGTGTTGTCGCAGGTTTGTGATGCATGACCTTGGAGCGGTGGCCATCGACGTGCATACGGATCTCTCGGCTTGCGACCGGGGGCATCACGCTGCAGAGGCGAAGTTGGGGGCGCAGGGCTGCATCCGACGCTACAACTCCCACAATGCCAACTCGTCGGTGGCCGCAGAGCATTCCCTGGGCGTCAAATTTGCCGAGGCCACCCGCCCGCCCCTCCCTTCATCGGCACCGCTTCCGCCTCCCTCGCCTCCGCCTCCCACCGACTTCACTCCCATCCCTTCATCATGGCTAGCGCCTCCCCCGCGCCAAGTGAGCTTCATCCCCCGCCCACCCAGGTGCAAACGGATCGCCGCTTTTGGCTCGCGCGCAGACACAACGATTGGTTCACCGTGAAGGGGAAGCTGAAAGTGGAGAATCGCGAGCGGGATCTCGTTTCGACGGCCGACGTCTTCAACCACTATCTGACGTCGAGCACTACGCCGCTCATCGCACGTGTAGCGGCGGTGCCGTCGAGCCTTTTCTATTCGGCGGCCGCCAGGGGCACCGCGTTTCGGGTCGATCTACCAGGTGCGCGTGGGCCGCGAGTAGATTGGTGGGAGGCAGGGCACGCTCGTCTAGCGACAGAGGCAGAGGGCGGATGTAGCGGCACCCGATCGGGTTTCCGAGCTTCGGGCGAAACATGACCGCGAGATGGTGCAGGGGGCTTGGGTGTCTCGGATGTCTCGGCTGCTCTCGGATGATCGATCTCGGGCATCGATCCGGTTTCTATATCGATAGGCATGGGATCGAGCGACCACAACATTGTCCAGAAGGCCTTCGTTGACCTCAATATCCCCGTGGCCACCGCGACGCTCCTTAATCCTCTCGACGGTGCGAGGCCGTAGCGAGCCCGCCCCTCTCCTGCTCGTTGGAATTGGAGGACGGCTCGCAGAGTCGCAGCTGAATCCCACCCTCATGCTCTCGCCGCACACCCAGAGCCTGCCACCCCGTGCGCCACTGCGGATTCATTCCTCGAATGCCGCTTCAGGTGCTCTGCGAGGGACCCCCATGTTGCATCAGTATTGTCACGTGGCGCTCCGCAACCCGCTCGAGACCCAGCTCTACGTGAAGGGCATAAGCGTGCGCATACTGTACAACAACGTCAAAGTGGGCGAGATTTCGCTGCCGGAGCTGACGGAAGAGCAGGCTATCGTGCTGCCACCGAGCGACACCTTTGTCACGCCGATCAAGTTCCCAGTAGAACTGTTCGCGGTGGACATCAAGGACCTCCTCTCTCTCCTCCGAGAGCTGACCCCGCACCCCATCGGCGCGGGCTACGCCAAGGTCGACTTGGACGCCCGCATCAAGGCGCGTGCCCCCCACACACACTTGCGACTCTTGGCACTTATCTTTCCATAGCTATCACGTCTGCCACCCACCCACGAAGGTGAGAGTCGGCGGCATCGAACCGCTGCTCGCCTACCGGCAGGTCCTTCTCAACTCAGCCATCCAAGACCTCCAGACCCCTCAGGCCGCCACCCACCCACCCACCGTCGAGCGTCATTGACCCATGCCCTCCCTCTGCAGAGCGACGTCCTCATCCAGCTCGAGAGTTCTCTCCTCGGCGTCTCTGTGCACAAGGCTTACGAGGACCTCCTGAACATGTGGAAGCCACACCCACCGCCCCCGCCGCCGCCCGCGCCACCCTCACCGCCTCCACCGCCACCGCCACCGCCACCGCCTCCACCTCCACCGCCGCCCCCGCCCTTGCCGCCTCCTCCCTCGCCACCGCCGCCGCTGCCCCCGCCGTCGCCACCACCATCGCCACCGCCGCTGCCACTCTTGCCGCCGCCGCCGCCGCCGCCGCCACCGCCACCGCCACCACCGCCACCGCCACGTCCGCCGCCGTCGCTTCCGCCGCAGCCACCACCATCACCGCCGCCCCCACCACCGCCACAAGCACCGCCGCCGCCGCCACCGCCGCCGCCGCCGCCACCACCTCCGCCCCCGCCAGCGCCCCCGCCATTACCACCACCGTCGCCGCTATCGCCACCGCCGCCGCCGCCACCATCTCCACGACCTGTGACGCATGTGAAGCATGAGGGAGAATGGACGATAGGACTACACGTCCCGG
>NW_005202428.1:2181248-2194312 GCF_000372725.1 Emiliania huxleyi CCMP1516 | reverse complement strand
GTGCCCTGAAGAACGCCTACCACATAGCGGGGGACTCTGCGCAAGGAGGGGTTGGGAACCCAAGGTTGGGGTTCTGGGTGGTGGGCCCAATGAGGGGGGGAGGGCGGGGTCCTGTGGGGGTGAAATGTTGCGCGGCGAATTCGAGCCTACCCCCTCGCCGCGCCGATCCTCACGCGGAGGGTAAAACCCTGTGGGACAAAACCCCTCCGCGGTCGGCTGTCTTCAGAGTGGACCCCCCCCTCCCCAGCCTCCCCTGTTCGTTTTTCGCACCCCCCCCCCCGCTCCCCATCGGTGACTCGCGAAGGACACGGACACTCGGGGTGGGGGGGGAGGGGTCCCCCAGAGAGGGGGCTTTGGGGCCTTGTTGAGTCAATCTCCCCCCCAGAGGGGCCTCGTTGGGTCGATCTCTGGCCGATCTCGTGTCAATCTCGTGTCGATCTCGTGTCGATCTCGGGTCGATCTCGGGTCGATCTCGGGTCAATCTCGGGTCAATCTCGGGTCGATCTCGGGTCGATCTCGGTTCGATCCCGGGTCCATCTCGGGTCGATCTCGGGTCACGTCGTGCGGCGTAATGAGGCGAGATGAGGTGAGATGAGGCGAGATGAGGCGAGATGAGGCGAGATGAGGCGAGATGAGGCGAGATGAGGCGAGGCGAGGCGAGATTAGACGAGATGGGGCGAGATAGGCGAGATGGAGCGGGATATCGCGAGGTGCAGCCAGCTCCTGCCTGGATGGAGTCAGGATAATGCCTGGGAAGATTCTGATTGGTGCCTGAAGGGGGCTAGGTATGCCTGGAAGGAGCCAGGTTGATGCCTTGAGGCCTTGAGGGAGTCGGCTTGAGGCCTTGAGGGATCCATATCTGGATCCCTCACGGCCTCAAGCCGACTCTCTGGTTCTTCTGGTTCCTCTCGGCGACGCCCAATGCGTGCGCCGGCGTGGGGAGTGTGCGTGCGCGCGCGTGTGTGAGATGAGGATTGTGGCAGGCTGGCTGCTGCTGATGTGGGCAAGTGTGCTCTGTGTGCGGCGCTGCGCTGGCGTGCGATGCGCGCGTGCTGTGCGCGTGTGCGTGTTGGAATCGCGCGTGCGTCTGCGTGTGCTGCGCGCGCGCCGGCGTGTGCTGTGCGCTGTGCTCTGTTGTGCGCCTGTTTGTGCAGCTGGGAGGCGCAGCTTTGGCTGGCAGGGCTGCGCGGTGGGCTGCGGCGTGCTGCGGGTGGTCGCGCGCCTGCCTGATGGTGTACGGCGGCCGCGCAGCCCGCCCGACCGGGTCGTCGGCGGCCCAGGGCGCGAGCATGCGGTCGGCGCTGCATGTGAGGCTGCTGCGCGGCTGGCGCGTATGTTTCCGTGTGGTGAGGGACGCGCGTATGTGTTCACGCTGCGGGCGCGGGCGGGCGCGGGGGGCGGCGCGGTCTCACCGCGGTCCGACGTCGGTTGGTCTTCGGCGTGGCGAGGGCGGGCGCGCAGAGAGGCCTTGCCGCCATCGCGTTGCCGCGAAGGAAAAAGAATTACCAATCAATACGGTGATTTTGAACTCTCTAGATTGACCAGCTCACACTGATGAGCGGAACGAGACAGGCAAGAGAGCTCACACGCCATGTCACACGCGTCACGGGGAGGGGAGGGGTTGCTTGCGCTTGGCTTCCAGCAGTTCGCTCCGCTGCTGGTCAAGCCGCATATCGGCCAGCGACGGGCGCGTGTTTGTGCTCCGCCCAGCTCGTCGGTTCTGGGAGGCCGACACCTTGATCGGATTGCGGATCCGCTCCTGTCGCTCGCGCTTCTTGCGCCCTTCTGCGAGCAGCCCCTCCATGCACGCGTTCAGGTCCTCGCGCTCGGCGAGAAGCTCGGTGAACTCGTCGATCCCGATCTCGCCGCCTCGGGCCTCGAAGTTGCTTCGCAGCTCCTCCGCCTGCGAGGGATCGAATCCTGCGCGCAGGGCCGCCTGGAGCATCTCTCCAAAGTCGATGCTGCCAGAGCTGTCGTTGTCAATGAGCCCGAAGACTTGGGCAATCTCGGCACGGCGGGCGACGGCCTCGTGGCGCCGCGCACGCCGCGCGAGCCCATCCTCGTGCTCGCGCACGGTTGCGAGGAGATCAAGATGTTGCGCGCGGGACAGCTTTGGGTAGTGCAGCGCCAGCACCTCCTCAAAGTTGTGGAACGCTGCGTGGCCCGAGACGAAGAAGGTGTTGCGCTTGGCGAGCGCGCGCTGGTGGATGACGTACAGCTCGAGGACCTGCCTTCGTCGGGCCCAGGCACCCCGCTGTGTTAGTGGCTGCCGGCTCGAGCTCTTCCGCTGCTGCCTAGGCGCCGGTGGCGAGTGCGGCCTCTCACCTCGCGCATGACCCGGCTCGTTCCTTGTGGATGGCAAAAAGTTTGGCAGCGAGATCGAGCCGCGCAACTTGCGCTCCTGAGCGTCCAGTAGCCGAAGAAGCGCAACATCTGCATTCACCTCGCGGGCCGGCCTTCTTTCCTCGGGATCGGCGCGTCGGTAGTGGGCGGCGCTCTGTGCTCGGGCCCCGGCCCTCACCATTACGGGAGAGCGATGCGCCGGCGCGGAGGCGGCGGGACGGTCGTCTCGGCGTGAAGGCCTGGGTGCGAGTAGTGCGGACGCGTCCCCGACCTGCCTGCGGTAAGGCCAGGATCCCCGTACGGCAGGCTCCTCGGCGGCACGACCCCTCACGCCCTTCGGCAGTGGCGGGCGGTGGCACGCGGATGTCTTCTCAGGAGCAAAGTTGTGCCTAGCTGCGTCACAGCGTTGTTGCTCGAGCCTCAAATATGCTGCTACCTCGAGTTTCACATCTGCTTGGACGTCTCGGATACGCTGCAACTGCATGACGGCTCCTTCTAAACAGCCCTCCGCTGGCCCAGCTCGCCCTCGAACACAGATGGGCGGCGTGTAACCGCCAGGATCACGATATCGACCTCGACCCGTGATGGAAGTTTTAGATCAAGCACCTTCTCCCTCAAGCCCATTCTTTTGGTGTGTTTGTGGTGATGGCCTGTTCGACTGTGTCATCTCTGCGGCCTACCTACCTCCTGACTGTTGGTGCAGGTGAACCTTCTTTTCTACTCGAGTACCGGGCAGGATTGAGAGCAGCCTCGCTAGATAGAAGTCGAAGGATTGTTAGCAGCACTCCTCGCCATCGTAGCATCTCTGTTGCATCTCATAGTTGCATTCCAAGGTTGCGCCAACTTTGCGTGTCAGCCAATGAGGAGGAACCGAGACCAAGGATTAGATGCTCGAGACGCCCCCGAGCGTCTTGCCGCATGGGGCCGGCTTCGGCCGAACGCAGCCCAACATCGCTCCCGCCTTTAGCCGGCCGCCTCCGCCGGCCCCCAGCCATCGTGGCCAGCCCTTCCACCTCCCTGGCCAGTCCTTCTTCCGGCCGATGGCACGGCCGCCTGCCCCACGCCGCATCAGCGGCCACTTACGAGGATGATAATGCAACATCGTGTACCTGCCATTGCCTGCCGCCACGCTGGTGGCACAGGCTGCGGGGCACCGCCTGCTCCGCTGAGCTGGGCATATTACCAGCCAGCACCCACAGTCTCTGACAGTGTGTGCGGATGTGTGGCTCTTTTGTGTGTGTGTTTATATGATTTTTTCTTATGGCTGGTGGCGCCTGTATCGGTGCAGCGTTGGACCTACTCGGGGCGTTATCGCACGGTCGCCTTCTGGGGTTGTCAACCTTGTCATCTTCGGCGCGCTCGCCAGCGCGCGCGGGCGCGCGCCCCCCGCCGAGCGAGCGGCGAGCGGGGCGCGCTGTGCGTGACGCGAGATGTTGAGTTCAGATCGCTGCCCTTACCCACGCTCCTCTTCTCGCTTTTGAGTTCGGGCTGTGTGGGCCGCGCTTTCTAGCCGGGGGGGTGGCGCGTGGGCTGAAGGCGAATATACGAGGAGAGTCCAAGTAATACCGTGTCACCGTCGTGGCGCGCGCGGGTTTGAGCACAAGTTCGGCGGGCGCGTGCGAGCATGAGACGTCCACAGTCCCGTCTCGCCATCACCCCGCCCACAGAAGGGAAGAGCGGCAATCACTGCCGCACTCCCACTCGCTGGCCGCACATGCCCATGCCCTAGCCGGTGCCAGAGAAGGGCGGCGGCGGCGGCGGCGGTGAGCGCGCGCGGCTGGCCGAGGAGGTCTTGGGCGGCGAGACGCCAAAGACGTGCGGCGCGTGCCTGCAGAGGAGCCTTGCGGACGCCTCCGTCCACGGCGCGGGTCTCGACGCCACCGGCTGCGTGAGCACCTGCAGCCCGCCCACCGTCCGGAAGATGGACGAGCAGCGTGAGGAAACGTCGAGAATCTCGTGACCGCTGGGTGGCTGGAGTTCGAAGGGGACGCCACCCGCGCTTCCCTGGCCGGAGTAGCGCACCGACCGGCCGTGCGACGTGTCGAAGCGGACGGCGGTCAGCAGCTCGCCGGCCTCGCCACTCACCCTCGTGAGGAATTCACCGGGAGAGAGGCAGAGCGGCTCGCGCCACGTTCCAGATGCGACGCCACCGTGCGTTCGTTTGGTGCCGTCAGAGAAAAGGAAGGCGATGCAGCTCACGTGCTGGGCCGTCTTGACGTGCACCGCTGTGAGCCGCACCGTGTCGCAGAGCCGCTGGAAGTCGGAGCGGGCCTCGCTGGCGATGACATCGAGAACCTCGTAGGGCAGCGCTGGAGCCGCCGGCGCGAGAGCCTGCGCCTGGGCCTGCGAGAGCGCGTCCAGCGGATCCGCGCTGCCCGAGGTTCCGGGGCTCCTATACGCCATTTTCTGCAAGGAGGCGCCAACAGGGGAAAAATATGTGCGTGCCCGCGAGCAGGGAAGAGGACCGCCGCAAGCGGCGTGGCGTGGGGCGGTTGAGCGTCCCTCCGGGGGCCCCTCTGCGCCGGGGAGGCGTTGTTGGAGGCTAGGACGCAAGCGTCCGTCGCCTTTTTCAAACTCGGGTCCCACTCCGCTACGCTCCGACCCGAATTTGGGGGGCCATGAAGTTTAAGGTGTTGCTGCGCAAAAGGGGTGGCGCGCGGGCGGGCGGCGCGGCGGCGCCGAAAAGAAGCACTCACTAGTCACAAGAGGTAAGTGAAGTCATAATGTTAATGGGACACCAATCCTCACTCCTCACACTCCATGCACTGTAGAGAGGAATGAGCGGCCACGTAGGCACCACAGCTGGTACTGGCGCGTTGAGCACGGCTCGCGCGATGCGGTCCACTCGTGACTCTCCGTTCGGATCGAAGCTCGGCAAGATCACGTGCTGATGCAGCTCAGAGATGCGCTCACTGGCATGTTGACGAGAAGAGCGTTCTCCAGAGCATTGCATCCACTTTGCGTATGTAATCCCTTGCTCCGTCTCGCCGCCTGGCACTGGTCGAAAGCCAAGTACGGTCATGGTTGCGCGCCCGAGCTGCCAATGATCACAGCAGTATCCCGGCGCAGCAAAGGCCCAGGAGGGCTGGTCGGTGGTAGCAGAGCGCATCTCAAGCCCGCAGCAGCGGGTGGGGCCATACCTAGGTTGCCAGGAAGTGGAGGGCCGCAGAGGGTTCCGCCGCGCCATCTCTTCCTGCAGGGATCGCTCGGCGTCCCTCCACTTCGATGGCGGCCCCTCTGCGGCCCGACGGCAGCAATCGTGGACGTAGTTATCATAGGTGAGGTGCGAGGATAGCCATCTCGGGATGGTAGTGGTGCTTGCACAGTGCGCCTTGCCGCTGGTTGAGGTCGACGAGCGCCTTGAGAATGTGGTGTTTGGTCCGCCCGTCATTCGTGCAGAGGTACGGCAACGCAAAGTTTGGTGGTAGCACACACGTGTCGCAGCCGCCCAGGGGCCGGTGCCCAATCCACTGGTTTCGCTGCGGGCACCACCACGGCGTTTCGATGCTGTGTCGGCTGTTGAAAAGATAATGGTTCCAGAAGTTCGAACTTGATCCACCCGTCGAAAAGAATGCCTCACCCCATCGGCCGTTCCAGCCATGCCAGTTGGCACACTGTCGCTCGAGGGGCATGCCACCGACGAGGTTGAGCTCGTTGCCGAGGTACTGTGCCCGCTCTTTGTCGAATCGCCGCTCGCCGAGGCCTGCCAGCTGCATGTGGGAAATGAGGGCCAGATTGCACTCGACGTGTCGCGAGTCAGGCTCCTTTGCAAAGCCAGGTGGGGCGTAGAAGACGGAACGCCACCACAGCCGGCGCCCGTGCATTTGCAACCGTGACTCCATGATGGCGAGCACGCGCCGAATCAGCAACCACGGAGGAAGTAGCCCCTCACTCCCTCGTCCACCCATACCCTCTAGCCGCCAATCTGCAAAGATTGAATTGGGTTCGAGAGTTTGATCGCAGGTCAATGCCTTTGTGTCATCCCACCGCGAGCGAAGCCAGTTCCATTCTCGAGAGAGTCCGCTTGCATCATCCTCTGCTGACAACTGCACCTGAATCTCTAGCCACCTTGACGGGTCGCCCTCGAAGACTTCAGCTGTGAGGTACGCTGGCCAGTCAAGCTTGGGGCCGTTCCACACAGCATAGAAGGGCTCTGCTTTGCCATGCTCGCCGTCCCAATCCTGGCGTGCCGCCTCCGCCTCTGCGTCGTACATGATCCCGCTGGATCTTCCTGACTCAAAGCGGCTCTTGACGTCTTCGAGATGTGGCACAGGTAGGCTGATGGGTGGCAAACGCGGCAATGAAGGCAGAGCTGCTGCGTCCCTTGCATCTGCCTCGCCACGTCCGTCGCACAAGTGCATGAGCCGGCAATCCGATGGGCTCGTGTGAGGCTCGAAAATTGGCTGCTCGCAGTGCGGGCCGTGGCACTGGAAATTGTGCAACCATTCTGGGCTGTCAACAATCATACGTGCACCGTCCTCCCCCGCCAATTTATACGCCACCCCCCAGAGTTGCGGGCACATCTGCAGCTGCTCATGTCGGCGCCGCTCAAAGCCCAACACCATCGGCTTAAAGGGAACGAGCCCATCGGCGCCCACTGCTCCCAACAGAGTTGCCGCCATTGCGCCTGCGCGTGACTCGAGGATCGAAGCCTGCGCCTCTTCGTGGGGCAACAGCGCCGTGGAAGCCGCGTTGGTGGCAGCACGACTAGCAGCAGCTGCATCGCGATAGCTGTCACGGTGGCCTTGGCGATCCGTCTCCTGCTGCTGCGCGCTCTCGCGCCGGGCCTGCGCACGCCTCTCATTCCCGCCTGTCCAGCCGTCCCACTTTTTCTTCATTTTATTGAATGATGTATACTCCTGGTCCCAGGTCGGCTCGCCGGAAATCTGCAGGTACCAGCAGTAGGGCGCCGTGCCGGGCCCTCGCTCTTTGCAGTGGCGCAGGCTGGGGTACGGGTGCTGTGCAGCATTGTCCTTGGTGATGCGCGGCCACGTACGGCCAGTATTGTCGACCAGCACCGGCTCCCCGCTCATGCTCGATGAGAGAGGGGAGTGGCACAAAAAGCCGTCGGTCGTCCCCCCGAACGGACGGATTAGGGACGCATCCTTTCTGCATGCCCGGGCGCCGTGTTGACCGCCGGACGAGAAGTTTGCGTCGCCGAACGAAAATCCCACGATATGCACGAATTTTAATTATATTTTTTTCGTGTGGGGGTATGTCATGTAGTTGCCAATGGTACCGCGTCTGCGACGCGGGCGCCTTGCGGGCAGAGCCCTTAGCCACCCTTATGTCTTGCGCGGTCAAAAACCGCGGCAAGACCGAGGTGGGTTGTTGTCGGCAAATCAAGACACAGAGCTCAGATCAGAATCACAGCGGGAGGAAAGCGGCCGGTGGCGAGTCGCAATTCCTGGGGTCCTCGTGGCGAGGTGCTGCTCACCGACGAACATCTCCGCGATGATGATGATGCAGCCGACCGAGGGCCCAACTTGAGAATCGTGCTTTTTGGGTTGGGTTGGGTTGTTGGCCCGCGTTGGGTTGTTCCGCGTGAGGTTGGGTCGTCGGCGCGAAGGGTGAGGTCTCGACCGCCGCCGCTCACGCCAGCGGACGGCCACCATCGGTGTTTTTGGCTTCGCCACCGTCCAAGGCGTGCGCCATGCGCTCGCCGGCATCGAGCGAGCAACGTGATCGACCGAGCGGCTTGCTGTGTGGACGCCTTCTTCTGGCTCTCGTCGAGAGCGTTTTGCGTCCCGGCGGGTGGGAGAATATGTGTCGTCTGATGTGTCACTGTGTGCGTCACGCCCCCCACAGCAAATCGGTTTTTGCCCTTAACTAGTGCCGTTTTCGTTGGCCCAATTTTCGCTTAACTTGGTCGGTTTGAGCACTATTTCAGCCCAAGGCCCACAGCAAATGGGTGAAAACCTGCCTGCACGAGCGAGTTTTTGGCTTCATCGGTCGTCCCGTGACTGATCGCGCCGCCGCGTTGCACATTGGACACATGCTCTCGCGCGTGGCGCTGACGGGGACTATTGTGCGCCTCGCCGAGGCGCACAATAGTCCTTAGTCTGACAACGGCCAGTTCTGTCATCCTGGTGCTCAAGGAAACGGAAGCGGCGAAAGCCGACGGTCGGTAGGAATGGGGCTCCCGGCCAGATTTGGGCTTGGGAGTGGGCTGCGTCGAGTTTTGGATCTCGACGCGCGTCGAGAATAGTGCGATTTATCGTGGCCCATTTTTCGCTTGACCTCGGTGGGAAATCGCACTATTTAAGGGCAAAAACCGATTTGCTGTGGGGGGCGTCACATCGGTCTTGATAACAAGCACGGTCGATCCGTCGAAGCGATACACTCGTTCCTATCACGCTGGAAGGCTTGCACGGAGCTCTGTGCCGGCACACAGCAGAGCCGTGCGGCAAGAAGAGCTCGATGGGGAGCGAGAACTGCCAGAGGTGCTCACCCAGGTTTCAACCACGTTCGGCAGCGAGCGCGAGGTGGTGGGCAACCCGCGGCGCCGCGAAGAACAAGAACAACGAGGCGCCTCAAGATGCAGCTCGTGCGTCGTCGTCGATCCCAAACTAGCTTAGGGGAGTTAGAGTTGTGAACCATGACGGCTCACGACAAGGTCATCCGTAATAATTGTTCTAATAAGTAGAAGAAATTATCGGCTTTACGGACATCGTGCGGAAGTCCGCCTTGATGCGGTCAGTTCCCCCCAGGTTTGACCGCGCAGCTCGCAAGACTCGTCGAGCACTCGCAGCCTTTCTGTGCCTCTGAGCTCTGACTCTGACAGCGAGCATCGAGCGCCTCCCTCGCGAGCGCCGGATTCCTGTGCGCCCGCGAGCGGCCCAGCCTGCCCCCCCGCTCCCCCCCGACCGACTGAGGCCGCCGGCTGCATGTGACCATCCTCCTGGTCGGCGATCAAGGCTGTCCTTGCGGTGCTTCACCGACGATGACGAGCTCTCGCCAATCATGGGAATCGAGCGCTTAGCCGCACGGCAGATCACGGCCGGTCCAAGCGCGAAGTTTCGCCCGTCGCGTCCGATTAGCTTCACGGACGTTGTCGTGAACACATCGTGGGGGCTCCGTATCTCATCATATCCACGTGTTTCTCCTGGTATCTCCCGGTATCTCCCGGTATCCCGCCATATCCCGCCATATGCCATATCCCGCCGCGGATACCGCGAAAAAAATCGTCCACACCAGGGATGCTTTTTATTCCGCAGAGGCCCCTTATTTGAGAGAGAGATCTCTTCTTATTTGTTCTTCTCTCTACAAGGGAGAGCGAGACTCATCATTTAGAGAATGTGGGAGGGCCGAGCCCGGGACCGCGTGAGCGCTGCAGTCCTGCAGTCACACACACACGCGCGCTTGGGTACGCGCCGGTGGAACTCGTGTTTAATTGAACGAGGCAGGCAGGGGGGTTTGGGCAGCAAGGTGCATCGGGTTCAAATCACACAAAGTCTGGAACGATTTCAACGCACGGGCGCACGGCCCCTCAGCCCAAAACTCCCCCTGACTCCCCCAAGCCTCAACCGGGTTAAAGCACACAGGCAGGCGCCAGACCCTCCCCCACACACACCTCCCGCACGAACAGGTACGAATAGGGACACAGGAACGGCACAGCTCAACGGTCTCTCTTTCGCTACGTGTTCGACGTCGTCGAACAACGTTCGACCATGGCACTGTTCACAGCCTTGTTATTGAGAAGAAAATACCTCCTATGGGCTATGGCGCTGTGCGCTGGCCTGTGAGAGGTTGAGGTGCTCACAGCGCGCGCGGACGGCCGTTCTGCGACTCCCGCTCCGCTGGACTTTTGTAAAGCACGCTTGTGGCAAGTTACAGACGCTAGTATCGACCTCAGGGACCCAAACATGAATTAATAATTAAGGCTCAAAACATAGTCGAACAACCGTCGAACAAACAGGTCGAACAACGAAAAGAGACTAGTGCGACCGCTAGACGGCGGTCTCCGCCGGCCCCAAGGCTGCCCAGCCCCAGTACCACACCGGCCACGTATACCGTGGCGCTGGAGTCGGTCAGTGAGGCACTAGACGGGCTACGGAACCATGCGCGCGCCGGCCGGACAGGCTGCGCGCAGGGGCCGCGCCGCCTCGATTTCGCACCTCCGCTCCGCGGCCGGCTGAGGGGCTAGCTCGCCCGGCGACAAGCCCAGCCATCGCCCAGCGCCCCGTATCGACGGGGGGCACGCAAAAAAACCGCACCTACGACTAGGGTGAGCACGTGAGGGCGTCGGTGTCGGCCGCGGGCACGCTGCGAGGAGGGCGCCGGGGGGAGCATGGGAGATGCACCACCGCTCGACGAAGACGCGCCCGACGAAGCCCTGCTAGCGGAGGATGGTCGATCCTCACCTACTAGTGTCGGGCGTGTGCGAAAAAGAGCGCAAATCGGAGCTCAACTCGCGCGCGGCTGGGAAAGGGGTGTGGCACTTCTCCGAAGGCGCCTCGCGAGGAGCTGCTGCTGCCTCCAAACGCGCTCGGGCAGCACGTCGGCGCGCCTGCGGGGTTGGGGAGGTGAAACTAGGCTTGCTGGCACGCGCATCCCGCACCACCCCCACGTCCGCGCGCACCATGCCGCCATCCCACCTCACAGCCAAGCGCCATCGCCGTCGGACGCGGCGACGCCGAGCGGTGGCCTCGCAGACGACGAGCGCGATGATGCCGCCGCGCCGCCGGGGTGGCCGGCGCGTGCCAGCCGCTGGCCCGTCCAGCGTGGCGGGACCGGCTCGCCCATCCTGGCCGGCGCGCTTGCCGACGCGAGAAGATCGCGCGACAGGGCAAAAAGTGGCAAAATCGCCCTGTTTGCCAACCCTTCACGGCGACTTCACGGCGGAACGAGTCGGATCGACGACTCGCCGCCTGCACCAGCGTGTGCGCCTTGCAATTCTATACAGAATCGATGAAATGAACTCGGGGGCACGGGACGCGGCACAAACGGGGCACAAACGCCAGGCTACAAAGACGGGGTACAGAATCGATACTTGGTACGTCCTCTCAATCGCTCGTGGAGAGGAGCTACGGCCATTCTCCACTTGTGTTCGACGATGTCGAACATTGTTCGACATCGTCGAACACGATCGAGTAACCGTCAACGGCAGAAATCCCACCTGCACACATCCACTCACCTGTCGCACGAACGGGTTCCCAGAGCCGGACGCAGGAACGGCACTGGCCAAAACACACCCACACCTGACGCACGAACAGGTAGGAACCGGACGAAGGAATGGCAGAGACACACACCCAGCCGAGGCAAGTCAGAACTCAGAAGGCCCCGTTGTTCACGCACCCCGCGAAGTTTCCAGGCAGCGCCGACCTGCGCCGAGCTGCCGATGTGCGACCTCATCGAGCCATCCACGACCATGGACGATCTTCCGGAGGAGTGCCTCGTCCACATCGCTTGCCAGCTGCGGTCGGTGCGTGACCTTGGCGCCGCGGCGCAAGCGAGCAAGCTTTTCCGCGACGTCTTCTACTCGGGTGCCGCGACCATCTGTCCGCCCTCACGCCCTCACCTCGCTGAATCGGCGTCACACCCGCCCTGCCTTCCCCGTGCTCACAGACTTTGTGTGGCGCGCCCTGTGCGTCGCCGGAAAACATGGCGCGTCGTTAGACTTCAGCGAGAATGTGCTCGGCTCGTTTTCGCACCCCGACGCGAAGCCGACAGCACGAGGCGCCGCTGCGGGCGTCGAGCGGCAGTCGTCCGCATCTGGACAGCCGTGGCGCGAGGTGTACCGCACCACGAGTGAGTCGCTCTCCTCGACGGTCTGTGTCGACAGCGGGCGCGGATATGCAAAGTGTGGCCTCGCCTCGCCTCGAGCTCTTCTCCACTCGCCGCTCCTCTTGACTCGCACTGCCGCTGCCGCTGCCCCTCTCTCTCTCCCCCTTCACCCCCTCTCTCCCTTCCTCCCTCTCTCCCTTCCTCCCTCTCTCCCTTCCTCCCTCTCTCCCTTCCTCCCTCTCTCCCTTCCTCCCTCTCTCCCTTCCTCCCTCTCTCCCTTCCTCTCTCCCTCCCGCCCTCCCTCCCTCCTCCCCTCCCCCCCTTCCCACCTTATCGCGCCGCCCCCACTCCCGCCTGACCACACGCGCCTCGCAGGTACGGCCTCGCCTCGTCGCGCGCGCCGGCTGTCCTCCAGATCTGCCAGCCAGGCTCTCCCTTCCTCACTGCTTGCTGCCTCTCTCCTCGCTGCCGCCTCCCTCCCTCCTCACTGCCGCCTCTCTCCCCACCTCCCTCCCCCTCTCTCCCTCCTCACCGCCGCCTCTCTCTCCCCGCCTCCCTCCCTCCTCACTGCCGCCTCTCCTCTGCCGCGCCAGGACAAGAGTGCACGCAGGCGTCGCTGCTTGGCACGGCGATGCAGCGGCTCGGCCTCAGGCGCGCCACGCTCCCCGCATACTCCGCCATCGTCTCGGAGCCGTTCAAGTACGCGGGCGACCAGGACCGCGGCTTCAGCGCCCCCGGCCGCCGAGGGCGCGAGGCTTGTCGGGCAGACACCGAGCAGCAGCTGCTGCACGGCTTTGGCGTGCGCAGGCTCGCGCACCCTTCCCCGCCTCTCCTTCTTCCTCGGACCGAGGCTGGGCCCCTCAGCAGGCTCGCCATCGTCGACTCGGCCTCGCTCTGCCTCTTCTCCCACCGGCTCACCTCCGGCGTCGTCGTCAACATCGGGTTCGGTGAGGCCTTCCTCGCGCACATCGGAGGTCCCGCCACCCCTCACCCGT